>NC_141538.1:114596875-114906250 GCF_021556685.1 Rattus norvegicus
GAAAAGAGTACTATTCAAAGGTAAGTCTCCCAGGATGATATGATTTTGAGGTTCTGACACTTAGTTGCTACTCAGTGTGAGCAACTGTCATCACCTAGAAGCCTTGGGCACAATTTTATCAGGTGCCAAAGAGGAGAGTCGTGGAAATTCTTGGGAAATAGAACTGAACACTGGTTCTGTTTGTACGTGTCAATACATGACAAGACAGAAGAAGCAGAAGTGGAAAGGAGCAAGAAGTATACAAAAGAGTCAACACAAAAGAGAAATGAGGAGAAAAAGAAACCAGGGGAAAGAAGAGTATAAAATGAAGCAGGATCCGTATCGCTTTAGACTTGAGCTAAACCATCAAAGAAAACCATTAAAAGTACTTGCTGTTGTGAAGGTTGTAAATAACCCAGAAGTTCTAGTTTGAGTTCTATTGCATTGATAAATTGTTCTGACCAAAGGCAATCTGAAGGTGAAATGATGTGTTTGGCTAACAGATTGTAGTCCATCATTGAGAAAAACCCAGGCAGGACCTCAAGTGCAGTACGCAGAAGAACGCTGTTCACCAGTTTGCTTTCTCTGGCTTTCTCAGCCAGCTCTCTTACACTGTACTCCTGCCTAGTGATGTCACCCACAGTAGGTTGTGTTGTCTTACACCAAACAGCAATTAGGAAAGTGTCCCAAGGTTGGAGGTTTGGCTCAGTAGTAGAGTGCTTGCCAGGACCCTGGGTTCAATCCTCAGCTTGGGGACTCTTATGGAAGAGTTAGGGGGAGGACTGTGGACCCAAAGGACATAGGACCTTCCCAGAAAGACCAACAGAGTCAAGTAAGCTAGACATGCCTCTCAACCATGGATCATACACCTCCCCTGCACAGACGTAGCAGATGTACTGTTGGTCTTCATAAGGGTCCACAACAACTGGATTGGGGATATCCCAAAAGCTGTTGCCTGTCTGTGAGATGTGTTCTTCTAGCTGGGCTGCTTTGTCTGGCCTAAGCGGGAGAGGAGGTGCCTAGTCCTGCAGAGAATTGATGCACCAGGGTGTGGGGATAGTCAGGTGTGCCTCCAACCTCTAAGAGGACAAAGGGGGGATTGTTTGAGGGGGGTAACAAGGGGGAAGGGCAGTGATCGGGACGTAAAGTGAATAAAAGTAAAATAAAAAAAATGTGCCCATATACCTATGCTTACAGACCAGTCAGATGTAGGAAATGCCTTTATGTTGTCCTCTTCCCAGGTGTGTCAAGTTGACAACCTAGATTAACTATCACACCAGCTGACCACTTAAGAATGTCTTATTCTTGTTCTAGCCCATGCTAATGTTGATGATGCATGTGTAGAAATATATATCTCCAATAGGAACATTCTTAAGAGAAAGAAAGCAAACATTGTTAAAATTATTGAATGACAGCAGGCAACCTGGACTTCCTTGGCAAACCAGGACTTTACAAATGCCCAAGCTGTGCAACCTCCAGTCCCCGTTGTCTCTGAAAAGCCCTTTCACTGTATCATACTATGCAAGAAGCCATATTCTGTCTGGCCACAGTGAAGACGTAAGAGCCAGTCCAAAAATAACTCAATTCAAACAATTTCCTTTCACTCCTTAATACCTTAGATGCATATTTTAAGCCCGTAAGATTTTATAGCAAATGAAATAAATAGCTTGATTTTGTAAAACTCCCTTTCTCCCCAACTTCTCAAGGTCAACATACTAGTTTCATGTCACAAGAATGTTCAACTGATTTTAAACCAAGTTTAATATATTGGTTTGTCTTAACATTTTTTAGAAATGTAAAATTGCCTTAGAATCACTTCTTTTAACTGTTTCGCCATATCTAATATTTGAAGAGCAAGTTATTTCATATGGATTCAACCTCTCCTTAGTGTATTTTTGGTTCATACTTGGATCAGAAATAAATGAGATTTTTAGAAAATATAATTTAATATTGGCCATTTTAAGTAGACTATTAAAGATAAAATGTCAGACTCTGATTTATTCATATTACCTGTGTGTAATGAGAATATCTACCAATAGTTGTGAACTCCAACATGGAAACATGTCTCCAATATACTCGATATTGAATCTAAAATGCAAGAGACACCTGCCCAAAAAGTATCATTTAAACCATGTATAGACTACACCATTTGTATGAAATCAAATATATATATATATATATATATAATACATAGAATTTTATTTTCCAACTTTTATTCTCAATATTTTAAGAATTTATATCATAAAGAATACTAATTTTTGAAATTTAAAGGAGGAGACTGTTGCTTCTCAAAATTTAGTTTAGATAGAAATCGATAGTCTTGTTAGATGCAAAATCTAGTTTACTAATGGTAGAACCTTATCCTAGCACTTGAGTAAAACTCCCAACTGACTCCAGGGACCATTCTTTGAAAGCCAGGGCCATAGAACACTGGCTGTCTACAAATGTGACTACCACTCAGATTCATTTGAAAAAATTTCACCAATGCCATCTCTGTTTACTATTCCACAGATTCCAGTTAAGTTTGTCTGGTATCAGAAATTTTTAAACGTCTCAGATAGTTCTAATGTGTATCTAATTTTGAAAGATACTGCAACACAGTGATATTCCAAGTCTTGAATTTATTTTATACTATTTTATTGCAGATCATTTTACAACTGTTAGGTTGTGGTTAGTGTACGAACACAACACTTGCCTTTGAAGTATAATTCTTGAGACTATGATTGCTGTTACAACAGTAACTTCCTCTTTAATTCTCTGAAATACAAAAACATCCTATCGGATGCTGTCCTGTTCCCTAAATGGTTCTTGATCTGTCAATAAAGAAGCCCTGGGCCAATTGCTGGGCAGAAGGAATAGGCAGGAGTTCTGGGTCCATGGAGGAAAAGAGACAGATGCAAGGGAGGAAAGGAAAGTGCACCAGGCTTCTGAGGGAGAAAAGTTGGTAAGACATGTGAGGTCTCAGGTGGAGTGGCAGCCTGTGGCTGCTCCTACAAGAGGGTGGATGTAACTGAGCAATTAAGTTTAGGGCAGAGAGGAGATGCAGAGATAAAAATTTTGCCAAGTGCACCCTTTTCCAGGCCAGAGACAGTAGCACCTAGCAATTGTGTCAAAAGGCAAGTTGAAAAAGAACAACTGTATATGTATCTTTTATCTGTGCTCTTAAGGGAAGCTGGATGGGGGCTGGTAGGGCAGGCCATTCCTGTAGCTTAGGTGGGGTAGAGAAAGCTACACACAACTTAGTCACACTCAGCTCCCCTGAAAAAACTTAATAAAATTTCCAAAATTCCCGCCAAGAGCAGGAAGTTCACCATGTTCACCAGGAGCTGAGGCCAGGGCTTCCGTGAAAGGCTCACACTGTCAGAGTTCCTGTGCATCACAAATACAAAAAGGTCATTTATAGTACTCAATGATACTTACATAAAATCAATACCCGAGTTATTTAGATACTAGAAGGCAAACTATATTATTTTCTTGCTATGATTCAGTGTTGAGCTTATTCTTTCAGGGGTCCTTGTATGAAACTAAGAGATAGCATAGACTACTATTCCCCATAATCTCTATTAGTTGTGAAATTCTAAATAGTTTTTCATCTTCCTCCGCCTGTGTATCACTATTGTTTAAAATATCAATATCATTGTCCTGGTTAGTTTTTTTTGTGTACTTATCAAAAACTAGAATCATTTGGAAAGAGGAAAACCTCAATTCAGAAAAAGGTTCCCATCAGATTGGCCTGTTCACCTTGTCCTCACTAATGATTGACATGGGAGGGTCCAGCCCATTGTGCATGATGTGCACTGAGTGGCTGGCATCTGATGATATTAAAAAAAAAGCAGCCTGGACAAACAAAGAGGAGCAATTCAGCAAGCAGCATCCCTCTTTGATCGCTGCTTCAGTTCTTACCTCTATATTACTGTTTTGAGTTCCTGTCCTAACTATCTTTGATGATGAACCATGATTTTAAAGGGTAAGACAAATAAACTTTTCTTTTTGACTGAGTAGCTTCTGGTCATAATGTTTTATCAACAGCAACAGAAAGGCTGTTATATCCAGTGTTTTCCTGTGGATCAGTGGTTATCAAAACCTAGGAGATATCAAAATATTAAGACCTACTAAAAGATTCAGCGCCTTATCCTCAGACTTGGTGGTGTAGTAGTTAAGGGGGAAAGATAGGATATTTAGATTTCAAACAACTTTCCAGCTGATGGTGGTGATGGTAATGTTCTCGTTTACATGAGGGAAACTATTACTTAAAGCATTTACACAAGCAAAATTAGAATACTTTGCAGTTAAAAGTAATTAGGATTGTGGGAGGAAGAAAGGGTACTTAAGTCCAGAAACAATAGGTATTTGCACAGAAAGTATGTTGCCTGATAGTTAGCACGTGGTTTATAAGCATATTTCCAGAAAATTCCACCAACTCACCTCATAGATGAATCTACTTTTTTTTTTATTAACTTGAGTATTTCTTATATACATTTCGAGTGTTATTCCCTTTCCCGGTTTCTGGGCAAACATCCCCCTAACCCCTCCCCCTCCCCTTCCTTATGGGTGTTCTCCTCCCCATCCTCCCCCCATTGCCGCCCTCCCCCCAACAGTCTAGTTCACTGGGGGGTTCAGTCTTGGCAGGACCCAGGGCTTCCCCTTCCACTGGTGCTCTTACTAGGATATTCATTGCTCCCTATGAGGTTGGAGCCCAGGGTCAGTCCATGTATTGTCTTTAGGTAGTGGCTTAATCCCTGGAAGCTCTGGTTGCTTGGCATTGTTGTATATATGGGGTCTCGAGCCCCTTCAAGCTCTTCCAGTTCTTTCTCTGATTCCTTCAATGGGGGTCCTAGTCTCAGTTCAGTGGTTTGCTGCTAGCATTCGCCTCTGTATTTGCTGTATTCTGGCTGTGTCTTTTTATTTATTTTTTATTGGTTATTTTATTTATTTACATTTCAAACGTTGTCCCCTCCCCCTTCCTGGTCTTCCCTCCACAAACACTCCCTCCAACCCCCCCAACACCCTCCCCCCCCCCCCCCCGCCCTGCTGCTGCGTCTGTCTCTATGAGGGTGCTCCTCCACTCACTCACCTGCTCCTGCCTTACTGCTCCTGCATCCCCCTATGCTGAGGCATCAAGCCTCCACAGGACCCAGGGCCTCCCTTCCCATTGATGCCAGATAAGGCCATCTTCTTCTACATATATAGCTGGAGCCATGGATCTATTCATGCATACACTTTGGTTGGTGGTCTAGTCCCTGGGAGCGAGGGGGCGAGGGGGAGGGGAGGAGTTAGTTGATATTGTTGTTTTTCCTCTGAGGTTGCAAACCCCTCCAGCTCTTTGCTGGTATGTGCATTCAGTTTTGTTTCAGTAACAGTAATAGGATTGCTACTTACCTTCTAAACAAAAAGTAGGCTGCAAAAACCAACATTTTTCTCACTTTGATGAGCTACTCATTGCAAAGCAGGCTTGAGCAGCAGAAAGCATAAGCAATTGAACAAATGACTGTATAGACAAAATCAGTCCAACAGTTCTATATTTTAACTCTTTTTAAAAAAGAGGCCTTGACAAATGATACAGTCATGTATTATCTTCAGAAAGCAAGGGATGGGATCCAAAATAAGGCTATTTCCTCCTTGATGAGTATTGTACACACTACTTAGACACATGTTTTCTGACCCTAAAAACCTTAAGTTGAACCCTTGTGTGTTCAATTTTTATTTTTAAATTTTGCCTTTATATAGGAAAGGAAAGAGGAAAAATTATTAGCTACTAGAAAACCTGTATCTGTCACAGCACAAATCATTGAGAAGATATTTTAAGAACCAATGCATTCATTGTCCCCAGAAAAATCATTACTTCATGCTGAATGGGAAAATAGAATATATTCACACACATACATGTAGTCACCATGCATTCACATTTACATGAGCATTACGAAACTTCAGGTTCATACGTTCTTACACATGCGCTTACTGTCCTTTTAAGAAAGGAAAGCATGGTTTCTAAAAGTGATCTATTCAAGGGCCTTGGTGCTGTTTTCTTCAACAGAACATGTTTGTGCATATTTCTGGGCTTCCCAGCAACACCCAAGGAACTGAGTCAGCACCCATCTGACAGCTACAAATGTGTTTGCACAGGAACTCTTTCCACACCATGTGTGGGAACTTCCACCCTATTTTAAGATCAGTGTTGTTAACATTCCTCATTAGGCCACTGCAATCAGCACTGTCTCTCTTTGGAAAAAAACACGATTTGAAAAAATATAATGAAATCTTCCAAATGCTTTAGAAGATAGAAAATAGTGTTTGTGGGGGTGGGGAGGGGAGATGGCTTGAGTCATTTCTTCTTAAAGAGGATATTAAAGGGCTCACCCCAAGCTTCCTTTATGCCTTGGAGAGTTCTTTATATACTCTTACTCTATGTTATAAATTTGAGTATTCTATGTTTCCACCATGGACATTTTTTCAGCAACTTTATATGAAGAAGAGGTATTTTTTTTTAAGTTTTGTTGCCATGGTAACCCTATATTCAGGTTGGAAGGCTTTATTGAATGTTTTTGAGTATTTCTCTATCACAGCTTTCATTTAATAGATTTTGATGTTCAAATGTGTAAACATATCACTTTGTGTCTAATAGTGTTGTTTGGCACACACACAAATACACATGCGCACAAGTACTGTTTTGATGTTTAGGTATCTACCGGACAGGGAAGAGTTTTGTTAACTATGGTGTTTTGTTCTTTTCCTCTGTCCCTTTAGAACTTAAGATATTTATCTAATAAAAAAAAGGAAGGTATCAGGTCTCAGATGTAGGAAAAATACATCGCCTCTTATTTGACCTCAAAACAGTACCACAATGTGTTTCTGAAAAGGCCATAATTTTTCTCATATTGTCTTTTGAATTCTAAAGTACAGAGATGAAGATACTACAAGGCCAAGGTGCACTGAGAACCTGAGAGCTCAGGCAAGAGCAATGAGAAAATAACAAAGAGGATATCAGAGAGATACTCCTCACTGCTAGCTTTCTGTGCCCTTCCTGTTCCCCAGCCTATCTGGAGGCAATTTCCTAAGGAATGTATGTGTCCCATCAAGGGTGAATTAGAGCTTCAAGATAAAAAGATCTTCAAGATTAAATATGTTTGATGCCACTGGGTCAGATAACAAGTTTAAAAATGGTTCATTGTAATGCCCTTGATGGATCAAATAGTGCTATTCAAATATTTTCTAGGAAGCCTAGGAAAGGGCTCACCACAGCACACTTTGAGAAATGCCGCTTTCTAGAATATTCCTAACAGTTTTCTTCTGATATAAATGCAAGTGAGACCAGTTAAAAATTCCTAAGTAGATCAGGAAAACTGTACCTCAATCATATCTAGTTCCCCATACCTATTATAAATCAGGTCTCTTAAAATAAGATCAGAGCTCATATGATGAAAACTACAGACTCCTTGACACAACATGGGTACAACATGTACTTGAAATCACTTGCACACAGCTGCTAAAGGCACCATGGGAAGGAAAGAGGAAGTCTAGGAAAAACAAGAGAGTGGCATACACTGAAATTGAACCCCAAGTCTGTTTGTATCACTGGAAGTCTATCCATGGCAGAGCAGGTAATAAGTGAGAAGGAAATGTGAAGTCCCGCATCTTGTGTCAATGTCACTATCCAGTCCCCAAACTCCCCTCATACACATGTACATTGTAAGCTGTGGTTTAAGCACTTTCTCTTCAATATAATAACTATAGTAAATGATAACCTAGAGAATAATTTCCCCTACATTGAGGGTATCTCCCTTTGTCAGTTAAACATGTCAAAAGCATCCTCGTGGGCCATAGTTGTATCTGCTTGGTGACTGTAAATCCAGTAAGTGACAACCAAGGTTATCTGTCAGAACATCATCATAGTATGTAAGTCAAGATCTATAACAAGAAAGAGGCTCTGTCATGAGACTAGATTCTCAAAAGTACTCAGCAATGCTTTACTTGTGGGGGTGTTTATTGTCTCTATGATATGTGAATTACATATAAACTCTTAATTATTACAATGTTAAGACAGTGAATCTCAGTATTGACAAGAAGAAAATGACAGTCAAGTTAAAACTACAGAGCAAAAAGCATGAGTGAAAAAGAGAAGAAGGAAAATTCAAATGCAAACATGTGGCTTTCTAGAAATTTCTATTTAGGGAGCACACAAAATAAGCCCTCTTTCAATTAACACAGTTTGTAGATGAACATTTCACACTATCTTTTACTATTGAGTTCTTGAAATCAGTAATCTAATAATCATGATCTATTCTGATAATTAATTCAGATTTTTTCACAAAAGGATGTGACACTTCTGACCCCTGTTCATCATCTACATGTAGATGCAACAAAAGCCTTCTGTCTATTAAG
Source organism: Rattus norvegicus (assembly GCF_021556685.1). NCBI lineage: Eukaryota > Metazoa > Chordata > Mammalia > Rodentia > Muridae > Rattus > Rattus norvegicus. The sequence goes on from NC_141538.1 coordinate 114,605,234, forward strand.
TGGCTTCCTGTCCATCAACGATCTAACTGAGGACAGAGAATATTTGGCACCATAATAGGTTTTACAGCTGCTACTCCTATATAATTAATTTGAATACTAATTTTATCTAAAAATATGAACTCAAATGTTCTCTTCACAAAATGGTAAAGAGGAATATTTAACTGAAATGGAGAGTTTTCATGTAACTTTTTAAACCTAAAGCCTAACTTATTAATTTGTTGTTGACTGGTGAGGATCCTACTTTAATTGTGATTACAATTTTGAGAAGGCCCTGATGTTAGACTAGCTCTGACAGCCTGTGACACTGTGTGGGCTTAAAAGATAGGTATTTATGCAGCCAGTGTCAATCCCCTAGTATAAGCCATTTCAACTGCCTGTGCCAATCAGTACTAGCATCCAAAAGCATAGCAATTAGAATGAAGACTTAAAGGTACTAGGGCTAATACAGTGAAATCAACGACCAAGGGAAGCCATAGAGATAGCACAAAATGTCACCTTCACACAGATGGCTGTTTTAATACCAATATGAAACACTGAACTCAGAACCTTAATATTTAAAAATGGAAAGGAGTTAATTTATCAAAATCAAGAGAATTTAAATATTTTCTAAGGAATTTAGGGGTTCAATATTATATTTCATTACCATAGTTGAAAAAAATCTTAATTTAGAACCAAAATGTTTAATATTACATACTACCATTATGTTACATAATAATCCCCAGATGCTTAGGGTAAAAAATTGCCATCTATTATTATTTGTAGCAATGTTAAACAGCTTCACTGCTATCCTCTTAATGCTACATTTAATGATGGGAAATGGAACCACAGTGGAGAAGGAGTTGTATTTACAGTCAGAAGAAATAAATTTGCATCTTAACTCAATTTATTAGTGCTTTAAAATCTTAAAAAAAACCCTCCTGATCTCATTTCTTTTCCTGTAAAACCAAGCATTGAGTCATTGTGCAAAAATACTTAATGCCAGGCACATTCAAGCTATAAAACTATAAAACAGAAAAATACTATTCTTAAAAATTATATTGATTATGTATTACAATTATAATAAATTACTCTAAAGTTTAGTAGACAAAAAAAATTTTATCTTAAATTTTCTAGAAGTCTCGATTCTGAAAGTGGTCTAGATAGATGACCCTGGATGAGCAACCCCCACAAAGGCTCTGCGTTCTAGTTTAGAACCTGAGGCTAGAAAGGCCACTTCTAAGCTCCCTTCTATGGCTACTGGCAGGCATCATGTGATCTGTTTTTCAGTCCACTCACAGAAACATACATGGTTGCCTCACTGAAGAGAAACTGGCATTTCGGTATCCAAGAAAAGTGCCATCTTTTATCGCCTAATGCCAGCTGTGACATCCCATCACTTTGGGGATTCTACTTGTTAAAAATAAGTAATTAAATTAACACTAAACTCAAAAGTAGGGGTTTACCCAAGGGTGTATACCAGGAGAAAGCACTCACTAGGGACCAACTTAGAGGTCTCCTAATATAAACTCTATTTATCAACTAAAGATACAGGAGGGATTTTCATTCAATTCAGCACAGGAGTGGATAAAGAGAAAAAGAAATATGACTATTAGGTTCTGGCCATGATTTTTTACCATACTTGCAATATATAATATATTTGTTATATCTATATATAGTTATTATGTGTTAAGCAATTACAATTTGAAAACACATATATGTTTTTTTTCTCCAATCTTTGGAATGTGGCTATGTATTTAAAGACTACATTCTAAGGCCCATCTGTCCATTTCACAGAGGACCCACAAGGAAACTCGTCAACCTGATGCCCTGCTTTAACTTTCTCAAAGCTTCTATTTGTCCTCAGCTAATTCTGCCTCAATTTGCATTGCAAACATAAGTTGAAAAGTATGTGGTTTAAATTCAGAGTCTGTTCCAGCTGTCAGCTTACTCAGTGAAGCGTCTTCAGTTATCCATATTGTAATTAACAGCCAGCAAAGTTGGATGGGAGGGAGGAGGTAGTTAGCCAGCTTGGAGCTCATTGTCTTCTCACACAAAACTCCTAGATAAAGGGTTGACTTTAAATGACAGTGTGTACTGAGAGGTGAAAATAATAAAAGACAATAACAGATTTCAATCTCATTTTACAGATGGAAAAACCGAGAGGCTACAATCAAAATTAAATGGCTATTCCAAAACCAAAAAGTAGTACATGGGTAATGAATTATGTTCTGTGGGCTTCAAAGAACATTGAAAGTTGTAGAAGTAACAGTCAATGAGTTCAAAGCATTTCATGAAAAAAAGAATATATTATGTATCAGCAAAAGGACTCAGTAGATAAAGGCACTTCCCAGAAATATTGACTACCTAAGTTCTGTCCTTGGAATTTACATGGCAGGAGAGAACTGACTCCATCTGCCTGAACATAAAATACACACTCACACACACACAAACATACTGACATGGACACATACATCCCCACACACACACATGCACACTACATTTTCACATACATACACACAAACACATACAAAAACCACAAATACATACAAACACACAAGCACACATACACATAAATATACACACAAATACACACAAAACCACACACAAACACACAAACACACACACATACATACATACACATACACACATATACACAAACACTTGCAACACCACACATATACACGTAAACACACACAAACACATAAACACAAGCTTATAAACAGAAGCACATAAATACAAACACATGTGCATACACATACAAAAGCCACACACATACAAACAAAATAAATGAATAAATAAATACAATTTCTGTAAGGAAATCAAATGCATTAAAAAGTAAGTCATAGGGCTGGAGAGATGGCTCAGCGGTTAAGAGCACTGACTGTTATTCTAGAAGTCCTGAATTCAAATCCCAGCAACCATATGGTGGCTCTCAACCATCTGTAATGAGATCTGATGCCCTCTTCTGGTGTGTCTGATGACAACTGCAATGAACTGATATAAATAATAAATAAATAAATCTTTAAAAAAAAGTAAGTCATAGTTATTGCAACAGGAAATCAAAGTGTACATGAAAACAGTTTTTTTTTTTAAAGTTGAATCAGACTGGTCTCTAACACACACACACACACACACACACACACACACACACACACACACACACATCACTTGTTCTTAGTAGATGTTTTCCAAGTCAAATAATATGAATATTTTCCTTCTGTCAAAAACTTTAAAATTTGTCTTTTAATGTTTAATAATCTAAAATATTACAATATACTTGAATCTGTGTTTGATGTCTTTCTTATTGAAATTATTGTGTGTGTAGTAGTACTTTCTTGGCAACTAAACCATCCATAAATCTACGTTTTTAAATGCAGTTACATATTTTCTATTCTTATTATCTCTCTTAATCAGAAGTAGAACTCTGAGTCGCCAAAGAATCAGATTCCTTATCAGTTAATAAATAGAATTTTTGAAAATAAACAAGTTGGAAAAATTGATAAAGGTGATCACAAAATCTCTTATCTCTTATGAGAGAAGAAAGGCAACATCTAAAGATATGAAAATACATATAAACTTAGTCTCCAAAGAAGAGAAGAAGACCTAGTCCAGTGGAAAGCGACAATAAAATGATTCCTAATGATATTCTGCTATACAGTTAGATAAGTGCCTTATTCAGCCATCATCAGAGAGTCTTTCTCAAAACCAAAGGAGAATGAATAGAAACATATGGTCAGACATTACGCAACAAGAGAGACATTGGAACACATAGCTTTAAATGAGGTATCTTTATTCCTCCTTCCTCAGAGCTCAGGGGACCTCACAGAAGGAAAGACAGAAAGAGTAGCGGAGAGAGTACAGAAGGAGAACATCAGGAAAGTAAAGCCCTTGAAATCAACTGAGCAAAGCTCCTTTGTACTCACAGAGACTGCAATAACAAACACAGAGCCTACAGAGTCTGCCCAGGTCCCCTACATACATGCGAACGCTGTCAGGTTAGTATTTTATGGGATTACAAGAGGTAGAATGAGTGAGTCTCTGATTCCTGAGCCCCTGTTCTTGGGGCTCATTTATTTTTCTATTGGCTTAGCACAGTCAATTTTGATGTGATTTTTTTTTGTTTTGCTCTATCTTGTTTTTGCTTTGTTAAAAATAAAGGGGGATGGGGGGATTTAGGGTGGAGATAATGAAATTACAAAAGAAATAAAAGACTTCTCCAAAATAATAAAGGGAGAAAGCTCTTTAGAGATGCTGCCTTGCTACTGATTCCAGCTGGATTTTAAGCTCGCGATCCTACGATCCTACGCTTCAGAATCCTCAGAGCTAGAAGTGAAGACCTGGTTTCAATTTAAAAAAAAAAATCTAGGGGTTGGGGATTTAGCTCAGTGGTAGAGCGCTTCCCTAGCAAGCACAAGGCCCTGGGTTCGGTCCCCAGCTCCGAAAAAAGAAGAGAAAAAAAAATCTAAACTCTCAAGAACCAGTTAAATACAGTTTATTATTATAAATACTGTGATTCATCTTATCCAAAATACTACTGAAAATCAGAAGTGAAAACTTGAAGAAAATGACACACAGTTCCCAGGCTAGCTGTAAGGAATAATAATTGATTGCACATATCAAATAATTAAGGTCAAAAGACAATGAAATGTCAAAATCGCAGAGCAGAAATATGTACTGGCAAAACTTTTCTTCTCAAAGAAGGCTTCATACAGAATGTTTTCAAATAAATAAACATATAATTCATTTAATGGTCTTCCTATCTACTACCTATCATATACTCATTATCCATCAATTATGGCTATCCAGGCCATGTCAGGCATTGGCTACCTCTCTTGGTGTGAGTCTCAGTTTGGACCAATAATCTGTCCTACCTGCATGTGTTGGGGGTAAAAGTGGGGTAGATCTTGTGAGAGTGGCCAATTAATGACTGCTCCAACCTGAGAGCCTACACCACTAAAGGTAGCCCACACCTGACACTGCCTGGATGCCCAGTAACCAGAGGTTCAATAATCAGAGACCTAGAATAGAACCAAACAGGACTGGAAAAAATCGATGAAATGACTCCTAATGATATTCCAATATATTCATAGACTAGAGCCTAGAATAATCATCATCAGAGACTTCATCCAGCAACTAATAGGAGCTGATACAGAGACCCACAGTTAAACATTAGGTGGAGTTCAGGGAATCCCTCAGAAGAAGGGGAGAAAACATTGTAGGACTGTAGGAACCAGAGTGGTCAAGTATGCTCCAAAACCAACTAACCAGGCTTTGTAGGGGATCACAGAGATTGCAGCAACAGTTAGGGGGCCTGCATGAGGCTTACCTAGGTGCTCTGCATATATGTTATTGTTGTGCAGATTGGCATTATTGTGGAACTCCTAACAGTTGAAGACTCACTGAACCTTTGCTTTCCTAAGCTAGGTGACACAAAGGTGAATAGAAAGGGCAAAGGATCATGAGTCTCTTCCCCTGTCCCAGGGAGTAATAAAGGCCAATAATGGCAGAGGAAAGAAGGTCATTTTCTTCAGTAGTGCAGTAGTGTAGTTTCTCATGCTCCAATAAATAATGTCCCACCCATACTTCTACACTAAACCTTAAATAAATTCAGTTATGTCACCCATAACAATGGCATGAAAGTAAGAAAGTAACTTTCTGGGAAAAGAATAATTTTGAATGAAAGAGAGGAAATAAGATTGTATAATAGAGATTGAAAAGGACTAAACTTCATTTTATGTTTTTATGAATCTGCCAAAAAAACAAAAAAAATTAAAAGAAAAATAGGAGAAATACCAAATACACATCCTGCCAAAGAGAACAAACAATGACCACTATGCATGTGGAAAAGGTTTCAATATCACAACTAGTTATCAAAACTGTAAAAGGTAAAGTATCATTTTAGGACCCCCAAGACACATTTCTAAGCACAAATAAGATTTATTTACCCCAGAGGGACAGAGAGCAGAGACAAAGAGACAAATACAGAGATGGAGAATGAGGAAAAAGGAGAGAAACACGGGAGAAGGAAGGAGTGTTCTTGCTGAAAGTGGAACACAGGATTGGCCCTAAGGAAACAGGAGACAGATGTAGCACATAAGGAAATGGCAGTTTATAAAGATAAAAGAGAAACCCTCTGTTAGGATATGTTGGTTAGTTTTATTTGGGCATGTTAATTAGCCAAAAGGGGCTTTCAAGTGCTGGACTTCAAAACATTAATGGCTGTACTTTGTTAGTTAGCCTAAAGAGAAAGAAGTGACCAAACAATGGGATAGAGCTTCGGAGCTAGCTTCAGGAATGCAATCTATCAGTTTTTATCAAGGCAGAGAGAATGGGAGAGAAGAGCTTGCCAGAGCCCCATTTGACGTGACCAGACTGGCTAGAGTCCCTTCAGTTATGAGCCGCCCAACATGAGCGCTGAGAACTACATTAAGATACACTGGAAGAACAAGAAATGATCTAAACCATTCCTCCGGTCCATAAATTCTGGAGTTTTAAAGCACACCGTAGTGAATATAGTTAATGCTCACTATATGTCTTATATATTTAAAACTTTCTAAGGGAATATATATATATATATATATATATATATATATATATATATATATATATATCACATGTTCACACTAAAGTCTAACCAAACAAAATAGCCATGTAAATAAATGAGGTGATGCATAGGTAGGCTAGTTTGGCCTGGGCAAATATTTCAACATATAGTTACACTACAGCCTAAATATATAAAATTAATATCTACTAACTCTCAATAAAGCTGTGTAACACAATCAATTACAATGAATAGAATTTCAGGTCCAAGTTACTAAAATTATATATGTAGCATGTGAATCTGTGGTAGACTGTAATCAAATTCCACTGTTCCAGTTAACCTCCTGTGGAAGTCTTTACCATGTGAGCAGCTGTGCTTAGAGCTTAGAATATACTTCTCAAGATCATTTTCAGGCTTGGTAATGAAACTTTTTTCAGGTAGGTATGGCCAGGCATGATTCACACCACTTGCAAATAGAGTTTTAGTTTTGTGAAGCGATGCTATTTTTGGTCTTACTTCCTTTCTTGGACCATGAGAACAGTGTAGCCTTTGTGAAGGAGAAATGGGCTCATCTGCCACCCTGGATTCTGGAATAGCAAAACATTAGAAGAACAAATGATGCATATGATCCACAGAACCATGAAACACAAATTTACATATTTACATTTAAGACTGAGAAATTATTGGGCTACTTGTTATCACAGCAAACTAAGAATTAATGGTGTGGACTTCCTTCCTTAGGACAAGGCCATTCATATTACCTGCAGAGAAATAGTATTCTCTCTATGAGAAAATAATTCACACTTTGATAGCAGGTAGCAAATCCTGCACAGCAATTTGCATAATTTATGCATAATTTAGTCCATTCTTAACAGCAAATAGATTATAGAAGTCTCCAGCCCTTTAGTAAACTTTGTAAATTTCTAGACTCTTATTCAGAAGCCTTTCTACTTCCCTGTTTCTCTATGTTCAAGGTTTTGTTTTCAAAGTGATAGGTGGTCAAATACTACTATAACTCTTGTACGTGAAGATTATTTTCTTGACTAAGTCTGATTTTTAAATGGAAAGAGGCCCTCCAAATGTTTGTGTAAATCATTCAAGAAAATGACATTCTTTAACACTATTAAAAATCCTTCAACAGACACACACATACACATACACACACACACACACACACACACACACACACTTGCTACTGGTGATGATACTAATGAACAGGGAAAATGAAAATGAAAGATGTACTTAATTAATTCACTCAGTTATTTATATAGACTGATTTTTTTTTTTGCTTTTAGAATTCTATCAATGTTCTTTCACGGTGACAGCCATTTTTACCATCTCTTTAAATACCAAAAGTCTAAATAATTTCCAGACCCACAAAATGATTACAATTAGTGTGGGAGCCTTATACTTGCTCTCCAAGTCAAAAGACTCCACATTTGGAGCTTCCCAAATTTAAATTTCATTCTCCAAAATATGCAGTTGACACGAAGCACCTTCTTTCATTTGCCAACTTGTCGTGTTTAATGAATAGATACTGGTATTATATTCCAAGTATAACATCCTCATTAAATACCTGCACCGCCACAGGAGTAAATTTGGTTCAAATATGCCGTTTAAAGAATATTTCCTGTCATCTCTTGGCACAGCCATGAAAACAGCAAGAGCCATGATGCCAGCACAGCTGTGTGATGCAGCCCAGCCAAACTGAGCCAGATGCTGTTTTCACCACTGTGATGTCTCCCACTTTGGGTTTCTGATCTCTACGTGCTGTATTTGTGGAGGACTTTTAGATTATGATCCATTTATGTCTTCTCTCCAGAAAATTATTTTTGCTCTCAAGGAAGTAGCTTTATCTGGTCTTGGAAATCTTCCATGCCACAGAGATTGAGAAAAGCACAAAAAGTTGAGTACCCCAGAGCTCTCTTGACAGACCCGCTCCTAAGTAAACTCAGAAGCAATACATTTGGCAACCCATCAGAATATAGGCTTCCTCCTAGATGTAGTCTACAGGACAAGCACCCCAGGAAATAAAAACTTAATAACAAAGTTAGTTTGCCTAAAACAATCTCTGACAATATACATAGATGATATAAAATATACAAGAATCTGACAATCTTAGGAAGACTGGCTCATATTAAGTTACAGTCAAATCTTTTAATTAAAAAAAAAAAGAGAGAAAACAAGTGAATTGAACAAGTCAGCCTGCAATGAAGATTGCCAGGGACCAGCCTGAGAGAGCTTTTAAGCTAGGCTAACTCACAAGTTGTACTTCAACCACTAGACATTGTTCAACACTTGGGAACTGGCCTAGACTGACTCAGGTATTTTTCTATCTGTGTTCCCATTTTCTTGAAGAATAGAATGTCATATGTCACAATGTTCATGCGGTCTAAAATGATTTGAGATTGTTAATACCTGTTCTCTCAGTCTTTGCTCTATCAGTAACTTCAAAACACATAAATACAGACACACAAATATCTGCCACCCTTAGCATATTAATAAAGTTATAAATTTTTGAACCGTGCTGCTGAGGGTCATATTGATCTGATTGTTCTGAGCTACCATCTGAGACCATGGTGAAGTCTGGGCCTAAGCGAAGGGCTACACAGCAGCCTTTAATGACCTTTTCTGGGTCTATGGTCTTAATACAACTCAGTGCTATGTTTCTGGTCTGTGCTGACACCAGAAACCATGAGGAAGCCTACAGTCTCCTGCTGACTATAACGAACAAGTAAGCTACTTGGATAGTTGAGAAAGAGGGACAAGGAAGACTTCTGTGACAACTACTACCTCCCCTCCCTGCCACCCATCCACCAGAAAAAAATGTATCTGACTAAATGGGAAGCCATGGAAGAGAAATCTTTAAAAGTGTGGTAATGATGCTGAAGTTAGACATCCACAACTGATGGATACTATTAGGAGTGTATGAGGGGAAACAACTCTATTTAACAGAGATTTTGACCATGCTATAGTTATATTTGTGTTATAGATAACACAAATTGAAATTGTTTGTTTGTTTGTTTGTTTGTTATTTTTTGGTGGCTGAGGGGAGCAAACATAGACTAGAAAATAAATGTGAACAATATGCATGATGTGAAATTCCAAAAGAATCAATAAAAATATTATGTTGAATTTTTCTAATAACTATATTTTGAGAATGAGAAATAACATAATACTAATCACATCTTGATATATTCTATTCCTATATATGATATTTGGTATTTCTAAGTATTCATGAATGAGATCATTATGTGTTTGTCTTGTAGTATGGCTTTTAAAACATTTCCTGGGGTTGGGGATTTAGCTCAGTGGTAGAGCACTTGCCTAGCAAGCACAAGGCCCTGGGTCCTCAGCTCCGAAAAAAAAGAAAAGAGAGAGTTATTTTCAAAACATTTCCTAGCTGGAAAACATATACTGAGTTAACTCAAACTCACAGAAAAATATTGTGTGGGTATTTTCTTAAGAGATATGTATTAAGTCTCCACCTGCTCCCAGAGCTAAAAGTCATTCTCCAGGAGCACTGACACACCTGAGAGCAGAGGTAAGACCACTACTTCTACTCTGAGGGACCTGCCTGAAACCCTCAGGTCACAGGAAGCCAGTAGTCTGGGACAGGACACTTTTGGTATAGACCTGCACCCAGAGCTGACCTGGTCCCACAGCTCTCTGCCCAGATCCTGTGGGGAAGAGAGCTGAATTCTCAGAAGTGTGGACAATCCTGAGAAAACAGAGGAAAACACCACTTCTGTTCACATTCCAGGTCCAAGAGGAACCTGCCTGGAACCCTCAGGAAATAGGAACCGAGGAGCAATCAGGGACAGGATCCTTTCTGGCTTCCTCCTGAGCCCAGAGCTAACCCTGTGACACAGGTCTCTGTATCCAGATCCCTATGGGAGGAAGCTGGACTCCAGGAATGCTGTCACACAGGTTTATAGGACGGTCAAGCCAATGTCAGAGATAGTAAGACCAGCTAACACCACAGATAACCAGATGGCAAGAGGCAAGCACAAGAATATAAGCAACAGAAACCAAGATTGCTTGGCATCATCAGAGTCCAGTTCTCCCACCAAAGCAAATACTGGATATTCAAACACACCGGAAATGCAATATTCAGATTTAAAATCGCATCTCATGATGACAATAGAGGACTTTAGGAAGGACATAAATATCTCCTTTAGAGAAATACAGGACAACACAGATAAACAAGTAGAAGCCCTTAACGAGGAAACACAAACGTTCCTTAAAGACCTACAGAAAAACACAACCAAAGAGGTGAAGTAATTGACCCAAACATTCCAGAATTTAAAAACGGGAATAGAAACAATGAAGAAATCACAAAGGGAGACAACCCTGGAGATAGAAAATTTAGAAAAGAGATCAGGAGTCACAGATGCAAGAATCACCAACAGAATACAAGAGGTAGAAGAATCTCAGGGGCAGAAGATACCATAAAAACATTGACACAACTGTCAAAGAAAGTGTAAAACACAAAAAGCTCATAAACCAAAATATACAGGAAAACAGGACACAATGCGAAGATCAAATCTAAGGATAATAGGTATAGAAGAGAGCAGAGATTCCCAACTTAAAGGGCCAGTAAATATCTTCAACAAAATTATAAAAGAAAACTTCCCTAACCTAGACAAAGAGATGTCAATAAACATATGAGAAGCCTTCAGCACTCCAAATAGATTGGATCAGAAAAGAAATTCCTCCATCACATAATAGTCAAAACACCAAGTACACAAAACAAAGAAAGAATATTAAAAGCAGCAAGGGGAAAAGGTCAAGTAACATATAAAGGCAGACCTATCAGAATCACACCAGACTTCCCAACAGAAACTATGAAGGCCAGAAGATCCTGGGAAGATGTCAGACAAACACTAATGGAACACAAATACCAGCACGAGCTACTATATCCAAGCAAAACTCTCAATTAACATAGATGGAAAAACCAATATCTTCCATGACAAAAGCAAATTTACACAATATCATTCTGCAAATCCAGCTCTACAAAGGATAATAGAGGGAAAACTCCAACACAAGGAGAAAAACTACACCCTAGAAGAAGTAAGAAAGTAATCTTCTTGCAACAAACCCAAGAGAAGAGAGCCACACAAACATAATTCCACTTCTACCAACAAAAATAAGAGGAAAAAACAATCACTATCCTTAACATATCCTAACCTCAATGGACTCAATTCCCCAATAAAAAGATATAGACTAACAGACTGGATACAGAGAAGACCAAGCATTTTGCTGCATACAGGAAACACACCTTGGTGACAAAGACAAAAATTAAAGAAATTAAAAGACTTTTTAGAATTTAATAAAAATAAAGGCACAACATAAAAATTATGGGACACAATAAAAGCAGTCCTAAGAGGAAAACTCATAGCTCTGAGTAGCTCCAAAAAGAAATTGGAGAGAACATACACTAGCAGTTTGACAGTACAACTAAAATCTGTAGAACAAAAAGAAGCAAATACACCCAAGAGGAGTAGACAGCAGGAAACAATAAACTCAGGGCTGAAATTAACCAAGTAGAAACAAAAGAACTATACAAAGAATCAACAAAATCAAGAGCTGGTTCTTTGAGAAAATCAACAAGGTAGATGAATCCATAGCCAGACTAACCAGACAGCACAGAGAAAGTTCCAAATAAACAAAATCAGAAATGAAAAGAAAGACAACAACAGAATCCGAGGAAATTCAAAATCTCATCAGACTCTACTACAGAAGCCTATATTCAACAAAGTTGGAAAATCTGGATGACATGTACAATTTTCTAGACAGATTTTATGTACCAAAGTTAAATCAGGCTCAGATAAGCCATCTAAACTGTTTCATAACTCCTAAGGAATAGAAGTAGTTATTAAAAGTCTCCCAACCAAAAAAGGCCCAGGACCAGATGGGTTTAGTGCAAAATTCTATCATATCTTCATAGAATACAGCATACTGATACTGTACAAACTATTCCACAAAATAGAAACAGAAGGACCACTACCCAATTCCTTCTATGAAGCCACAATGATGCTTATATCTAACTCACACAAAGACCCAACAAAAAAAGAGAACTTCAGATCAATTTCCTTTATACATATCGATGCAAAAAAATACTCAACAAAATTCGTGCAAACCAAATCCAAGAACACATCAAAACTATCATCCCAGGGATGCAGGGATGGTTCAATATATGGAACTCCATCAACATAATCCACTATGTAAACAAACTCAAAGAAAAAACATATGATCATCTCATTAGATGCTGAGAAAGCATTTGACAAAATTCAACACACCTTCATGTTAAAAGTCCTAGAAAGATCAGAAATTCAAGACCCATACCTAAATATAGTAAAAGCCATATAAAGCAAACAGAATGAAGAGAAACTTGAAGCAATACCACTAAAATTAGGGGCAGGACAAGGCTGCCCACTCTCTTCCTACTTATTTAATATAATACTTGAAGTCCTAACCAGAGCAATCAGAGAACAAAAGAAGGTGAAAGGGATACAAATTGGAAAGGAAGAAGTCAAAATATCACTATTTGCAGATGATATGATAATATATTAAGTGACTCCAAAAGTTCCACCAGAGAACTACTAAGCCTGATAAACAACTTCAGCAATGTGGCTGGGTATAAAATTAGCTCAAACAAATTAGTAGCCTGCCTCTACTCAAAGGATAAACAGGCTGAGAAAGAAATTAGGGAAATGGCATTTCACAATAGTCACAAATAATATAAAATACCTTGCGTGATTCTAACCAAGCAAGTGAAAGATCTGTATGACAAAAAATTCAAGTCTCTGAAGAAAGAAATTGAAGATCTCAGAAGATGGAAAAATCTCCCATGCTAATGGATTGGCATAAATAATACTGTAAAAATAGGCATTTTGCCAAAAGCAGTCTACAGATTCAATGCAATCTCAATCAAAATTCCAACCCAATTCTTCATAGAATTATAAAGACATCAATTTCCAAATTCATTTGGAATAACTAAAAACCCAGGATAGTGAAAACTATACTCAACAATAAAAGAACTTCTAGGGGAATCACCATCCCAGACCACAAGCAGTATTACGAGCAATAGTTGTAAAACACTGTACGATATTGGTACAGAATCAGGCAGGTAGATCAATGGAATAGAATTGAAGTCCCAGAAATGAACCCACACACCTGTAGTCACTTGATCTTTGACAAAGGACCTAAAACCATACAGTGAAAAAAAGATAGCATTTTCAAAAAATGGTGCTGGTTCAACTGAAGGTCAGCATGTAGAAGAATGCATATCAACCCATTCTTATCACCCTATAAAAGCTTAAATCCAAGTGGATCAATGACCTTTACATAAAACCGGATACACTCAAGGTAATAGAAGACAAAGTGGGGAAGAGCCTCAAACACCTGGCCACTGAGAAAATTTTCCTGAACAGAACACCAATGACTTATGCTCTAACATCAAGAATCAACAAACGGGACTTGACAAAATTGCAAGGTTTCTGCAATACAAAGGACACTGTCATTAGGAGAAAATGGCAACCAACAGATTGGGAAAAGATTTTTACCAATCTTCCATCTGATAGAGGGTTTATATCCAATATATACAAAGAACTCAGGAAGTTAGCCCCCCAGAGAATCAAATAACCATATTAAAAATTGAGGTACAGAGCTAAACAAAGGATTCTCAGCTGAAGATTACCAAATAGTTGAAAAGTACCTAAAGAAATGTTCAACCTCTCTAAGCATCAGGGAAATGAAAATCAAAACAATCCTGAGATTCCACCTCACACCAGTCAGAATGACTAAGATCAAAAGGTGACAACAGTTGCTGTCAAGTATTTGGAGAAAGAACACCACTCTTCCATTGCGGGTGGGATTGCAGACTGGTACAACCACTCTGGAAATCAGTCTGGAGGTTCCTCAGAAAATTGTACATAGTACTAGCTGAGGACCCAGCTACACCACTCCTGGGCATATACCCAAAAGATGCTCCAACATATAGCAAGGACACATGCTCCACTATGTTCAAAGTAGCCTTATTTATAATAGCCAGAAGCTGGAAATCCAGATATCCTTCAACAGAGTAATGGATAAAGAAAATGTGGTATATCTACACAATTGAGTACTACTCAGCTATTAAATCAATGATTTCGTGAAATTCATAAGCAAATGGATGGAATTAGAACATACTATCCTGAGTGAGGTAACCCAATCACAAAAAGCACTCATGGTATGCACTCACTGATAAATGGATATTAGCCCAAAAGCTCAGATTACCCAAAATACAATCCACAGACCACATGAAGCTCAAGAAGGATGGCCAAATGTGATGCTTCAGTCCTTCTTAGAAGGAAGAACAAAAATATTCAGAGGAGGATTTTCAGAGACAAAGTTTGGAGCACCGAATGAAGGAATGGCCATTCAGAGACTACCCCACCTGGAGATCCAAACCATATACATACAGCCACCAAACACAGACAACTTTGCCTGATGCCAAGAAGTGCATGCTGGCAGGAGCCTGATATAGCTGTCTCCTGAAAAGCTCTACCAGAGCCTCACAAATACAGAAGCGAATGCTCACAGCCAACCATTGAACTGAGAACAGAGATCCCATTGCAGGAGTTAGAGAAAAAATTGAAGGAGCTGAAGGTGTTTGCAACCCCATAAGAAAAACAATAGCAACCAACCAGAGCTCCCAGGGACTAAACCACTACCCAAAGACTAGACATGGACAGACCCATGGCTCCAGCTTCATATGTAGCAGAGGCTGGCCTTGTTGGGCACCAATGGGATAAGAAGCCCTTGGTCCTGCCAAGGCTGGACCCCCCAGTGCAGGGGAATGTCAGGGAAAAAAGATCAGAGAGAGGACATGTGGGAATATTAAAAATGCTAAAAGAGGGAATATTTAGAGGAATAAGTAACACTAATGTTCATTTGAAGAATCAGATGAAGACCTACTACTTTAGAAGCTTCTTTGTGTGTGTGTGTGAGTGTGTGTGTGTGTGTGTGTGTGTGTGTGTGTGAGAGAGAGAGAGAGAGAGAGAGAGAGAGAGAGAGAGAGAGAGAGAGAGAGAGACCAAATCACAGAGGAGACAATGCCCCACGGTAACCTTTTACCACCAAATGAAACAATCGGTGTCAGGAATGGATTAAATTTGGTTGAGTCACTGGCTAACGGGAGCCCAAGGAAACCTCCAAACTTCTCAGGCTATTGATAAGGCTAGTGGTTGTTTTCCACAAACTAATGAATGGTAAGGTCTTATTGCTGATAATATTTCATTGACCATGGAGAAGCTGAGATGTGCCTGACTAGATCCCTTAACCCTACTAATTAGTGTCCATATATGGAAATGTATGTCACATACTACCAGAGCAGGCAGGTCACCAACCCAGCTGAAACTGACAGCTGTTACTTGCTTGCATAATATCTTGGTCCAATAATGTGACAAACATCGTGGAGTATCCAACTGCTCTCTTACTAGATTTAAGACCTACTGCACTAAATAGAACCCATGTCTGACATTGCTCATGTGACAAAAACCACGAAAATAAGTAAGCTATAGGCTTAGGGGAAAATCAAATATTATTCTTCTAAAGGAGCATAATGGCTCCCAAGAACACTCAACTATCCTTATATATCAGTGCCCCACTCAGACATCTTCAAAGAAGTTTTCCCTTACTAACTAACTAGCACAGAGATATGCTATTGGAAAGGGTGCAGAGTGGATGATTTTGGAGCACTGGGTCCTGAGGAATGTCATCATCACAGTCTTCCTCTCGTGGTTTAGGGGCCTCTGTGGAGGAGGAGTCCGAAATATTGTAAGAGCTATAGTGAATGGGTGACAAGGAAAGAATGCCTTTCAAACACATAGGACTAACACACGTATGAACTCTCAGAGACTAAGGCAGCATGTATAAAACCTACATAGGTTCAAACACACAGGTCCTAATGCTGAAAGGAGGAAGTAGATATGGATGCCCTCCTAACCAAGAGTTTATCTCTAATTGGCATCTGCTTACAAAGGAAACATTATGTTTTTTCCTATGGAGAAATATTAGCCACACCTGACTTAGACCCCCATACTCATCTGTTGATGACCAATGCAAAATGAATTCAAAGGTTTATTTTTTAGACTTTTCATCTCATACAACTTTGTTTACACATTTTTTTTGTCTTACCAGCCTTTTTGCTTGTAAACTATATTTTGTATTTGGGGTTTTTATGGACTTTGCTTAAGGGTGTATATGTGAGTGGTTTTTATGGTTTTTTTTTTGTAAATTAGAGCCAGATTGGACAAGTTTATTTGTTGACTTTTGCCACCACAATGTCCCAGAGAATCTAACATTCTTGGCACTGCTGAACAAAATACAATATTATCTTCATTGTTTAACATATGATGTTATCTCAATGTTCTATTGGAAGCCCAACAATTGTGGAAGCTGGTAGGATAGGTTTTAAACTATCTGCACAGTTACATAACAATTTCTAGAGGATGTACAATATCCATCATTACAATTTATCTCATGTCAAAGTGGCTGTCATCTATTGAGCCACCAAAATAATTTTTAATCAATTTATTTGGATTTTACCTAAACATGAATTCTATATCCAGTTTTTTTGTTTTTTGTTTTTTTGGGTTTTTTCTTTTTTTTTTATGTTGTTGTTGTTGTTGCTTTGTTTTTCTGTTTTGTTTTGTTTTGTTTTTTGGTATCTACAGAACGTTTTATTGTCCTTTTTTCCCCCATCTTTATTAAATTAGGTATTTCAAATGTTTTTCCTTTTCCCAGTTTCCAGGCCAACATCCCCCTAGCCCCTCCCCCTCCACTTCTACATGGGTGTTCCCCTCCACACCCTTCCCCCATTACCACCCTCCCCCCAAGAATCCAGTTCACTGGGGGTCCAGCCTTGGCAGGACCAAGGGCTTCCCCTTCCACTGGTGCCCTTACTAGGCTATTCATTGCTACCTATGAGGTCAGAGTCCAGGGTCAGTCCATGTATAGTCTTTGGGTAGTGCCTTAGTCCCTGGAAGCTCTGGTTGGTTGGCATTGTTGTTCATATGGGGTCTCGAGCCCCTTCAAGCTATTCCAGTCCTTTCCCTGATTCATTCACCGAGCGTCCCATTCTCAGTTCAGTGGTTTAATGATGGCATTCGCCTATGTTTTTGCTGTATTCTGGCTGTGTCTCTCAGGAGAGATCTACATCCGATTCTTGTCAGCCTGCACTTCTTTGCTTCATTCATCTTATCTAATTGGTTGCTGTATATGTATGGGCCACATGTGGGGCAGGCTCTGAATGGGTGTTCCTTCTGCCTCTGTTCTAAACTTTGCCTCTCTATACCCTCCCAAGGGTATTCTTGTTCCCCTTTTAAAGGAGTGAAGCATTCGCATTTTGGTCATCCTTCTTGAGTTTCATGTGTTCTGTGCATCTTGGGTAATTCAAGCATTTGGGCCAATATCCACTTATCAATGAGTACATACCATGTGTGTTTTTCTGTGATTGGGTTACCTCACTCAGGATGATATTTTCCAGGTCCATCCATTTGCCTATGAATTTCATAAAGTCATTGCTTTTGATAGCAGAGTAGTATTCCATTGTGTAGATGTACCACATTTTCTGTATCCATTCCTCTGTTGAAGGGGATCTGGGTTCTTTTCAGCTATTGGCTACTATAAATAAGGCTGTTATGAACATAGTAGAGCATGTGTCCTTATTATATGATGGAGCATATTTTGGGTATATACCCAAGAGAGATATAGCTGGGTCCTCAGGTAGTGCATTGTCCAATTTTCTGAGAAACTTCCAGATTGATTTCCAGAATGGTGTACAAGTCTTTAATCCCACCAACAATGGAAGAGTGTTCCTCTTTCTCCATATCCTCACCAGCATCTGCTGTCACCTGAATTTTTGATCTTAGCCATTCTGACTGGTATGAGGTGGAATCTCAGAGTTGTTTTGATTTGCATTTCCCTTATGACTAAAGATGTTGAACATTTCTGTAGGTGCTTCTCAGCCATTCAATATTCCTCAGCTGTGAATTCTTTGTTTAGCTCTGAACCCCATTTTTAATAGAATTATTTGTCTCCCTGCTGTCTATCTTCTTGAGTTCTTTGTATATTTTGGATATAAGCCCTCTATCAGTTGTAGGATTAGTAAAGATCTTTTCCCAATCTGTTGGTTGCCATTTTGTCCTAACCACAGTGTCCTTTGCCTTACAGAAGCTTTGCAGTTTCATGAGATCCCATTTGTCTATTCTTGATCTTAGAGCATAAACCATTGGTGTTTTGTTCAGGAAATTTTCTCCAGTGCCCATATGTTCAAGATTCTTCCCCACTTTTTTCTTTAGTTTCAGTGTATCTGGTTTGATGTGGAGGAAGATCTAGGAGTTGAGGAAGGGGAAACTTCCCCTTCTGATCAGAATACATTGTACTAAAATTATTTTAAAAATCATTATATATAAAACATTAAAATATAGGATTCAAAATTCTTAAGCTCTGTATTAATAATGATAACTCATTTTAGAAATCAATTATTTTGCTTCTCTCAATTTAATGTTAGTGAACATGCACTGTATTTTTGCATGAAAGCATGCCACTCTTAGTGTTTCCAGAGCCCCAATTTTGACTTAGACAACTTCATATTTCAATTGTGTCTGAGAATCAAAGGTGAGAGAGATGCTCAATATATAAAATGGAGACATCTTACCCACAGGTTTTGGGGTTCTTTTGTTCTTTTTTGCCTTAAATTAATTGTTATGCCTCTGATTTAGATGCAAAATCACCTCCTCTGCTTCATTCAGTGAGGTGTGATGCTTTGAGAAGAGGCTCTTACATTCCAGATCAATAATTCGTCTGGCTGAATTGATCAGAGCTTCCCACCAAACCCCAGATCTATATTAGCTCAAGTCTTTAAGTACATATAAAGCAAGCAAGTCTTCAATAATGTCTAGCTTTCATCTTGTCTTTTATTTTTCAGCCTTCCTTTGAGGCATATTTAAGACATTTTTCAAGAAAATTTTAGACTTATAATAATAAGAACTCCATTTAATGTTGTCCCTCAATACTTTAAGAGTAAGAAACATGTTTCGGCATTGAGATATTTGCTTAGTAGAAGGACTATTTAACAATCACGTATCCAACCAGACTAATTCTGAAGCACCAAATATGAGCACTGGAGCTTCAAGCATCTAGCAGGTGTTTTATTTTTTTATTTTTTTAAATTCATGGCATCATACTTTGGTGCATCTCCTGGCTCAAAATAAGAAGTCACTTTCTTTGGATAAATTAATAGGAATATTGATTCTATGGGAGAAAATAATCCCTCTAAATCTCTTTATGTGGAAATTAGTATCTTGGACATGATTTTCAATTCCGTAAAGGAAACAACTTCTCTTGATAAAGGAAAGGAGCTGCTTCCCCAAATTTGTGAAAACCAGTTCACTGTGCTGTTTCCATTGCCTTCCCAAGTCCTAGCAAGGAAAGGATCTTCATTGGCATAAATAATCTATGACCAAATGAACGCAGCATGAGCATTAAGTCTGTAAACAGTAGAGTTCATGTTTTTCAAACACGCATTTTATTTCGAAGGAAAAGGATTATTTTTCAAATATAAATAAAGGGTATAAAAGAAACCTATTGAACTGAAATACAGTAATATTCATGGTAGAATATTATGGCATTGGGAAATGTCCATGTGCAATGTATCTCTTTAAAGTCCATAATCAAGGTATCAATGAGCTGCATGTGTCTATTCACAAGGTCATTAATAGTATCGTTCCATAAGTACAATCAACTTGTATGCTCCTTTCATCAGACTTGCCACAAATCTGCTCCAAAGTAAAAAGGGACAGTTTGTAATTTGTACTTGCTCTCTAGGAAACCCATAATAAACTCCATATTCTTTATTACAAAGAAAATTATATCTTCTTATGGATTCCAGAGTAAGTACACCTTTTTTAAAGAAATGAAAGCCAAATACTTCTAGATGTTGAACAAGGATATACTCAAAGAATTCCAGCTGGTTAAATTTAGATTTCTAAACAAAGCCTAATCTAAGAATGTTCTCTGGCTTTAGGCCCACAGCATTTTTATTTGATTGTAAATTGAACATATTTTCATTCTCTTTGGAATTTTGCCTCTTCATGCACTGTTCCCTTAAGAGACTCCACAAGTTCTGATTAACATGTGGGGACTAGTATCCACTTTGTGACTTCTGATAGCAACCATATGATTTCTAGTGTGGTATCAGTGTCTCTGCAACTTACCCTGAGGTTGTCTAGGAGTAATTCCCACTAGGAAGGCTAACATTTCTTTTTTAATACATCGATCTCACTGAACCATCATTTGCACATAAACAAATGCACCCATTTTCAATTCAGTCAAATATCCCTGTAATCAGACTACAGAGCACCTGTATGCCTGACAATGTTCACTTTCTGCACATATCACGAATCCTATTATTATTATTATTATTATTATTATTATTATTATTATTATTTCATTTGTTTACCTATCAAATGTTGTTCTCCTTCCTGGTCCAGGCTATGGCTCCACAGGGCCAGGGGCCTCCCCTCGCATTGATGCCAGATAAGGCAATCTTCTACAACATATGTAGCTGAAGCCATGGATCTATCCGTGTATACTCTTTGGTTGGTGGTTTGGTCCCTGGGAGCTCTGAGGGATCCAGTTGTTGATATTGTTCTTACTATGGAGTTCTGCTCCTTCAGTCCTTCCCCTAACTCTTCCATTGGGGTCCCAAGGCTCAGCCCAATGGTTGGCTGTGAGTATCTGCATCTGCCTCTCTTAGTTGGTGGCAGAGATTCTCAAAGGGCATCCATACCAGGCTCCTGTCCAGAAGCACAACATAGCATCAGCAATAGTGCCGGGGTTTGGTGTCTGCAGATGGGACGGATTTCATGGTGGGGTGGCCTCTGGGTGTTCTTTCCTTCAGTCATCCCCATTGGATCCCGAAGAGCCTTTCACATCCCTGGTGTCTGGGACTCTCTATTGTCCCCCTCCGTTACCCAACTCCCACTGTTAAATATCCCTATTCATTCTCCGGGCCCTCTGGACTTCTCTCTTGTCTCTTCTCATACTTGATCCTTTCCCCTTCCCCGTTTCCGGGCCAACATCCCTCTAACCCCTCCCCCTCCTCTTCTCTATGGGTGTTCCCCTCCCCATCCTCCCCCCATTACCCCCTCCCCCCAACAATCCCGTTCACTGGGGGTTCAGTCTTAGCAGGACCAAGGGCTTCCCCTTCCACTGGTGCCCTTACTAGGCTATTCATTGCTACCTATGAGGTCAGAGTCCAGGGTCAGTCCATGTATAGTCTTTGGGTAGTGCCTTAGTCCCTGGAAGCTCTGGTTGGTTGGCATTGTTGTTCATATGGGGTCTCGAGCCCCTTCAAGCTATTCCAGTCCTTTCCCTGATTCATTCACCGAGCGTCCCATTCTCAGTTCAGTGGTTTAATGATGGCATTCGCCTATGTTTTTGCTGTATTCTGGCTGTGTCTCTCAGGAGAGATCTACATCCGATTCTTGTCAGCCTGCACTTCTTTGCTTCATCCATCTTATCTAATTGGGTGGCTGTATATGTATGGGCCACATGTGGGGCAGGCTCTGAATGGGTGTTCCTTCTGCCTCTGTTCTAAACTTTGCCTCCCTATACCCTCCCAAGGGTATTCTTGTTCCCCTTTTAAAGAAGGAGTGAAGCATTCGCATTTTGGTCATCCTTCTTGAGTTTCATGTGTTCTGTGCATCTTGGGTAATTCAAGCATTTGGGCCAATATCCACTTATCGATGAGTACATACCATGTGTGTTTTTCTGTGATTGGGTTACCTCACTCAGGATGATATTTTCCAGGTCCATCCATTTGCCTATGAATTTCATAAAGTCATTGCTTTTATAGCAGAGTAGTATTCCATTGTGTAGATGTACCACATTTTCTGAGCAGCCCATATCTCTGTTGAAGGGCATCTGGGTTCTTTCCAGCTATTGGCTATTATAAATAAGGCTGCTATGAACATAGTGGAGCATGTGTCTTTGTTATATGTTGGGGTATCTTTTGGGCATATGCCCAAGAGAGGTATAGCTGGGTCCTCAGGTAGTTCAGCAATGCATTGCCACAATTTGCTTACCTATCCACTTGCCAGTAAATGTCTTGGTTGTTTCTAGTTTGGGACTATTGTGTATAAAACACTTATAAATATCCACATGCTAGTCTTTGTGTTGACATTTTAATATCTTTTAGATAAATACATATTTTGTTGAATTTATTTCATTTGATTTCATGTCTTGGTAATATGTAACTACTGTTATTTTTTAGGCTTTCATCTTAGGAAATAAAGAACAATTTACTTGATATGTGTGTTTTTAGCTTGTGATCTTGGTAAATTTGCAAGTTAGCTACAGTAGAATTTTTGTTAATACTTTCTTCATAAATGAGTTTTTCGTCCACAAAAGGAAATCATTTATTTCTTCCTTCATAATCTCCATGCCTTGTTTTTCTTCCATCACTGTATTTACTACAATATCCATTTTAGCATTCATAGAGATTATCCCAAAGGCAATTCCTGTTTTATTCTTAATGATAGATAGTTAGTCAACGTTTTACCATTAAAATCATGTGGTGTATGTGCTTGTCCTTTATTTGACTGAGATGCTAGTCTTTTAATGTATGGCCTACTAAACATTTAATTTTATCACTTCTAATAAGATATCATTTCTAATATTTGAATGTTTTTAATTCTACTATACATATAAATGTATATATATATATTCAAGGGATAAACACATGTTTTTGTACATCATATAAAATATGGAAATTTTATATGCAAAATCACAATAGTGGTTTAGTATTTTTATATAGTATTCAATTAATATTTCTTGTACTATTTTGACAGTGTTTGGCTTTAGGTCAAATATGGGACTATCATAACTTTCTTGCAACCATGAAAAATGTTCAAGACATATTTATGGAGTGACAACTGTTATCAAATTTCCAGACCAACAACCATCTACCTATGTAAACTTTCATAAAAAAAGAATAATACAGCAAAAAAATAATTTGTTTACACCTGAAATCCCAACATATGGAAGGCTGAGTCAGGAAAACTGCCGTGAGTTCAGGGTCTGCTGATCAAAAGGGTAAAACCCTGTGTCAAAAAATCAAACAATGAATAGGTAAACTGCAGTTCATACAAACTAAAACATTTGTGTTGGTATTCTGTCATGTAGTGATATATTATCCTTGACTTACTCAAATGTCACTTAGAAAACTCTAGAGTTTATAACTCTCCACAAGCATACAATAATTCTATTTCTCTATTTTGTTTATCTGAGGAAACAAAAATCACAGTAATCACAATTATCATAAAGCAAGCATCATCTTGTTTTATAGTAAAACAAACTCATGGACGTTAAACAATTTACACATTTTCCAACTTCTTGAGTCCAAGCCAAAAATTAACTTTTTTATCTAAAACTACAGTTTCTTACTCATAAGAGTAAGAAAAATGTCAACTCATTTTGCTAAGTAGCTCAGAATTCAGATTTGGGAATCTACATGGGACCTTTCTTCAGGAGTAGGAATATTGAAATTGAGAGTACAAAACCTGCTCTGATGACCCAGAGAAGAGTAGTTTATAATAGTCAAGGAAAGAAATCAAGGTCTTCTTGGTTCTCAATCCATTAAAAAATATGCAGAATGAATATATTTGAAAACTTGACAATAGAAACTCTAGAGACAACAGAAGAGACGAAGCAAGGCTGATCAATGGAGAATATGTTATAACTAGACAGGAAACTTAAGTTCTAGTATTCCATTAGACAGCAAGGTAGATTAGATGGATAGATAGATAGATAGATAGATAGATAGAGAAGTAATGTATTATACATTTCATAAAAGATAGAAAAATTGCATATTTTCATCATAAAGAAATAATGTAGGAAATAAGGTGATTTGATTGGTACATTGTTGATAAAGTGTAGCACACTATCATCCAAGAGTACATTTACTGTGTGACAATTAAAGCATTTTAAAGGTCTGTACTGTTATGGTTTCTTAAAACTCCTGCTAGGATATTGCTAAGAAATATTAGTCAAAACAATTTTAAAGAGACTTTCCAATTTCTTAAAACTTTCTCTCTTGGAAATGAGTATAACATTTGTGGATCTTTGCCATACAATGTTTTTCCAAGACTTTGAAGAATACTAAATTGTGTTACTAAACCCAAGGAGAGGACAAAAAAGCTCTTGAAAACAAATATGGATGTGTTATTTAAGGTCATAATTTTTCACATTAAAATTCTCAATCTTAGTATGATTTCATAAATATCAATACCAGAAAGAAGAATAAATTTTAGTCAGGTTTAGACTGAAGCCTGACTGAAACATTAGAAATACAGGATCAATGATGCATGTACCACTCAGAAAGAAGGGTTAGAAGAAAGAAAAAAATGTTTGTGGGTTGTGTGTGCATGCACGTGTGTGTGTTTTAAGTCTAAATTCACTTACTGGCATTTGTGAACGTGTAGTCATATAGAAAACATGTTTAAACTGATAAGGCAGGGCTTAATGTTTTGTATGAGAGAGAGAGAGAGAGAGAGAGAGAGAGAGAGAGAGAGAGAGAGAGAGAACTTCTGTGATTCATTAGCAGAGTGTGTTTCCAGATTGATCTAGTCTTCCAAAGGAAGGAAGCCAAAAATTCTCATTACAGAACAATATAAAATGAAAATATGAAAAGAAAAAATGTTTGTTGACATTGTTTTATCTCTTACATAACTCCAGTTACACTGTATTTTGAAGGAGGACTCAGTCTCTAGCTAGTACTCTGTGTCTGGAAAATGAAAGGAAAACCGATTTAGCTCTTACTTTATTTTGAGCAGAGACACTTCACATTTTATTATGTGTTTTCCAATGCATTATCCTATTTGACCTCCATAACCAACACTGAGACAATGAGTACAAGTGGCATTTGACAAAGAAACTGAAATCAATGAGGATGATAAAATCGTTCAATTGTTTGTTCTTCTGTTATGAAAACAAAAAGTAAGACCACCATTTATCTATTGGCCATCTGTTAGATGCAGGAGAATTATGTTAAGCTCTTTAATATTCCATTCAATTCTAATTAGAATTTTTGTAAGATATATACTATTGGTCCCGTGTTACCAGAGAGAGATATTGCATATTGAATTGGTTGAACAATTTGTCCAAAATCACAAGCAGATAAGTTATACATACAAATCAAAACTCAAATTCATGCCTTTTTTAAGTCAATGCCTCCAAATCTTTATCTTAAAATTATATATGCATGCATTTTATAAATATTTATTTATATGCATTACTCACACAGCGCATACTTCAAGCAATAAAGGCAAGATTTTTATCTATCTTTAATCTTAAAAGATTTTATTAAATTCCTAGGTAGGTTGAAAACAAATAAGCATATTTAGTATTTTTCACCTTTATAATCTAGGACAATGTGTCATTTGTTACGTAAACTTGTACAAGTAAGTTTATATTTGCTAACAAACCTAAATTTAATAAACCCAAATGCTACACCAGGGTTGCTGTGTCCTTAAAATCTGATGAACAGCAAGTGCATGCTGGACATGGAGACACTGGATGTTACATGTCTATAATCCTAGCATTTAAGAGGCAGAGATAAAAGGACCATGAGATTAAGTCCAGAGTCAGGTACATAATGCTCTCTGAACACATAAATTCTTTGTGTGTTTATGAACACATTCCTAAATTCACAGATTGATGCTCTAATCTCCAGTATGATAATGTTTGGAAGTGGAGCCCTTGAGAGGTAATTTGGACATGAGGATGAATCCCTCATGATGTTATTATTGCCCTAGGGAGGGCTGGAGACCCACTATGTCATTATAATATAGGGACCTTATGAGATGATGACTGTCTGAAATCCAGCAAAAAGACCCTAACCAGTACCCAACATGCATGCAATCTTATCTTAGACTTTCCAGCTTTTGAAATCATGGGCTAAATAAACAGCATGATCAACAAACTTTTCACAAAGTTGTCAAAACCTGTTACTCAAAGCAAAAATGTAAAGGACAAATAGAAACTAACTGAAAAGAAGGTAAAACAAACTAACTCAGAAAAACACAAAGCCCAGAAAACTTTCACAGCATCTTTCCACCATCTCTAGCCGAACAAACTAGCACAATATTGAAGCCTGTTCAGTTTGGAGAACAAATTCTTTTACTCATTCACCTGCATTCTGCTTAAATTAACCTCTTTCCCATCTCTATTTGCTCAGCCTCCAATCTTCATGCTACCAATTCAATATTTAACTAGAAGCTACAATCATTCAATAGATTTTAGTGACTATATTGAGGACAAGAGTTATCTTTAAGTAATAGGGGGAAAATCACTATATGAAACACTAGAAATATTTTCAAGCCTCTGAGGATTTCATTCAGATGTCTTGATAATAATAAAAGGCAATCTTCTGGCTGTAATCCTTGATGTACCAAACTTAGATTAAATTTAAACACAAAAAAATAAAATTGTGAATTATTTCTTACTTCTTACCTGTGTTTAGTAGACCTGAGTAGTTCTTTGAACCATTTCTTCCCCCGCTGAGAGAATCTTAGCCCTCAAATACATCTGTCTCACAATGTCACAGTACTGTGATCTTGCCTGTCTTTCAAATTTTCATAAGACTCTCTTTCATAACTAGTGTGAAAAGTAGGAAAACTAAAGCAACTTTTGTAAACCCAGGGTGTAAAAATCTGCCTCATATTCTTTCTCCTTACTGGCTGAGAAAATACACAGAATGGTCAGGTTTGGACTTAAGCCTTGACTTCGAGATTTGTAACTTGTACCAGTGATGTGAATGAACAAGTGCTACATTCTCAGTCCTAAATGTGTCCAGGATCTCAACCACTCTGAGGGTCAGGAAGGGAAGAAGGGGTGGGAAGATTGTGGAGGCTGAGGATGTGGAGGAGCACTGTAAAATACTGTCTCCTGGATGGGGCACACCCACTGTGATTATGAGCATCAGAAATTATCGTCATCTGTATAAGGTATGCATGCACACACATTTACATGCACTTATATGTGTGAACACACACATACACCCACACACTTTCTTCACATGCCTTCCATAGGTCTGTGAGAATAGGAAAACTAAGAAACCAGTTAGGAAGCAAGAGGACATCAGGAGTTGGAGAGTAAGAGAATGAAATGATTATATAGTAGTGCATAATCATAAGGCATTGTATACAAATATAAAAGTGTGAAAATTAAAAACTAATTAAAAATTGAAGAGTTGGCCTTGAGGGAAGAAGCAGCCCCCTAGTCACAGTAACTTTACAATATTAACTGTGGGACATGGTACTGATGCAAATATGTTACTCTGCATTTATAAGTAGTGAATGCATGCCAGCTCCTGAGTCTTGGTTTGGGATTCCTCAACTTCTGTTTTCTATTATAAGGAGAAACACACACTTAAAGCAGGCCTGACTGGCTTCTCATCTCAGCCATGATCCTCACTGTCAAAAGGGAATGAGAGGGTTCTCTACATAATACCAAATAAGATGGTAAGAAGTCTCTATATAATGAGGTGGCTAGGAAGTGTAATGAGTAAACATTGGCTATTGGATCGTGTAGAGGCAGTATGGGAGCAATGATGATGATGATGATGATGATGATGATGATGATGACGACGATGATTCTACAGATATTGGTAATAAAGTGAAAATAATGCAATAGCAACAGTTCCAAGGCTAGCAGAGTCATTTGCAGTTATGACTTCTGAATAGGGCAGAAAAGAATTCCCATTTTTCTATTTACCAAAATAAAACTTGCTTCTATTAAGACATTAATGCTCTAAAAGTTACAAAGGTAACTTATAATTTCAAAGCAGAAAGGGGAGTATCTAGAGTGACTGGAAAAGATATTTCTGACTTCTTTTGATTATCCATGTGCCTCCAATTATCTGTAGGAAAAGATGTCACCTTAAAATTATGAAAATTACTATGCTAGATTATATCTATGAGTATAACTATAAAATACTATAATATCTATTATTGTAACTATAAAATACTAATGGTCTAATAATATTTCAGCTGAGGTCCTGGTTTTCAGAGAACCTGTCTCCTGAGACACAATGGTGGTCTTCACTGGATTTTTTTAAAGTATGAGGAGCACTCCCCAATATCTAAAGCTGAAGTCCTATTCAGAAAGCTTCGGCACCTTGCAAAAGATTAACTAGACACCAACCTTCATTATTTTCTTATTTTGGTTGCAGTAAGAATGAAATCATACTACCATAATATGTGCAATATGTACCACAAATACAAACCATATTTTACTCTTTTCATTTTTTATCCAGCCAATGACTATAAATTATCTATTAAAAGTAAGCCTTCATAATGGCCAGAAGGAATCAAAATTGAAAAATGGTCTTGAGTTCAGAATCAGGATTTCTTATTGCCAGGTACATTTCTCCTTCAAGACTTTTTTAATCCATATCCCTTTTGACTGCTTTTCATGGGCATACACAATGAAGATGCATAAGTTATTCCCAAAAGATGATGGAACCCAAGATGAATCAGTCAAATAGTAATTCTTGCCACTTTTCTCCTACTCTCACATCAGCAGCTTAGCAAATGAACCAATATGCTTTGCAGGAAACCCGGGTACTTGCTAAACAGACAAAAATATTTTAGTGAATATTTCCTTACCAAGCCTATTGTCCTCCTTGTTTGTTTCTTTTTGTTATATTTTGTCTGTGCCTTAGTGTCTTGATCCTTCCCTTTTAAACCCTGAAATTCCGTAAGAGTCCACACATGTGTCTATGTGGCCATCTTACTATGCTTACCTTTCTTTCTCCTGCTAATCTCTGCTTGAGCCACGTCTATGTGTTCCGCACAGTCCAGCACCCTCTGGCTTCTAGCTGTAGTACTCATTCCAGAGTGTGGTGAATCAAGCCTTCATTCAGCTTACATATCTGTTAAGAACTGTTGTATGGTGGGTGCTCAAGAGCTACTTGAGTAATGGAGTAACAGCATATTCACAGAGGATTCTGTTTCGATGACAAACCCAAAGGGATTTCGGTTTCAAAAGCACTCTTTTAGAAAGTAAGCTCCTCTCAAATAGAAATAAGCTCAACTTAAAGCATTTCAATTGTCTACAGATATAAGACACCTTGAAAGTCAGAGTCAAGAGCAAAAGCAATCTGACTCAACACTTCTCAAAGGCTGCAACCTACAGCTGGGGTTAAGAGAAGGAGATGCAGTATACAATTAAATTACCTGGCACTGTTTTATATAAAAAGACTGAAATCAAATACCAGGACTGATGCCGCCCATTGAGTCTCTCAAAGGTAAATTAATGTGGTCACTGCCATCTCAGCTGTATGATATGCTCTCAGCATGACTTGGATGTTGGACGTCGTTTTCAATTAAATTGGTTTTCAATTTTTTGCTTATTCATCATTACTTTCAGTAAACTTGAGGCACAGATGGGAGATCTTGCCAGGCTGAAAGTAGTAAGTGAGGGTTCTGATTCAGATTTTCTACTCATGGCTCACCCTCTATATAATTTCTGACATATATTCAGAATATTACTAAGTTGTAGCAGTAAACTGAACCAAAAGGGTACAACTATTAGGTGGCGTTCCATCATACCAATGCTTTCAATGAGAGTGCAACTTCAGATTAAGTCTCTGACTCTTATTTGATTTTCTGGTATTTTTCCTTTTTAATTATCAGTTTCAGAGAATCTTCTTTTTGAATCTGTCTTCTTTGTGTTCCCCTGAGGCTACATAATTAGAGCTTTCAGTGCTTCCTCACCAAACTAGAAACTAAGAAAGCCTTGCTCAGTTTCAATGTAAAAGTTTGAAACTTGGAACTGGGTTGATGTGAGTTTTCTTGAGGTAGACAAACCTTTCAGCAAGTTTTGTGAAAATCTGGGATGAATTCAAAGTCATCCTGAGCCAATTAATTTTTTGGCAGGGAACATTGTGGCATATGACGGTTGTGTCTGTGTGAGATGGCTTTATATAAAAATGGGTGACTTTGGATGGATTTGGCTTTTAATATGTTGGCTCCTTTTACCTAGAGGCATAAAATGAGATTCAAGCTCATAGAATCCTATCGTTCAGGCTCCTTCCAAACAGATTTGTCGGCTGCCATTTTCTTTCCAAGGCAGACTATTTCTTCATTCAATACTGAAAGTTTTTCCCAGTTTGTGTTAGCACTGGCATTTATTTCCATTTTAGGAATGTGTTTCAATTAATGATATTAAACAAAAGAGAACAATTCCAAACTATTCCAAAAGTGCCACAAGCACAGGCTTTTCTTCTCTAGTCTCAGGACCTAACACAGTAGTTCTGAACCTGTGAAGCATGACCACTTTGGGGTTGCATATTAGATACTTACATTACAATTCATAATGGTAGCAAAATTACAGTTATGAACTTGCAATGTAATTATTTTGTGTTTAGGGGTCACCACAGCATGAGGAACTGCATTAAAGGGTCACAGCATTTGAAAGGTGGAGAACCACTACTGCTTAACAAAAAGTAGTGAACACAGAGTAATTTTTGCATAAATAAATATGGTCTCATAGCTTCGAAGAAATAGTGCAGCAATACAGTTTCTGTGCAGGTGTGCGGGTTACTCCCCAGCATCAACTCAACTTCCCCAGACTCTCTGATGCTGCACTTGTTTGCACTTCTTCCTTCAAATAGTCAATTTGTCAGAAAACCACAAGGTTATGCAAGAATGTCTATGCTACGATCATGGATGCTTTCGCTGAAACACAGTAGCAGTGGTAGTAGGAGTGCACAACAGCTGAGAGAATTCTTGGAACAATTGCATTTTATTCTTTTGGGGAAAAATTGCAAGATGTGACAATGTTTTTCTTCCTCAAAAGCTGGAAAAGGGCTAAAGAAAACCTTATTATATATGTAAGTATTTATTTCAAGGAGATAGGACATTACCCACCACCACACTAGTGATTAGGAGAAAATAAATATGTAGTCCAGGTCATGCGACTCGAAGCTAAGTATTTTCAGTCCACCACAAGCAAAATTGCTTTACCCGTATCTTGAAGACACCAAAAGTAAAATGTTTGAGCTTATTTTAACTAATTGCCAAATGGATATCTGAAATTCCAGGGAAATGACTAGACCGCAAATATAATTTCAGTGTAAAAAACCACTTGGTTTTACAAAATTTTTATTGCTACTTTGTTTTTTTGTTTGTTTGTTTGTTTAGAGGAAAGAAAGGAGGGAAGGAAGTAGGGAGAGAGGAATGGAGGGAGGGAAAGAGACATGTACATCTTCCCATCAGAACATATACTTGACTTATTTCATTCAAGTACTACTAAGGACACAAAACTTTCTGATATGTAACTTGATCTTGTTCAAAAATAGAGGCACCAAGACCCCTATGTGCCCCCCAGCCCAGTGCTCACATGCCCCTACATTGAAATGCCCCAAGTATAAAATAGTAACTATTGAAAATCATACAGGTATAGTGCCCATATTGACAGATTCAACCATCTAGGGATGAAAACTATTAGGGGAAATGTACTTTTCCTCTTTTATTTCCTAAAGAGTTATGTGTTATTGGGCTTCACTGACCACTTCAGTAAGCATAATTGTAGGTGTCCCTATATATACCACTCACCCAATCATTCTGTATTTTTATAAAACTAGTATTTACAGATTTGCATTTCATTAGGTCCTATATTAGTTACCATTTTCATTGCTGTGATCACATACATCACAGAAATAACTTAAGGGAGAGAGCTTATTTTTTCTAACAGTTTAGGAAAATACAGTCCATTGTAGCAGAGAAAGTATGGCAGCAAGAATGTGAGTAAGTCACATTGATTCTGCAGTTAGGAAACTGAGAGTGGACAAGAAGGAGAGACTGTCAATGCCAAAGTCATCAATAATGTATTGCTTATTCCACAGAGGTTCTACCTCCCAAAAGTCTCATAGCAGATTCCAAAGCAGCTCCACTTGCTGGGGCAACCAAGTATTCAAATATGTCAGCTAGAGAGACATTTCATATTAAAACCAGAACAAATCCAGGGGTGCGATATGTTTATCACTCTATTCTAAAACAGTAACTAATTACCAAGTACATGTTTGTACAATATTTACACCATCATAGGGAGCAGGTGTGTACAGCCAAACAGACTGACTGTCTGGTATGTAACTTAAATTCTATTTTTTTCTGCCCCGTTCTTTCTTAAATTTACCTTTAACAAACTTTCATGTATACAAAACTAACAATTCACAATTTGTTTGCCTTTCCTTCCTCTGTTCTTCATATTAACATTTCATTTTAAATCTCACACACACACACACACACACACACACTCTTTTTTCTCCTACATACAATGTGACATAGTTTTTCATTGTATTTGTAACATAGTTAAATTTCATCAGAAGTGTCCAGTCCTTTGATATCATACATGGTACTATCTACAAATGTGTTGAGCCACATTTATCCTGAGACACATGTGAGATCCACAGACTGCAGAATGAACATGCCAGAATGCAGACAGCCCATTATACCTTTTTATTTTGCTGCTGAAATACTTTATGATCTGATTCACTATATATGTATCTTCATCTAAATACTAAATACTAAAATACTTAAAACTTCTTCTACTTATATCCCAATTATTATAAAGTCAATTTATATCCATTTATTATTGAATAGAAATCCAGTTGCTTCTTCAATTCTATGTTTATATATAAAAAATTAGGAATAAAATGTTGTAGGAACTAAATTTTGCTGTGCTACTATGATGAGTGGTTTTTTTTTTCTTTTCTAGGACTAGATCGTTTGACAAAATTTAAACTCCAAACCCTGCTTCCTCACAGAGTTCATTGTACACATAAATCTTTCAAATTCCATGTCTTGGGCTTTTTTCTATGTGTATTTATGCTGCTTCCAGGACTATCAGCCAGTTTAACACAACATTAAGGATTTCAGTGATGTTAGCCTGCAGATTTCTGAGTTGACCTGTTTATGGTATCTTTCTTCTAATCTTATGGCTACCATTCCAACCCAACCTATTCTCTAATATATCAAACGTGCAAGATGGTAGCTTTCTAAGTTCAGAGACTCTGGTAGATTTACACATGCTCTCAAGCAAAAAACATCAAAATAGGAAATCTTCCTGTGTCTTTTTTAATTTGCTTTTGCCTACTTTTATCTTAAGCCTCTGTTTAACAAGTATAAATGACATAAATACACACATTCATATGGTTACATAAAAGTCATACTTTATCATTCCTATCTGAAGGTGATTATTCCAACCAAAATATGTTTGTTTAATTAAGCATGAACTTTTTTTTAAATTAAGAAATAACTCTTTTTTTTTCTTCAGTAGCATGCATCATCGAGTACCATGTATTAGTATGTATGAAGCTCCTGCTTAGATAAAAGCTCAATTTCTCTAGGTCTGTTGCCATGCATAAGAGTTGTCTTAAGCAAGAAGGCCTTGCCATAAGGTTGCAAAACATAAGCAATAACGTTGGCAATAATGTGTATTTTGCAGGGTTTCATGAGGTCCATTTGACCAATGAGCCGATGAGCTATGACCCATTTCTGAATGTTTTTTTTTTCATGGTGGCATAAGATGTCTTTCAACTTCAGAGCAGATTTTTTTCCTGCCATATATCCACATATTAACAAATCCACTAGTATCTGTTGAACTAAATGTTTTATTTTGACATTTAGGTTTTTATTAAAGCATACTTAGTAAGTCATTTAAAAGTAATAGCAGGTGTATTATTTGACATGTTTAAGGGTTCCACGAAAAGAGACAAGTTGAAATCTGTCTAAGTCTTGGAAAACCTGAAGAAATTAGTGAGAATTTTCTCAGAAAGTAATGAAGTAGTTGAAAGGTACATATTTTACAAAAGAAAACTTCCTGAAGTACATATTCCAATGGAAGAGCAGAGGGAAAGAGTGCTCTCCATTATTAAGATTCTGTTGCCTGTCAAAGATAGGCATGCGCTGAAATCAGATGAGCCTTGACCTTCAAAACAGCCTCCTAAGTCTCCAAATGCTGTCTATAACATGACACAATAAGCCTGGGGCTGAATAAGCATTTGAAGAAAATTCTCGCCATCCTCAGGGTACTAATCAATAGATTATCCATCAAGGCCAGATCTATCTATGCTAAGAATATAATGTCAGTGTTAATCCATGTCACAGTCACTTGTAGCAAAAAAAATCACAACAGCTCAACCTATTATAATTTTCTTTAGAAGGATTTGATGCCAGTAAAATTTTTGCAAAAGCAAAAATTCCTTGACCTGACTTATAAGAACAACCCAACAATATTATTGGAGGGGGGGAGTATTTATCAATAGCTACCTGTATATGCTACACAGAAAATAATATGTTAGACATTAAACAACATAAACAAATTTTCTATTATGGAAAGGTTGCTCAGAACACAATTTTCATCATTAGAAAAGGCTTTATTCTATTTCTGTGCAGAAAAAAACAACAACTTCCCACCTGCTGCTAAATGTATTTAATTGAGATCCGGATTGCATGGCTTATACTGTGGCATATCACTTGAACTTTTGACTAAGTGTCATTTTCCCAACATCATCACAGAATCCTTGCTTATCATAAGAATCAAGATGAATTACTGGGTAATTATATTTTATTTCTAACTCTTAACTTTGCATTTCTATTTAGGATTTAAGTCCAACTGTAATTTATCCTTGTGTATTTGCCTAAAGACAATGAGTTAACTGTCTGTTATCTAAACAAATCTAATTGTTTGCCCCTCATGTAACATCATTTATGGATGGATATGAGTTGAAATGTTTTAGAACATAGTATTGAAAACTGTAATTATCAGATGCATCCATCAGAATGATAAAGGGAGACAATAGCTATAGTACAGGGGGGTGGCAAACACAGCCATTAAGGAACATTAGCCTGAAAACTGGAGAATCTCCCAACAGAGTTTTTATTTCCAACCAAAAAACAAATAATGGATCATAAATGTCACCTGATTTACAGGGACTAGACAAGGTTGCCCACTCTCTCCCTACTTATTCAATACAGTACTCAAAGTCCTAGCCTGAGCAATCAGACAACAAAAGGAGTTCAAAGGGATACAGATTGGAAGGGAAGAAGCCAAAATATCACTATTTGCAGATGATATGATAGTATACTTGAAGTTCCACCAGAGAAATGCTTACCATGATAAACACCTTCAGCAAAGTGTTGGGACATAAATTTAACTCAAAAAAAAAAATCAGTAGCCTTCCTCTACTTAAAGGATAAATAGGCTGATAAAGAAATTTGGGAAATGACACCCGTCACAATAGTCACAAATAACATAAAATACTGTAGCGTGACTTTAAACAAGCAAGTAAAGGCTCTGTATGACAAGAACTTCAAGTTTCTGAAGAAAGAAATTGAAGATCTCAGAAGATGGAAAGAGCTTCCAAGCTCATGGATTGGCAGGATTAATATAGTAAAAATGGACATTTTACCAAAAGAAATCTACAAATTCAATGCAATCCCCATCAAAATTCCTACTCAGTTCTTTATAGAGATAGAAAGAGCAATTTGAAAATTCATTTGGAATAACAAAAAAACCCAGGATAGCGAAAACTATACTCAACAATGAAAGAACTTCTGGGGGAATGAACATCCCTGACTTCAAGCAGTATTACAGAGCAATAGTGATAAAGACTGTATGGTATTTGTACAGAGACAGGCAGATAGATCAGTGGAACAGAATCGAAGACCCAGAAATGAACCCATACAACTATAGTCACTTAATCATTGACAAAGGAGCTAAAGCCATCCAATGGAAGAAAAATAGCATTTTCAACAAATGGTGCTGGTTCAACTGAAGGTCAGCATGTAGAAGAATGCAAATCAATCCAGTCTTATCACCCTGTACAAAACTTAAGTCCAAGTGGATCAAGGACCTCCACATCAAACCAGATACACTCAAACTAATAGAAGACAAAGTGGGGAAGAGTCTCGAACACATGGGCACTAGAGAAAATTTCCTGAACAAAACACCAATGGCTTATGCTCTAAGATCAAGAATCGACAAATGGGACCTCATAGAACTGCAAAGCTTCTGTAAGGCAAAGGACACTGTGGTTAGGACAAAACGGCAACCAACAGATTAGGAAAAAATCTTTACCAATCCTACAACAGATAGAGGCCTTATATCCAAAATATACAAAGAACTCAAGAAGTTAGACTCCAGAGAGCCAAATAACTCTATTAAAAAATGAGGTACAGAGCTAAACAAATAATTCTCAGCTGAGGACTATCAAATGGCCAAAAAGCACCTAAAGAAATGTTCAACATCCTTAGTCATCAGAGAAATGCAAATAAAAACACCCCTGAGACTCCACCTCACACCAGTCAGAATGGCTAAGATCAAAAACTCAGGGGACAACAGATGCTGGCGAGGATGTGGAGAAAGAGCACTTTTCCATTGTTGGTGGGATTGCAAACTGGTACAACCACTCTGGAAATCAGTCTAGGGGTTCCTCAGGAAATTGGACCTGAGGACCCAGTTATACCTTTCCTGGGCATATACCCAAAAGATGCTCCAACATAACAAAGACACATGCTTTACTATGTTCACTGCAGCCTTATTTATAATAGTCAGAAACTGGAAATAACCCAGATGCCCTTCAACAGAGGAATGGATTCAAATAATGTGGTACATCTATACAATGGAGTATTACTCAGCTATCAAAAACAGTGACTTCATGAAATTCATAGGCAAATGGATGGAACTAGAAAATATCATCGTGAGTAAGGTAACCCAATCACCAAAAATCATACTTGGTGTGCACTCATTGATAAGTGGATATTAGCCCAAAAGCTCAAAGTAACCAAGATGCAATCCATGGACCACAGGAAGCTCAAGAAGAAGGAAGACCAAAATGCAGATGCTCCCACTCCTTCTTAAAAGGGGGAAAATATCCATAGGAGGGGATATAGAGGCAAAGTTTAGAACACAAACTGAAGGAATGGCCATTCAGAACCTGCCCCACATGTGGCCCATATACATTCAGCCACCAAAACTAAATAAGATTGATGAAGCTAAAAAGTGCATCTTGAAAGGGACAAGATATAGATCTCTCCTGAGAGATACATCCAGAGCACATCCAATACAGAGGTCAATGCTAGCAGCAAACCACTGAACTGAGAACAGGACCCTCTTCGGGAGAATTAGAGAAAAGATTGAAAGAGTTGAAGGGGCTTGCAACCCCATAAGACCAATAATGTTAACCAACCAGAGCTTCCAGGGACTAAACCACTACCCAAAGACTATACATGGACTAACCCATGGCTTCAACTGCATATGCAGCAGAGAATAGCCTTGTTGGTGCACCAGTAGAAGGGGAAGCCCTTGGTCCTACCAAGGTCGGACCCCCAGTGCAGGGAAATGTTGGGGGGTCAGTAAGGTGGTGGATGTGAAGGGAACACTCATATGGGGGAGGAGAGGGGGTGGGGACTTATGGACAGGAAACCGGGAAAGGGAATAACATTTAAAATGTAAATAAAGAAATATATCTAGTAAAATAAAATTTCAAAAAATGTTTTAAACTTATAATGAACTTACAGAGCTCATAACATATAATGGAATGTTTCCTAGTCTGAGTGGAAAGACATGTAAACATTTGTACTGTAACGTCTTGTCATTTTATGACATGAACTATT
This sequence comes from Rattus norvegicus, assembly GCF_021556685.1. Classification (NCBI taxonomy): domain Eukaryota; kingdom Metazoa; phylum Chordata; class Mammalia; order Rodentia; family Muridae; genus Rattus; species Rattus norvegicus. The sequence goes on from NC_141538.1 coordinate 114,643,487, forward strand.
GTCTTGAAATTTCTGTGAATGGATGGAATGTAAAGATGCTTTTAAAAATAAACATGTGATCAATTTTCCTGAAAAAATAAAAAAAGAAAGAAATTCAATGTCAACTTTGGCTACACAGTGAGTTTGAAACTAGCTTGTTTTACCTGAGACACCACCTTGAAGTAAAATAATAAAATTCCTTTGTCTGCTCGGGGAAAAGCAAAAAAAAAAAAAAAGAAAAAGTCACCTGATTTAAATAGACATATGTGTGTATATGAATGAATGAATGAATGAATGAATGAATGAATGAATGAACTAAACAAAGAGCTCATTAGATTTTCAAAGACAGGAAAGTCTCAGAATATTAAATCAGTAAGGTTCAGGGGAGCCAATGATCTAGTTCTATCCCACGTACAAAGACTTAATAACTGAGAGAATTGATCGTTCACTTCAAGTTTAAAGTCAGGAAGAAGAAGAAGAAGAAAAAAAAATCAGTTATCTCAGTTGAAGGCAGTTAAGCAAGAGTTTCCTCTTCTTCCGAGGAAGGAAGAATTTTGCTTTCTTGCTATTTAGAACCAGTTGTGGAGAACTTCCCAAGTCAAGCAAAAGAATCTGTTTTACAGGTCAATCACTTAAATGCTGATCTTTTTAATGTTATTTGTATTTGTTGATTAAACTTATTTGTAACTCTTCTATGTGTTGGGGTACATTGGGTGAAAGTGTGGCTCTACATATCCAATTGTTAATTCTGCACTGGCATAGAGCTAAATCGAGCAGAATCGTGATATTGTTATTCTGTGGCCCATCACCAGCCTCATAGTTTATAAATATTTGTTCTTCCTCACTTGCCTAAGGTGATCTAGAATTGTATCTGACTGACTGTAATAAAGAGTTGGTGGACAAAACTGTGCAAGAAGTAGATGGCAGAATAGAAAGAACATCCAGGATGAAAGATGAACACTGAGAGAAGAACCAGAGACCAGAGATTCAGCCGGTGCAAACAGAGATGAATGGATAGACCAGAGTGGAGCAGAAAGATAGAATTGACCACATGGCTAGACATAGTGCCAGGATTAGTCAGGATAAGTTAGAGTAGCTGAGAGATTGCCCTAACTGAAAGTCCTAAGCTTTAAATATTTAAAAAAACCCTCTGTGTCATTATTTATATTGCTAGCAGGTCGAAGAAAGTCCCACTATATCTATAACTGTAAAATTTCTAGCTTACCTGATTATTTCTATTTTCATAATCTAAATATTGCTTATGGTTTATTTTCTTTCCTTTGCTTCTTTTCTATTATTTTATATTTTGACAGTTTTATACATAGCATGAATTTCAGTTATTTTTACATATCATTACTCTCTTTTTCTTTTTTTGACCAAATTCCTATTCTCCTAACAAACCCCTCATCTTAAATTCATGTCTTTTGATTAATCGCGGTCGTTAGCACGAGCATAGACAGATACCTACTGGACCACGAGAAATGTATCAATGGCTGAAATGAAGAAAATGATACTCTTTTCCCCCAATAGTTATTATCACCAGTAGAAGGGTGGAGCCACGTGATCCCTTCCCTCACCAGAGACAAAATGATGAGAAACTAATCCCATGCAGATCATGGGAAGATAATCATAGTTGCAATTTATGAATAAAATGGTCATATTATGTCCAAAGACATCTTTTGGTAGCAACCATTTCCTTCCCTGGGCTCTTCCATTTCACTTCATCTTCCACAATAGTCCCTGAGACTTGGGGAGAGCCCTTTTTCACAGAACTCCCTGAGATTTGCGGGAGGGGGAGCCATTTAGGGTCAAGTACTCAGTGGTCATTTATTCTTGGCATTTTGACCAGTTTGCAAAAAGAGGGTTCTCTAGTGTTGACTAAGAGCAGCAGTAATACATGGTATAAATGTAAATAGAAGGCAGTTTGACACCATGTCCACTTAGCAAAACAACAGTAATAGGATCCTTGTGACCTATGAGGGCCTATGACCTCTTACGCCATGGGCTCTTGACCAGGTTTACAGAAACAGGCATAAGCTTTCCTGTGGAGAAGGCCTCAAATCCATTCAGAATGATATGGGCTACCACCATAATAGTACTACCTGTGAACATATCTTGCCTGTGAGGTTATTAGTATAGCTTGCAGGAGTAACATCTAAATATGATCAGCTACTTCTCTCCCCAAAAGCTTGCATAGTATCTTAGCTACTATGACAAATAGTAGGTAGTTAGTTCAAGCTTGATTAGTGTTTGTTTGTTTGTTGTTTTGAGACATGGCCTTTATATATAGTCCTGAATGTCCTAAAATTCGATGGATAGACAATGCCGGCATTCAAACTCAATGACATCCACCTGCCTATGCCTTCCAGATCCTGGAATTAAAGGTATGTGTCATTATGTGCAGCCTTCAGTTTGAATTCTTTATGACTTGTGATTAAAATGTGTATGATACAGTCTTCTATTCTAATCCTGTTGAATAACTAAGAACAAGAGCAATGCATGTATTGTTTGGAGACACTCAGGCCTCCATGACTACATCTCTTGAAGAAGTGGCTCACATCTGGCACTGGAATAGTCATCTAATAACTTATGTCTTGTAAGAGAAGCACTATCTGCCGGTGCAGTGTATAACTGTCTAAACACATTAAATTATGTTTTTATAAGATTTTAATAAAAACCTTAATGAGAAATATCTTCATATACACAATCTTGGTGAGTTTGGCAAAAATATCTGGACCTTCCATGAAACAGCCGAATTAATGCATAAATTAACCATCATCGTATCTAGTGAGCGTGAAGTAGTTAAACTATTTCAGCAATTTGCCTCCATTATACATTAACTTGAATAGAACATGAGACGCCACTCCAATTTCAATTACCATATATAGAAATAATTTTTGTAATTTATCATAATGCCTCTCTCAAGCAGAAATATTATAAATTCGTTGGGGTCTTATATATAAAATTTGTTTGATTTTATTCTAAAATATTGTACAATCATATTTTGGGCATTTGTCTTTCCTATTTGTTAGTAAACCAAAATGAAAATGATCTTCAAAAATCTATACAAAAATGTACTCTAAAGACATAAAATTATCATTAATGAATAGTAACCTAAAAATGCTCTAGAGATTCCCAACAGAGATGTTTCTCTGATTCAGTGAGGGTTATGATCAATATTAAAATAAAAGTCATAAAAAACAGAAGCAAGAATAATTAATTTCTGGAAGCTATGAAGGCATACCATTCTGTGAGCAGAAATCTATGATATTATGCAATATTCCTTCTCAGCTTTCTTACTGGGCAAGAGTAGCTTCAAACTGAGTTCCAACCAGGGAAATTTTGACAAAAGGAAGGAAGGCACAACTTTCTTGGTTTTATCCCCAAAAGACGAGTACACAATGTTATTCATTCTTTTTTTTTTCCTTTGCTAACCAAAGTCACAGAATCTACTGATAAACCTGATGTCAAAGGTTGTGAAATGCTGTGACTGGCTGTAGGGTAAGAGTTGTCTTCTTAGTAACATACACTGCCCTGTGGTGTGAGCATAAACTAAATCTTCAATCTCTCTACAGTTAACACACTTAGTCTGGTTGAAGGAATTGAAGAAGTGACAAGTAGCCATGGAGTGATTTCATGAAAATGTCATATTGTCATAAAAATGACTATGTGACTTTAGTGAACAATGGGATAGAAAGTGGGATAACATTCACTTTAGAGGTCCAATCTACAGCAACATGTATTATACAATAGCAAAACATTAGCAGAGAAAATATACTAGTAAAAGTGTGCACCTATACACGACAGAACTTTACTTAGATGTAAAAAAACAAAACTAAGAACATTTGGAAAAGCTATATAAAAACCTATACCTTTATAAGCAATATATATATAATACATACATATATATGTTTATATGTATATAAATATACATAAATGTATGTGTGTAGAATTTTATTGTTTATTGTTGGTCAGAGTCTCAACATCAAAAATAGAGACAGTTGAATGTGTTGTAGACAGTAGAATGTTTGTAGACAGAGCTGTGGTGTTATATTCAGACCTAGCATACAGACAAAGTTGATATTAAGTGTCATGAGGAACAGTAAATTAAAATAAGAAAAAATATTACATCAATAAAAATTTATTTAACAATATAGCCCCAACTTTTCTTTATTGACAAATGTCAAAATCACAAGAAAATTTAATAAATCAAAAATTGTATATATTTCAACATACTCTTAGTATGTTAAACAGTCAAAAATTAGGAGATAAAATGTTGTAAGTGCAGAATTACAGAATCCATTTTGTTGACAAGTATGAAATACTCCACCCAACAGTTAAAGTAAGTCATTAAACACTAGGGAATTTAAGGATATCATATTTCTCCGAATGTCAGCATCTTCATTTTTAACACACAGATGTTAGAATTTCTAACTTAGACAAGTTTAAAAGTCACAAAACAATTGTTAAATATAAAAGAACTCAAAATATCTCAAAGCATTACATACATATGATTGATTGTAATAATTGAACAATTTGCATCCATTTCAAACTTATAACCAGAAAGCACAAACATATGACCAAAATACTCATACACTTTTCACAACGGCATTTGACAGATTACGTTCTTCAGTGAAGACTATAGCAAGGCAGCTTGCCTGCCCTACCATGTTCTTATGAGGCACAGCTGGCAGCCTTTACAGGACGAGCTCTTTGAGCTATAACTGATTTTTTTTAATTCATTTTAAATCCCTATCGCAGTCTCTCTCCCTCCTCTCTTCCTAGTTCCACCCTTACAAATCCCTCCCCTCATTGGCCCCTCCCCTTCTCTTCGGACACCGCCCCCTTGGGTACTACCCCATTTTGGGGCTTCTAGTCCTAAAAGTACTAGGCACATCTTTTGCCACTGAGGCCCAGCCGGGCAATCCAAGCAGGGAAAGGGGGGCCCAATGGCAAGGGAATAGAGACTGAAACAGCCCAGCTCCACTTGAGGAGCAAGCGGCACCTTTGCTACAAATGTATAGGGAGTCTAGGTTCAGCTCCTACATGCTCCCTGGTTGGTAGCCCAGGTTCGGTGAGCACCCACAGTGCCAGGTTAATTAACTCTGTAGGTTTTCTTGTGGTGTCTTTGACCCCTCCAACTTGTTCACTTCTATTCCCAACTCTTCCACAAGATTCCTGGAGCTCTGCCTGATGTTCGGCTGTGGGTCTCTGCATCCATTTCCATCAGCTGCTCGATGAAGCCTCTAACGTGACAGTGATGCTAGGTTCCTGTCTGCAAGCATAGTAGAGTATCATAAATAGTGTCAGGGGCTGGCTCTCCCTCATGGGATGGGTCTCAAGTTGAGGCAGCCATTGGTTGACTGTTCCCTCTTTCCATCTTTATTCCCTGAACATCTTGTAGGCAGGACAGATTTGGATTAAAGGATTTATGGGTGGAAAGATGTCCGCTCTGTCCTCTGAAAGTCTTGCCTGGCTACAGGAGGTGGCCATTTTAGTGGCTTCTCGTAGGAATTTCTGCAAGGGTCACCCCCATAGACTCGTGGTATTCTCTCCTTTTCCAAGCCTCCAGCTAGTCACCCGAGATGCCCAGGTACCAATTTCCTTTCTCACTCCCAGCCTCTCCTGATCCCCCTCCCCATACCTGATCGCCTCACCTCCTCTCCTACCCAGTTCCTTCTTCTCTCGGTCCTCCTCTGATGACTATTAAAAAATAAACTTGTTTATTTATTTTTATCTTAAATAATTTCACTTTGAAAATGAAACTTTGATTGGATTTAGAGTTGAAAGAGGAGTGATAGTATATTTAAACGCATGATTACAAACATTCTGGTCTGCAGGAAACATAGTTCCTCATTCATTTGCTGCTTTTAATTTACATCAAAAGCTACTCCCCTTCTGGTCTTTGTCTCACAGAGACCCTGTACCCATCCCCTTCTCCTTTGACAGAGTACACCCCAATGTGTTCCCAACCCTGGCACATCAAGTGTCTGACAGGAGAGGTACATTGTCTCTCACTGAGGCCAGACAAGGCAGTCCTACTAGGGAATGGATATGACAGTCAGCTACAGATTTAGGGGAACTTCTGCTCTAGTTGTTGGGGGACCCACATGGAGACTGAGCTTCATAACTGCATCAAAGAGATCATCTATCATGATCAAGAAAGATTCATCCCAGGATGCAGGGATGGTTCAATATATGAAAATCCATCAACATAACTTACCATATAAATGAAGAAAAAAAATCACAGGATCATCTCAGTAGATATTGAAAAATCCTTTGACAAAATCTGACACTCCTGTTAAAAGTTTGGAGAGATCAGGGGTACAAGGTACATAACTAAACATAATAAAAGCAATGTATATCAAGCCAATAGTCCACATCAAATTAAATGGAAAGAACTTTAAAGCGATTATTCCACTAAAGTCAGGGGCAAGACAAGGTTTCCTACTCTCCCTACATAAGACAACAAAAGATCAATGGGATACAAATTGGAAAGGAAAAAGTCAAAGTATTATTCATGGATAATATGAATAATATCATAATATTATATACATTATACATAATATACATAAGAAAATCCCCAAGATTTTATCAGAAAACTGATTAATAACTTCAACAAAGTGACTGGACACAAGATTAACTCAAAGAAATCATTAGTTCTCCTTTGTACAAATGATAAATGGGGCAAGAAAGAAATTAAGGAAGAACACCCTTTACAATATCCGCAAATAATATAAAACATCTTGGTGTAACTCTAACCAAGCTGATCTTTATTATGACACTAACCAATAAAGAGCAGGGAAGTGATTCTGTACATATTCATAGCTTTTAAAAATCAGTTTCTATCTTGGTACATTTGTCGTTGGAACCTAGCCTCCCTGTTGTGAGGCATCAAAGCCACATGCTCAGTTCATCTAGTCTCATAGTCAAGGCAACCTCAACTGCTGGATATGTGAGGGAATGAATCTTTAGATATTCCAATGCCCAACCTTCAGTGTTCTACCACAGACCAGACAATGTGGAGCAAGAGATATCTCCACAGTCTGTCTGAACCTGTACTCACAATTACTGTGAGCTCATAAATATTCATCAGCTTTCCAGGTATTTAATTCTGGCATACCATACATATCACCTATCCTTAATCCAACTTGGTTTTCACCAAAGCTACTATCCTAAAATTAATGTATTTCCTCCCCAGTAGAGAGAAATTTTTCACAGAGCTCATAAGGCTGAGCCCACACATTTCAGATACAAAAGATCCACAAGAAAGACAACTTCTAACATATGTTTGCAAACTTGAGATTCTGATGTGAGTGGAAATGGGGCAAAAAAAAAAAAGAGCAAGCTAATGAAAAACTTTGACTTGTAAAATAGCAAACAGATAGCGCATCCTCAAGCCAGCCTCCTGTGCCTACTTTTGTCGAAGCACATGCATGCAATATTTAGTACTGCTGGAGCTCTGCTAGGAAGCCTTTCATCCCTGCAAAAGGGTCTATAGCCAGGAGCTGCCTGCTGGCACTGCACGCAGGAACACACCACTTTTCAACGTTAGAATTTACTCTTTGACTGACTGACATACTCCAAACCATCTCCAAAGGCTGCTTTGCCTTTATGACTGACACCACCCAGGAAAACGCAGTTGTAATTGCCTCTTATTTAGAGCAGGAGGCGGGTGGAGGGTGTGTGTTTTGGAGTGCCTCAGCCGCTTCCACTAGGCAAGCATCACAGAGTCTGGGGGAGGAGTTCTTCAACTCAGCAGGGGAAAGAAAGAATCAGAGAGCACAGGACCGCTGTATTTCTTGTCCAGCCTCCTGGAGTTCGTGTTGCATTTGCCCAGTTATAGGGACTTGTTTAAGATATGTCAAAACTCATTTCATAACACACTTGTGTTTATTTGCGTCTTCTAAGGAGTATCTGACATGCTCTTGTCTCATCCACATTCCCTCAAAGAATGTCAAAATGGGGAGTCGGCTCTGCCACATTTTTCCCTGTGTGCAAGCTTGACAGCTAACAAGAAATCATGCAGTTTCCATTTCAAGGGACATGGAGGAGGGGCATAGGCATCATGTATTATGGTGCAGCATGATCTGAGATTTTTGAAAGGTGCTCCTACAAAAGGATATCTGAGGATTCTAAGAGAGCAGGGAAAAAAACCACAAAACCTATATATACCACTCTGTGCCACACAGCAAGAAGCACTTCTAAAACCAAGCTAGGAAGATGTTACAAAATCACACAGAAAGTAACCAAGTTATGCACATCTTTCTTCTGATGTTAATCTCCACATAATATTTAAATATTCTTTACAATGGAGAATCTGAGACCTAGAAACCTACATAACTGACCTAAAGTCACAGAACCCCCACTAAGGATGAGGAGAGCATTACAACCCAAATTACCAGGCTCTTTACATCTCATTTCCCTTCCGGAGCTGGATTTATTGTTGTTGTCATTGTTACTTAAATATAACCATGTTCTTCTCCCTCCATCCCCTTCCAGCTGCTCTCCCTCAAACCCCTCCCATGCTCCCTACTCGCAAGTCAATAGCCTATTTTTCTTTAATTATATTTGTTTCGTATGTATGTATGTATGTATATACACAAATATATATGAATGGAACCTGCAGAGTCCATTTTTGTTGTTTGTGTGTATATAGTTTTATGGATAAACATGCTGCTTTGAATAACCCGCAAGGAAGCTTATCCTTGGTTGAGGCCAGTTCCCCATCTCCAAGCAGTCAGCAGTTGCCTCTTTCTGTTTTGTTTTCTATTGTCTTTTTGTTTATGTTTTTGTCTTTGTTTCTTTGGCCAGAGGTGGAACCCTGTAAATTTTCTTCCTCTGATGTTAACATGTCCACTGATACTTCTATTGTTCCAAACATGTGTGTGTGTGTGTGTGTGTGTGTGTGTGTGTGTGTGTGTGTGTGTAGCTATTTCTAGGACACTGTTTCACAGCAGAATCCTAGATATTCTGTCTCTCCCATTCTTTCTATTCCTCTTCTGAAATGTTCTCCAAGTCCTGGATGCTGGAGCTATGATGTAGATGTACCCAGTGGGACTTGGAGTTCTATGATCCATTGATTCCTGCAGTATGCTCAGATGTGATTTTCTGTGATTCTCTCTTCTTTGTTTGTATGGTCTATGATGTCTCTGGTACCAAGTATCTGGCTATGTTTCCAGTACCAGGGCAGAAAGAAGAGAGATAAATGATAAGTTCTTGATAAAACTTCAAGGAATTACAGTATTTTACATTTACCTAAAATTATATATGTATATATTTGTATATGGTACATAAATTTCTTAAAGGAAGTTGAGTCATTTGGGCTGACAATGCTCCCCACAAGAGCCACAGACTAACGAAAACTCCAGTACCAGACACAAGAAACCTCCTTTCAAAGGGATTTTTAGGGTGTTCCAAGTAACTACCAAAACAACATAGATGACTGAGATAGTGGCTGGGCCGTGTCTGAAGATGCTACATACTTGGCACATAGTATACAGATGATGTGAGTTACATCTGGCCCGAAGTCTCTTTCCCAAAGCCTAGCTTCCATGGTTCCTGAAAATATTGTGTAAGCTGACAAGGGGAGGAGTTAATACCACAGCCCTTATGAACCATAAGTGCTGACAGCTTGGCAAGATATGCATAAAGGTACAAGAAGTGGCGCCCTGCATCACTGGCAACAAACACTGTCTAAACTGGACCTGAGGCCCACTTAATAGGAGGAAAGTCAAGCTAGATTTATCTTGAACTTCACTCACATACCTCTCCCCCATATTACCCACCCACCAAGAATTATCAATCACCAGAGTTTCATCTAAAGATGGAAGAAAAAAAAGTTCTTCTTTGCATAAAGCCCCTCCCCCCTTTTCTAATTGTTTACAAACTCACTCTGGACAAGGGCTACTGCTGCTTACATCAGCATTCTGATGCCAAAAAAAAAAAAAAACCTTCTGAGATAACTTTTAGAAAGCACGTTTTTTGTGTGGCTCATAGTTTCGAAGGCTTCAGTCTATAGTCAGTTTAATGCCATCAATATTGATGCCTGGGGATTCAACAGAATAATGTGTGCTAAAGCAAGCTGCTTGTTTCCTAGTAGCCAGGAAGCAGTGATAAGGAGGAGGGGGCCAGGTTCTCAATATCCCGTTCAAGGGAATATTTTAGTAATCTTTCTTCTACTAGACCCCATGTCCTAAAGGTTCCACACTTTCCCAATGGCACCACAGTCTGAGAACCAAATCTTTAACATAGATCTCTGGGTGACTTCAAAAACAAGCTAAAATACTACTCAAAGTGGGTCCACTCTGCCCCAGACCTGCTGACAAGAATCTGAATTTTAACTACTTCCCATAGGAATCATAGCATTTCAGCCTCCATTCATTGGAGGGAGGTCTCTACACAGTAGTGTCATTAATGTCTTGTACCAGATAACTGATTGTAGCAGACCTGCAATGTGTCTATAGGTACAAGGCCACGGGTAAGGCTTTGAGAAATTTCCAAGTTGCATATGTCAAGGAAATTTTGTCTAACAAGTTCCAAGTCAGGATTTGATTGTCTTTTTATATTAAGGAGAAAGATTAAAGGAAAACTAATTTCTGAATTCATTTTCCTCCCAATTTTCCATGAGTAAAAGTACAGCCATCCCCTGATGTTTCTGAAACTCACCTGAAATCTATCTTCCTGTTTCTACCTTCTATGATCACAAACAGTTCTTCTATGGGTATATCAGATTCTTAGAGTGAACATTAACATTCACGTTAATATTAATTCTCAGCATTAATGAAGACCCTAGTATGTCATGGGTTGGAATTTTGTAACGTGCCGTAGAGAAAACTTATAGAAATCATTTAATAGCTATAAACTGGTAATCGTACCTTGTTGAGCAACATAATTTGACAAATATTTTCTTACATTTTGTGCATTGTAATTCTAAGCTAACAAGGAATTTCAGTTAAATGATCCCTAGAGGTGAAAAGAATAGCAGTCTCAAAATGATATTCTTGGTGTTGATTAACACAGCACATCAGAACTGCTGTTCTTATGTTACTCTTAACTTATTTTTGGAGCAGAGGGGTCCTACGAGAGGGATTTATCACAAGCTAACTTAGTTCTAGCCACTGAAGCAATGTTGATACAAGATGGTAAGGCCGCTGACAAACATTGATTCTCTTTTAAAGAATGGTTGCAGCTATTTCTCCCTCTGCATTTTATCCTCAGAAGCATTCTGTCACAGCTGTCAAAGTTCCCCTACCTTAGCAAGTAACCCATCACAGTGATTTGTAAAAGCTGACTTTAAACCCTGGCTCAGAGGAGCTGTATCTCAAAAAAGGTTCTTGGAAGATGTAAGGTTAAACTGATGGATCACTTGAACTAAAGCATGATGGTGTTCAATATCATTATTAACATCCAAGGACAGAGAAGGAGCCTGGAAGGGGAGAAGGCAAACTGTGCCAATAGTTGAAGGTTAGGTCCACACCTAGAGGAAGTGTGTAACCTTGGAGAAGATACAAAGCAGTTTGCTATGATTAGGATACAGGTCAAGCATCAATCCCTGACACGATTAATAGCACTCGACTATGCTTGCAGACAGGAGCATGTTGTCCTCTGAGAAACTCCAACCAGCAGCTAAGTCAGACCGATACAGCCAAACAGTGGGTGAAGCCTGGGGACTCTTTTAGAAGAATAGGAGGAAGGGTTGTGGCCCTAAAAGGGATAGGAACTCCACAGGAAGACCAACAGAGTCAAGTAACCTGAACCCTTGGTGCTCTCAGAGTCTGAACCACCAATCAAAGAACAAACACCAGTTGCACCCAGACCTCCCCGCACAAATGTAGCAGATGTGCAGCTTGGTCTTCATGTGGGTCCAGCACAACGGGAATGGAGGCTATCCCAAAAGCTGTTGCCTGAATGTGGGATATGTTCTTCTAGCTGGCCACCTTGTCTGGCTTGAGTGGGAGAGGAAGCATATAGCCTTTCCAAGACTTGAAGTGCTAGGGTAGGGGGATACCCAGGGAGGCCCTCATCCACTCAGAAGAGAAGGTGGGGGGAAATGGAGAATAATTGTGGAAGGGGGTGACTGAGAGGGGGACAGTGAGTGGGATGTAAAATGAATACAAAAAAATTAAATTAAAAAGAAACACAGATTCTGAAGTTATGAGATGCAGGATACAATATATGCCATTGCTATGTTTTTAAATCTTTTCCATGATCAATGGTTTGAGAGGTCTCAAAAAAATGAACAGTCACAAAAAAAGAAATAAATCAGAAAAAGAAAATGCAAGAATTGACATCTTTCAAATAATATATATTTTTTTTTAAAAAGCATCGTCTTAAAATGGTTTATGTGTTGAAGGCTTGGTTCCGAGCCGTTGGCTCTATGGAATGGATTATTAAGAAGTTCTAGTTAGAAAGAGAATAGTTACGGATATAACTCTATAAGTTGTGTACTGTCCCAGGACTGAAAGGAGGTTCAGAGAGAGAATGGGTAACTGGCCATATGCCTCTGAACATTGCTAAGTGTCCTTCTTACTGTGATAAGCAGGATCAGCTTTCTTCAGACACGAAAGGAGAAAAGAAAGAGAGAAGAGAGACACAACTATGCCTCAAAAGGAAGCATGTTTTACAGTGACAAATTCTAATGCTTGTTCATAGTACCATTATGAGATAATAGAGATATTTTACAAGTCCCTAGCTAAAACTTTAAAATAATGAAATTACAGCCCAAGTACAGACGTATTTCATAAGGATAAGTTTTCCATGTTTAAAAAAACTGTCCTTTAAATGAATGATGTGACTATATTCTTCTCTTTTTTTTTTTTCTGGTCAGTTATATTAGAGAACGCAGTGCTCCCGTATTCTCCGTTCTCTGTCATAAATAATTCAAAACTTGTGTGTTTTAAATGATAAATGCTTATTCTGTGTGCTTCATAGTTCCTACAGAAAAAGGAAAAGGAAAGACTTGATGAGTATGTATCAGTTCCTAAATTTCTTTTTCAGTTTTTCTTTAAATTGCCTGAGAATTCCATGCATGCGTTTTGATCAAGTCCACACCTCTATCCCCCTTGGATCCTAATTCTTCCCTACGTCTCCATCTGAACTTCACGTGTTCTTTCACGAAGCCCTCTGAGTGCGCTTAAGTGCTGCCAGCATGTTAATAGGAATAGGAACACCTGTTGGAATACGTGTAGCCTTTCTGGAGCCCCATCCCTGAAGAAAACTGACTCTCACTCCCACAGCAGCTACCAGTTGTCAATGGCCCTGCACCCAGGGGTAAGACTCTATGAGCTAGAAGTCTCAAAGACTTAAAGAGTACTTTTGAACAGACTCTATACATGTGACTTTGTCCATGCTACACCATGAATTTTGTTCTTAAATTCAAAAGAACTCAAATTTCTTCCAGCTGATTCCTGCTGTTATCTTCCCAGGCTACTTATTAAACTTCCTTTTAAAACAAAAAAATAATGCAGAGATCTGGAGACAAGAACTTGTGTCAAGGAGCCAACCTATTGCTTTGAACATTCCTCTCCCCCTCTCCTCCTCTCCCCCTGTCCCCCTGTCCCCCTCTCCCTCTCTCCCCTCTCCTCCTCTCCTCCTCTCCCCCTCTTCTCCTCTCTCTTCTTCCCCCTCTTTCCTCCCCCTCCCCTTTTCCCCTTGTGCGCTCTCTCTCTCTCTCTCTCTCTCTCTCTCTCTCTCTCTCTCTCTCTCTCTCTCTCTCTCTCACACACACACACACACACACACACACACAGAGTTGTTAGAGTTGTTATTATTTGAAGATGTTAATGAACTTCCTATTGAAGGAAATCGGCATCCTGGTGGAGCACTGGATGCAGGTATGAACTTATTAAGTAGCAGAGGTTTGAAGAGCAATAACGAGAAAGCAGTAGGAAGACAAGGAGCATGTGAGAATAACATACTTAAATCACTGGGTTCTCAGACTAAGTAGTTAACTATTTTCGGCTGCAGCATACACAACCAAACAGGTCCAGGATGAATAAAAGGCTCTTCTCCAGCATGCCTACTTTCCATTCTTGGAAGTGGCAGCCTTAATGAAAGTCTATGGTAGCCAGGATACCTGACTCAAAATCCTACTGGCAGACTGTAAAAGTGAATGCACTTGAGCCTTAGCAGCAAGCATTTCTCTCCCATCCCCTGACAGCTTTGCTTCATAAACCCAGTCCTGTATTAGGAAACAGACGGGAAGAGGCATAGCATTTTATGTGATCATGGTGGGACTGGATTTTTATTTTTTTTGTGTGTGTGTGTGTACTGCAAGGCAAGCATCAGATGGAACCCAGACAAGCTTGTGAAATTCAGAGAGAAGTTATCTATCTCCATTTCGGTGATAGGGAAGTAAATCTTAGATATGTTATTTAAGATGAAACTATGTGCATACAAAGAAAGTTAATCAAGAAACCTATGGGGGGATAGCATTAGGACTGGCACCATCTTAAGCAGTATTAAGTACTGAAAGTTTATTTTCTCTGTCATGTTTAGTACTTTTATTAATTAGTATGAGTTTCATACCGTGTAGTTTTCAGGTTTATTTGTTCCATTTTACGTGTATGATAGTCTTGTTTGCATGTGTATCTATGTGCCGTGTATATGTTTCATGCCCTAAGTTGGTCTCAAAAGGATATCAGATTCCCTGGAACTTGAATGTCCATGAGCTACCACATGGGTTCTTGGAATTAAACCTGGGTCTTCTGCAGGCACAGAAAGTGCTCATACAGTAGATGAAATAATTCTGTTACAGCTGACAATCATTAATAGGTGTTGTGAAGGAAATCGTTTCTTGTTTGATCCAGTTGCTGATTTACTGCACTATACAGAGTTGTGAATTGAAATAGTCACTTCCTAATAGTTCCCCATTTTCTGGTTGCCTGGAATATTCTTCCTTTTCAGCCATTTCAGAAAATTTATTTGTTGAATCATCTATTCTATTATGGCCAGCAAAAGATAGACTTTCTCTTTATATACATATCCCCACTGTGCTTCTGTTATCAATACTCTTAGAATCTCTGTTTCTAGGAATCAGGAACTGGTGATAGCTTTAAAAGAACAATTAGCACATTGGATCTAACCCATGAAGATATGCTTTTACATTAAAAAAATGACAAGACTTAAAAGTATTCCTTTGTTCACGCTAGCCTCTCTGAATCGGTTGTCAAGCATTGAACTCTCAGTTATTCAACAAAAAGCAATGTTTACAAGTTGCATTTTATCATATTCCAGGGAAGCAGTGAATTGACTATAGTCTTCATGCAGAAAGTTAGGAGAAAAGTCTGAGACAGG
Organism: Rattus norvegicus; assembly: GCF_021556685.1. Lineage (NCBI taxonomy): Eukaryota > Metazoa > Chordata > Mammalia > Rodentia > Muridae > Rattus > Rattus norvegicus. Next base: position 114,658,763 of record NC_141538.1, read on the forward strand.
CATGAAGGAATCAGCATTCTAATCTAACTAATCCCTGAAACTTGTCACAAGGCATCTAAGGTTTTTTAATACCAGAGAAAACATCAGATGGTCTACTTGCCTTGTTAAAGTCCTCCCAATGGCTAATTTTATTTTACAAAACAACTCATTATGCAAAGAAGGTGTCTCCAAGAATAAAATCATCTGCTGATAGTGATGACATCAAATGATACAGAAATGGACACTCTATCCACAATCAGAATGGGTCAGAAAAGAATTGAGTTTAAAAGTCATGGCAGAAGTATGCATTATATATTTTAATATGCTTTAGTTTTAGAGAAGTTTTATATTCATTGTTAAATCAACAAGTATGGAGTTCATATGTCTTCCCTGACCCCACAGACTCACAGATTCCTACAGTATCAATTCCCCATGGCATAGTGGCACATGCCCAGTAACTAATCCACCTGCACTGATGCCCCTTTCATTGGAAATTAATAGTTTTCAGCAGGGTTTTTTCTTGGCATTATATATCTTATATATCTTATATATCTTGTGGGGTTTGGCATGTATATACGATTTTTTACACATATTTAGATGAATTCCCAAATGGTGTCATACAGAACAGCTTCTGCCTTAAACATTCTTAGGCCCGATGTATCCCTCCTTCTCCAGCACCCCCTGGCATCCACTGACCTTTTTACTGTCTTTATAGTCTTGACTTTTATAGAATGTCATGTAGTCAAAATTATATAGTATGGAAATTTTTCTTCTACTGAACATGTATTTAGGACCCCTCTATGTGTTCTCATAGCCTAGCATCTCATTGCTTTATAGCACCAAGTAATACCAATTATTTGGATATTCCACAATTTATCAGTTCACCTAATGAAGGTTACTTTGTTAATTCCTAGTTTTAATAATTATGAATAAAACATTTCCTGCCATCCATTGCTGGTTTATGTGTGGACATGTGAATTATGTTCTTCAGGCAATTACCAGGGATGACCATTGCTGAATTGTCATTGTGTATAAATAATCTCTACAGTTTTGCTAAAACCCTATCAAAGAGTGGCTATATACTCTGCATTTCAGCATGACAGAAATCCATATCTTGGTCCCCATCCTTGCCAGCATGTATCATTGTCTGTGTTCTCAATTATTGCCAGAGTAATAATATATAATGCTATTTAAGTTTCCATAATATGCAATTAACTAAATTATCTGGTATTCCGTGACATGTAGCATCCTCCATGCACTGACTTGCCACATGTGCGTCTTTAATGTCGTGGCTATTCAGATCTGTGTGCTCTTTTCAACTACGGCTGTTCACTTTGTTACTGAGTTGAATGTCTTTTGAATATTTTGGAAGTACTTCTTTATTATATATGTCTTTTGTAAATATTTTCAAATATTCTAAGCCTTCAAATTTGTCTTCACATTTTTCCAGTTTATTTTACAGGGTAGAAGTTTTCAATTCTTAGGAGATCCAGCTTATTATTTTTCTCATGTGAGTGTCTTTACTGTTAAACGCAAAAGGTCGTTATCAAACTCATAATATTTTCTCCTAATATTATTTTCTAAGAGTTTTCATTTATGTCTATAATCTACTATAAATTTGTCAGTCAATATAGGGTCTTTGTCTATATTCAGTTTTACACATGTGAAAATAATTCAGGATTAGCTTAGTGAAAGAGACGCATGCAACAATGTGCTGGGGCTCAGGTGTGATAAAATTTTCTGACCCTCTTAGGGCACACTGAGGATTAACCAATCCAGGGGGTCCATGTCCATCCCAGTCCACAGTCCCTTCTCACATCTCACTCTACCTAGTCTAACCTGGTTGGGTACTGTGGGTCCTGGTCCTCACCTCTTAGTGCAGAGATTTCAGGTTTGCAGCATCATACTTAACTCTGCTTTCTATTTATGGTGTGTGTGTGTGTATGTGTGTGTGTGTGTGTGTGTGTGTGTGTGTGTGTGTGTGTGTGTGTGTGATACAAGCCATGGTACATGTACGGAGGTAAAAAGACAGTTTTCTAGAGTTCCTTCAAACTTTGAGTGTGTTTAAAGACCTGGTTTACACTGTCAGCTGGCATCACTCTGAAACAAGAATTACCTGAAACCACTGAAGCATCTTGTTATATCTATTTTTTTTGACAGAATCTCTTACCATCTTGGAAGTTTCCAAGTAGGCTACGTTGTAAACTCAATGGCCAGAAATCCATGGGTATCTGCCTATCTCTTCCTCCCTAGTGCTGAATTGCAAACATGTGTATACACATAGCTTTTTTCGTGAGTTCTGGGAACTGAAGTCATGTCCTAGTAGTTCCAAGGCAAGGATTTTACCAGCTGAGCTATCTTTCCAGTCCCATTCTCTATTTTCAGTTGTCCAGCTTTCAGTGAGTGTAGGATTTTTGTCTGGTTTCCAATACACATTTAAAAGCTAATACATTTTGGTTGAATTTTCCTTTTAACTGTAAAATCAGCTGCAGGACATGAAAAAAGTCAGCATCTTTGGTTTGCAGAGGTAATGTAAAACATAGGCTACTTTGACCGTGGTAAGACTTAAGCGGCAAAAAGAAGTGTAGAAGGAGTTAAAATATTAGTTCAATATTATTTTTTTAAAATGAGAAAAAGAAAACAGATAAGAGAACAGGAATACATTTACTGTAAACATTGTGCTGTATTATTCTCAGTGACATTGTGAAGTAACTATGTCTTCCATTCATATACATAAAAGATCATAGATGCTAGGTACTCTGCCTTATGCTAAGTACTTAGTACTTAGTAGGGATATAATTCTGGTGGTAAGCTGTTAATTCAATATATGAATGGATTCTAAAAATAAAGAATGGAAAAAAATTATCCAAAGATAAAGTAAGAAAGGAAGTTGCCTTCAGTATCAGTCAGATTATCTGAGTCAAAAAAAAAAAAAAACAAGACAAGGGGCAGTATTTTGTGACACTGACATAGATACAGGGATGGACTTTGACAAGCAGAAAACAACAATGGAGTGAGGATTAATGTGTGCCTGAGGCAAATAGTTGAGCAGGTCATCAAGAGCACTCAAGGTATGAAGAAGCACAAGGAACTGAGTTCAAAACTTCAGCACATAGTATAGTCCTGTGTGTCCATACTCACCTATAAGACCAGCAGAAGGATCAAAGCTCCAGCCTAATTATGAGTTTAGTGAGAGACCCTGTATCAAATGAACAAAGGGGAGAGTGATAAAGCAGACAATTGACGCCATCTTCTGAGTCATTACCCAAATAGACATAAATACGTACACTCACGCACATAAACACAAAAGTTATTTTTAAACATTAATGGTAGAACGTGGGTGTTTAAACATAGACCATTCCATGAGAATTCCTATAAAACAAATTCACACAAAGAACAGGGCTTGCTTTCCATCACCAAAGCCTTGGAATTGGTTTAGAGGAACTGCAATGGTCTCTAGCTACATATAACACTTCTGCATTGTGCAAGTTCTCTGGTTTTATTTCTGACTGTTAGTATGAAAATAGGAAACTTTCAAGTAAAACAGACCTGTCTTTAATCTTGATTAATCATGTAACTTATGTGCCTTTAGGAACGTTTGAGGGTATCTCAGACTGTGTTTTCACCCATAAAATATCTTTCTCACTGGGCTCTGCCGGAATTAAGTGAGATACTGAATGTCATGTTTGGTTATGCGCTCAATAAACTTTAGAGCTATTCACTGCATATTGAGACTACAGAGACTTAATCTTTGCTGAGAATAGACTGTAACAGAGAGAAGATGGAGCTGTGTTCAGAGTGTGTTGACTTGAGAAACCCAAGGATTCTAGGTGACAATACATGAGAATTATGTAAGCCTCCTCATCCAGAGAATCCAGGAATCCTCACTAGGAGACAAAATAAGTACCGGGTAGTTCCAAGTGCTTCTAAAAGGAGAAAGTGAAAGCTCTGTCTGTCTAGGAAACTGGTCCCACCTCTCCTAATCTCACACTTTCTGCTTGTTCTAATAATAGCTTCAGAATGCTCATAGCAAATCAAATTTTCATTTAGAAAATCCCACTTTCTCCCCGAAGCTCTGCTGAACTACACGTTGAGTTGCAAATATGCATTTTCTTACTAACTCTATAACATAACAGTTCACTGACATTTACAGTATGAACTTTCTCATTTCCTTTCGTTTTCAAGGGAATAATAGAGAGGAACATGCTGTTTGGTTTAAATTTTTGTCAGTATGGCGAGAGGTACTGATCTCTCTCTCCTTAGTTTTTTTCCACTTAGCTTATTCATAGTTCCTCTGAGCTCAGTGAATAAATTAGCTCCTTCTCACAACACATGTTAAGGTGTCCCTGGTGCTGAGGTGTGTAGAATGGAACCTTAACTCTTTCAAGCCACTAGAACATTCTAAGATGTCAAATACAATGGGAAAAAAGGAGGGGTTGTGAAAATTTCTTACTTTGAACATCAAAGTTTTCTTCTAAATAACCAGATACCCCAGAGCTCCCAGGGTCCAAACCAACCGAGAGTGTAAATACATGGACCTATGGCTCCAGTTGCATATGTAGCAGAGGATGGCCTTATCTGGATCAATAGGAGGGAGGCCCTTGGTCCTGTAGAGACTCGATGTCCCAGTGTAGGGGGATGCTAAAGCAGTGAAGCAGTAGTGGGTGGGTGAGCAGAAGAGCACCCTCACAGAGGCAAAGGGGAAGGGAGATAGGATAGGGTTTATGGAGGGGAGACCAGGAAGGGGGACAACATACGAAGTGTAAATAAATAAAATAACCAATACGAAAAAATCAACGTTGCATGTTTTGTCTCCATCCTAACCCTGTTCTTTGTTGCCAATCAAGACAATCTTTAGAACTTTAAGTACATGAATTCTATTTTCTAAAATCATAATTAGCAAATTAGTTTTTCTGATCATGGAGCTATTATTTATCATCTGCTTTTTGTTCATGGGATAATGCAGCCTGTAGTGGTTTTTGTTAGTGCTGTTAAAGTTTGGCTCTAATTTATTTTGTGAGTTTAATGCCCACTTTTCAGAAGTCTATGTACATTGTCCCAGGCAACCTGAATGTGGTATGGACACAGGACGGAAGTAAGGATGTATTTACTATTTGACACCACTCCATCATTGAATAAGCAACCAATGGTCTTCCTTCTGACGTGAGATCTCATGCAAGTCCTGTCCCTAGCTTATCACATGTAAATGATAAACTCTCAAGTTTCCTCTGGCCTCACTCACAGCTTTGTTTTGATAATGAAGAGCCTACGTATGCATTTTGACCATCTGTCATGCATCCCTTTCCTTTAACCAAACTGCTTCTACTTTCTTTCTAGATCAGCTAGCCTCTAAACTCCAAACACTTCTGTACAGTTAGAGACATGTATACAACATCTGTTTCTTCTTTACACGAACCTTGTCCTACCAAGCACTAGCTGTGGCATCTAAATTCCCTATTTTACTGAGCTCATAAGGGATTTGAGAAATTGGACATTGTGTTCTTTACCAACACCATCTAGCATACCTTAAGGGTAGTAGTGGTAATGGCTTCTTCCCCTACATGGATAGGTTCTGTTGACTTTGGGTGAGATGATTCCTCTGAGTGCCCAAAGACTGACAGCTCACCAGATATAAACAATGTTTCTTCTCTCTACTTGGTTACTTCAGATCATCCTCCAGCTTCTTAAATTCAGGGAAACCATGTGACTTCAGCTCTCTGCCATTGTCTGCCATGTTCTTAAGCAAGGTCTTTCTCAAAGTATGTGGCCAAATCAGTCCCCCACTTAAGCTAAAGTGCTGTGTGTGTGTGTGTGTGTGTGTGTGTGTGTGTGTGTGTGTGTGTGTGTGTGTGTTACTCACATCCTACAATCCTACACCAGCAAGGTCTTTCTCAAAGTATGTGGCCAAATCAGTCCCCCACTTAAGCTAAAGTGCTGTGTGTGTGTGTGTGTGTGTGTGTGTGTGTGTGTGTGTGTGTGTGTGTGTATGTGTTACTCACATCCTACAATCCTACACCAGCCTTGGAGGCAGCTTTCTTTACTTTTGCTCTGTTTCCTCACACTAAACGCTAGGAAATACATATCAAGGCAACTCCACGGCTCCCTTCAAGTTGAAAGTTAAAGTTAGAGGTGTCTAGCAACCTGAGATGAAAAGGGTTCTCATCCCTTTTCTCCCTGGTGAATAGAGGTGATGAATAGGAAGCTCAAAGGCAATTACAGTGGAGAAAATTCCCCAGCCAGCTATTTTGCTTCTCTTTCAAGTTTCAGATCCCTGTCTTCGAGGGCTGGTCAGTGAGAGAACTGCTTTCACAATGTCTTGCACATTCTGTATATGTCCATGCCCCTGCAGCTTGGGATGTTGGCAACTTGTCACCAGTGGAATGATTTGGGGCTTTGGTGCCTCAACCAAAAACCAAAATGGCCATGCAAACATTCTACTATAGAAGGCTGTTGGCTCAGGCTTCTGTATTTCTCCTTGCTTGGATTAGTTTGTGGTTTCCCAGAAACTGTTACATCATCCTTAAAGACATATCTCAGAAAAGTCTCCACTCCCAAAAGTTTAAGGAACAAATAAATTCCATAGCCATTTTTTGTATTTGCACATTTCCTGGCAGTCTAATCACATATAGGAGTATTATAATTTGGCTTTTTTGTTTCTTTGCTTTGCCCAAGATGACATGGAATTTACGGTAATCCTCCTGCCTCAGTCAACTGCTAAGATTACAGGCATGAGTCAGTGTGTGCAGTTGCAATAATAATCTTTAAAAAAATTATCTAACATTTATCTTTGTAGATACTTCAGTTTGCCATGGAAAATACTCCATTTGAGTTTTTCTTTAATATCTAAAAACACCTAGTACATGACCCACTCTTACCTATATGACCAAGGGAATGAAAGGTGCAGGTGCCCACAGACTTATATACAAATGTTCATAGCAACACAATCCATTGTAGCTTCAACTTGGAAACAACCCAAGTGCTCATGAACTTTTCTGTAATTATTTATACTGCAGATTGCTACACCACAATAAAATCAAAGAGCCTGAAGCCAGGGAGGTAGCTCAGAAGCTAAGAGCATTTTCTTACTATGTAGAGGAACTGAGTTCAGTTTTTATCATCCATGTGTTGACTTAAAACTGGTGTATGACCAGTTCCAGGAGTTCTCACCCCTTCCTCAAACTTCAGCATGCTAGTACCTGCAAGTGACACACTTATATACACTCAGCCACACAGACATACACATAAAAAATAAAATAATTATTTCTGAAAGTACTGATACATGCTAAAAATAGAGATAACCTGACAAACATGACACAAGTTTTAAGAGATATGTGACATATGACATGAATAAATTTGTATACAATAAATGTCCAAACTTACAGAAAGACCAAACTTACAGAAAATAAATTAGCATTGGCTGGCTGGGGGTAACAAGTAAGATGAAGTGCAAATGGATACAAAGGGAATAATAATGTGCTCTAACACTGGATTATACTATAAATTATAAAAGTTAGAAAAAATCGTTACAATGAATTAATTTCTATTTATTTTATTCACATTTATTCATTTATTAGCATTTTACCTCCAGAAAGTATTGTTTGTTTGTTTGATAACTGCTTGCTCAGTGGAATATGTAGGCATTTTTCATTGATGTCAGCTTCTTACAGGTGTTAATGCTATTGAAGCCTCAAAAAGTTCAAAATAGAAGTGATCAGGGCCTCTGGGCCTCTGCCGTGCTCACAGAGTCATAAACAAACATATTGCTTCCATATCAAAAGCCAAGATTCTTGAAATTTCATGCGAGGTCAGATCACAGCTAGATTGAGTGCAGCTGCAATGCACCAATGGTTTTCTGGCAGTGAAAAGAGCTGATGGTCTCCCCAAGTGTCTAGTTTAATAATAAAAAGTGACTTGGGCACTGAGCATTAAAATTTCCTCATAACATGAAATCCTTGCCATTGTGGGATTTTAAATCCTAAATTGGATCATGGTAGCAAAGTAATTTAGAAATCAATCAGCTTCACGCAAAGAAAATGAAAAACGAGGGATCAATGTTTTCTCTAGATGTTTAAAATAAAATCATACTTTAAAAATGATCTATACTCAAGCTACTGGTAAATATATACTCTGTGTAAGAGAACAGATACAACCTATTCATCTTAGAGATGACATGTGAGAGTTTTGCCCACGTATTACAGCCCGAAGGTTTTTTTTTTAATACAGGCAATGTTTATAATTTTTAACTTGTTCTATCTTAAAATACTTGTGTTGTGAGTCAGCCATCTCTAGAAACATACCGTAATGAATCTGAGAAAACTGTGATTTGGTCGCAAATCAGTTTTCACTAGGCATCATGTATGATCTCAGAAAAAAAAAAGTTGTGCTTTGCTCTTCAAAATTCCCAGTGTATAAGTCATTTGAAAAACACCAAGAAACACATACAATAAAGCTATTAACATTGAGACAAATATATGTGAACATATAACTGACTTTCATCGTAACAACCCCCAATGCTGTTCACTGAGTTGTGGTTACATATTCAGCACAAAAGTAAAACATATCACAATCCTCCAATATCCACAGCCATTTCATTTCATGGTCAGTTATGCAGAGGTCACAGTAGCTGGTGGGTTATGTGTTTTGTACCTCCAAAAGTCATAAAAATTTATACCTCAGGCTCAACCAATTTCAGAAAAGATTAATGTATACTAGGAGTATCTAATAGGAAGTCAATCTTTCTATTTAACTATGCTGAGCACAAGGAAACATAGCAGCCAGCCCACCTAGGCATTCGAGCAGTAGTCCAAGAATTAATCACTGAATGCCTACTATGTGCCAACAACCATAAGAAGCACAGAAATACTCAGTTGCCATCCCATGAGGCTTCGCTGCAGAATAATTATGAGATCTTACAATGCTATAATAAAAGTAACCATAAATTGGCATTTAAAAAGTGGAAAGATGATTATAGCAATGGGAATTGATTGTGTGCAGTACAACAGTGGTGGCATTGGGATTACAGCAGTTATTGGGTATCTATGCTGGGAGGGACAGAAGCAGGTCTCCAGGCCAAGAAAACATAGGTTTTTCTAAAATACCTTGGCACACTCAATGAACTTAAACCCAAACTTTGCTGGAGAAAGTAGTGAAGAAATGAGTAAGATAGTGGTGAACCTTGAAGGGCTTTAAATAGAACCTCAATCTTGTTAAGCTAAAGATCTATAATAATACTGTTCATATCTTGAGAATATTTTTTCTTCTGACTCTAGAATAAAATGACTGGATGAAGAATGGTAGAGACAAAAATTATTAAGAGATTTCAGTAAAAACCTTGAATTTGACTATAATATTTAAACTTGTTAATGAGGATAGATGAAAGTAGACAGGCTATAGAGATATCATCGAGACAGATAATATAGATGCAAACGGTCACGTATGTGAAGTAGAAGTGAGAGTATGCACCGTTAAATGAACAATGTGCTCCACTAACATCACCCTGGACACTCCATCAGCATTGTATGGGTGCCTCTACTTCTAACATGGTGAATTTCTGTTTCTAATAGTCCTCATGCTATTGGAGGTCACTTGGTAAACAGCCATAGAAAACTCAGGGCTTGAGAAACCCCCTGCATGTGGGGAAGATTTTAACAAGGGTTGCAGAGTATGAGACAGTAACTCTCTAACACAGGGGCCAAGCAATTCTGAGTTTCCTTGGGGAATCAAATAAAATCTATACCATAGAGGAAGATTGCCTAAAGATGCCTTTTTGGCCTCCTTGCCTTGATTTTCTCTGTGCCACACTAGTCCAGCTGTGATCCTCTTATTAATAACCCACACACAAAGAATTCTGCTGTGGTGTCTACTTGCAGCCCTAACATAAGGTAAGGAGGCAGTTACATGCAGAGTTGTGGTGTCAACTTTACCAATGAGTACTAGAGATTAGGGGAAAGGTTATCAATAGTAATGTCCAAATGATCATACTGTGCAAGGTAAAATTACCTTGCATCGGCCTTCCTTCACTTATACCTTCAGTTCTCTTGTCACTGCTCGTTTCTATTGCCTAATGAACACACTAAGATATATCCTGTGTTCTTTCATTTCCATGCCTGTGCAGGGAAGATACTAAGGATACTTCACGCTATACTATCTCAAAGATTTGGGATAACCATCCTGAACCTAAGACTCCATGTCCTACAATTTAGCTGACGATCTCAGAAAAATGTGTCACATCTTTCCTCTAGCACTACCCACTCCCTTCATCTCCTCATGACCCTGCTTTTCACCTCACTAAGAAATCACAACCGTCTCCTTGGGCCCAACATCAGGGCCATTGCATTTGCTCATCTGCTCAACACTCTTTTCTGCAGGATCTGCTGCATCACTCCTATGTCTCCTTCATGTCTCAGAGCTTATCACCATTGTCACTTATTAAAATGATTTATTTTGAATCATAGTCCTATCAACTTGGGCATATTGTTTTTACATTTGTTGGTTTTTTTTTTTCTTCTGGGTTTCTGAGCTCTGGAAAATTTAATTTGATTTTTTTTTCATAGTTTTGTCTTCAGCACCGAGAAATCCTGATTCAATGTATATTTTTATTTTTGTTGGCTGTATAGATGAGTGAAGGTTAAAGATACTTTGCTGCACATGGGTCTCCAAGCACATGACTGGGTCACTGTGCAATTGCTCTTTCTTATTATTTAAGTGTATTTGATTATTATTTAATTTCTTTTATCATTAGTATTTTGTCCTTATCTCTCTACTTCATTTTAAAAAGTTGCATTTGGACTCTTCAACTGTAAGTGCATATTTAAACTTATTGAATTAAAAAGTCAGCCTCGAATGCCAGAATTTCTATCAACACCTTTATAACCAAATGCCTACTATCTTGAAAAAAATGGAGAGACACTCAGGAAATAATTACTATGTTCTATCTAGTACCAAATGTAAGTTTTATAACCATGAAGCAACTATTTATACAAATCTGAACAACACACTAAAGCCACTTTTCATGATTAATTTGAATTCATTTAAAGTCGACTTTGTAAAACTTCTGATCTTTTTGAAACATGTAGCTTACACATAAAATGGGCAAATATAAAAAGACTCATAAGAACGTAAGTGAACACAGGGTTTTCTGTTTGGCAGATTGACAGAGAGAAAGAAGAGTTTAAATCATTGCCACAAGTAAATACAATGTATTTGGCACTTGTTGTAAAAAGTACACAGTCTAGGTATCTCATACTAGCTCTGGGCCGAATATCATTCTTCACTGGTTATTTGAAAAATGTGATGGATAGTAGGTAAATTAATTCTCATATTGGCCTCAGTTTGTCTCAAAATTACATAAATCTGAAATAAACAACTTAAATTAACTATTCCATTTAAAAACAGTTTGTTCACTTTCAATCACCATCTGTGCCCAGATCTAAGGGCTGTCCCACAGCCCTCTGGACCCAAAACTAGCACTCTAAGGGCTTGACTCCAAGGAATGCTCTCACTCCAAAACCCACAGTTGAATTCCTTTTTTTTTTCTGGAGCTGAGGACCAAACCCAGGGCCTTGTGCTTGCTAGGCAAGCACTCTATCACTGAGCTAAATCCCCAACCCCAGAAATCCCATTTTTGCTCCACTACCTGTCCAAAAAAGCAGCCAGGGACAGGATCCTTCTGGTCTCCATCTGCACCAAGAGCTAAGGCCTTCCCAGAGCCATCAACCCAAATCAGGCTCAGAAAGAGCCGGTTTCCCAGAAGTGCTCTCAGTCCTAAGATAACAGGCTCATAGGTTCAAAGGAGGGACAAGCTTCTTTAAGAGACAACAAGACCAACTAATATCAGAGATAACCAGATGGTGAGAAGCAATCACAAGAACATAAGCAACAGAAACCAAGAAAATTTGGCATCATCAGAACCGAGTTCTCCCTACCACAGCAAGCACTGGATATCCCAACACACAGGAAAAGCAAGATATGGATTTAAAATCACATTTCATCATGATGATAGAGGACTTTAAGAAGGACATAAATAATTCCCTTAAAGAAAAACAGGACAACACAAGTAAACAAGTAGTAGCACTTAAAGAAGAAACACAAATATCCCTTAAAGAATTACAGGAAAACACAACCAAACAGGTGAAGGAATTGAGCAAAACCATTCAGGATCTAAAAATGGAAATAGAAACAATAAAGAAAGCACAAAGGGAGACAACCCTGGAGAGAGAAAACCTAGGAAAGAGATCAGGAATCAAAGATGCAAGCAACACCAATAGAACACAAGAGACAGAAGAGAGAATCTCAGGTGCAGAAGAACACATTGACACAACAATCAAAGAAAATACAAAATGTAAAAAGCTCCTAACCCAAAATATCCAGGGAACCCAGGGCATAATGAAAAGACCAAAACTAAGAATAAAAGTTATAGAAGACAGCTAACATTCCCTATTTGAAGGGCCAGTAAATATCTTCAACAAAATTATAGAAGAAAACATCCTTAACCTAAGAAAGAGAGCCTATGAACACACAAGAAGCCTACAGAAGTCCAAATAGATTGGACCAGAAAATAAATTCTGCCTGTCACATAATAGTCAAAACAACAAATACACAAAACAAAGAAAGAATATTAAAAGCATTAAGGAAAAAAAAGTCGAGTAATATATAAAGGTACACCTATAAGAATTACTCCAGACTTCTCAACAGAGACTATGAAACATAGAAGATCCTGGGCAGATGTCATACAGACCCTAAGAGAACACAAATGCCAGCCCAGGCTACTATATCCAGCAAAACTCTCAATTAACATAATTGGAGAAACCATGGTATTCCATGACAAAACCAAATTTACACAACATCTTTACACAAATCCAGCCCTACAACGGAAAATAGATGGAAAACTCCAAAACAAGAGGGAAACTACACCCTAGAAAAAGCGGGAAAGTAATCTTGCAACAAATTTAAAAGAAGATAGTCACACAAACATAATTCCACCTCTAACAACAAAAATAACAGTAAACAACAACAATTCATTAATATCTCTTAACATCAGTATATTCAATTCTCCAATAAAAAGACATAGATTAACAGACTGGATATAAAAAGGACCTAGCATTTTGCTACATACAGGAAATACACCTCAGTGAAAGAGACAGACACTATCTCAGAGTAAAAGGCTTGGAAAATTTTTCCAGCCAAATGGTCCTAAGAAACAAGCTGGAGTAGCAATTCAAATATCAAATAAAGTCTACTTTCAACCAAAGTTATCAAAAAAGATAAGGAAGGATACTTCATCCACATCAAAGGGAAAAGCCACCAAGATGAACTCTCAATTGTGACCATCTATGCTCCAAATGAAAGGGCACCCGCATTCATAAAAGAAACTTTACTAAAGCTCAAAGCACATATTGCACCACAAACAATGATAATGGGAGACTTCAACACATCACTCTCATCAATGAACAGATCATGGAAATTAAAAAGACACAGAGTGAAACTAACAAAACTGATGAATCAAATGGGTTTAACATAGAACATCTCATCCTAAAACAAAAGAATATACCTTCTTCTCAGTACCTCACAGTGCCTTTTCCAAAATTGACCATATAATTGGTCTCAAAACAGGCTTCAATAGATACAAAGAGATTGAAATAATCCCATGCGTCCTATCAGATCACCCTGGACTAAGGCTAGCCTTCAATAATAAAAAAAAAAACAAACAAGCAACAGAAAGCCCACATATACATGGAAGTTGAACAACGCGTTACTCAATGATGACTTTGTCAAGAGAGAAATAAAGAAAGAAATTAATGACATTTTAGAATTTAATGAAAATGGAGGCACATCATACCTAAACTTATGGGACACAATGAAAGCAGTACTAAGAAGAAAGTTCATAGCTCTAACTGTCTCCAAAAAGAAACTAGAGAGAGCAGTTTATATTAGCAGCTTGACAGCGCACATAAAAGCTCTAGAACAGAAAGAAGCAAATACGTCCAAGAGGAGTAGAAGGCAGGAAACAGTCAAACTCAGGGCTGAAATCAACCAAGTAAAAACCATAAGGAGTGTACAAAGAATCAACAAAACCAGGAGCTTGTTCTTTTAGCAAATCAACAAGATAGATAAACCCTTAACCAGACTAACCAGAGGCCACAGAGAATGTATCCAAATTAACAAATTCTGAAATGAAAAGGGAGACATATAAAAGGAATCTAAGGAAATTCAAAAAATCATCAAATCCTACTACAAAAGCCTATATTCAACAAAACTGGAAAAATCTGGATGAAATGGACAATTTGCTAGACAGACAACAGGTATCAAAGTTAAATCAGGATCAGACAAACCATCTAAATAGTTCCATAACGCCTAAAGGAATAGAAGCAGTCATTAAATATCCCTCAATCAAAAAAACCCAGGACCAAATGGGTTTAGTGCAAAATTCTATCAAACTTTCATAGAAGACCTAATACCAATACTGTCCAAACTATTCCACAAAATAGATACAGAAGGAACATTACCAAATTCCTTCTTTTTATTTAATTTTCTATTAGATATATTTCTTTACTTACATTTCAAATGCTATTCCCTTTCCCGGTTTCCTGTCCATAAGCCCCCATCATCTCACCCTCCCCATATGGATATTCCCCCCATCAACCCCCTTATGACCACGCCCCTGACATTCCTCTGCACTGGGAGTCCAACCTTGGCAGAACCAAGGGCTTCCCCTTACACTAGTGTGCCAACAAGTCTATTCTCTGCTACATATGCAGTTGGTGCCCTGGGTCAGTCCATGTATAGTCTTTTGGGAGTGGTTTAGTCCCTGGAAGCTCTGGTTGGTTGGCATTGTTTTTCTTATGGGGTTACAAGCTCCTTCAACTCTTTCAATCCTTCCTCTAATTCCCCCAAAGGGGGTCCTGTTCTCAGTTCAGTGGTTTGCTGCTAGCATTGACCTCTGCATTGGACATGCTCTGGATGTGTCTCTCAGGAAAGATCTATATCTGGTCCCTTTCAGCATGCACTTTTTAGCTTCATCAATCTTATCTAGAAGTCACTATTATGCTTATACCTAAACCACACAAAAACCCAACAAAGAAAGAGAACTTCAGACAAATTTCCCTTATGAATTTCGATGCAACTATACTCAATAAAATTCTCACAACGCGAATCCAAGAGCACATCAAAACAATCATCAATGATGATCAAGTAAGCTTCATCCCAGGGAGGCAGGGGCTGGGTATAAAATTAACTCAAAAAATCAGCAGCCTTCCTCTACTCAAAGGATAAACAGGCTGAGAAAGAAATTAGGGAAATGACACCCTTCACAATAGTCCAAAATAACATAATATACCTTAGTGTAACTCTAACCAAGCAAGTGAAAGGTCTGTATGACAAGAATTTCTAGTCTCTGAAGGAAGAAATTGAAGACGGTCTCATAAGATGGAAAGAATTACCATGCTCATGCATTGACAAGATTAATATAGAAAAATGGCCATTTTTGCCAAAAACAATCTACAGATTCAATACAATCCTCATCACAATTCCAACTCAATTCTTCATAGACATAAAAAGAGCAATTTGCAAATTCATTTGGAATAACAAAAAAACCCACTATAGGCAAAACTATACTCAACAATAGAAGGACTTCTGGGGGAATCACTATCCCTGACCTCAAGCTGTATTACAGAGCAATAATGATAAAACGAAATCTGTATGGTATTGGTACAGAGACAGGCAAGTAGATCAGTGAAATAGAATCAAAGACCCAAAAGTGAACCCACCACCTATGGTTACTTGATCTTTGACAAAGGAGCTAAAATGATACAGTGGGAAAAAAAGAGCATTTCAACAAATGGTGCTGGTTCACCTGGAGGTCAGCATGTAGAAGAATCCAAATCGACCCATTCTTTTCACCCTGTACAAAACTTAAGTCCAAGTGGATCAAGGACCTCCACATCAAACCAGATACACTCAAATAGAAGAAAAAATGGGGAAGAGTCTCGGTCACATGGGCACTGGGGAAAATTTCCTGAACAAAACACCAATGGCTTATGATCTAAGATCAAGAATCAACAAATGCAACCTCATAAAACTACGAAGCTTCTGTAAAACAAAGGACATTGTCATTAGGACAAAACAGCAACCAGCAGATTGGGACAAGATCTTCACCGATCCTACATCTGATAGAGGGATAATATACACTATATACAAAACTCAAGAAGTTAGACTCCAGAGAGCCAAATAACCCTATTACAAAATGGGGCACAAAGCTAAACAAAGAATTCTCAGCCAAGGAATATCGAATGGCTGAGAATTACCTAAAGAAATCTTCAACATCCTTAGTTATCAGGGAAATGCAAATCAAAACAAACCTGAGATTCCACTTCACACCAGTCAGAATGGCTAAAATCAGAAACTTAGGTGACAACAGATGCTGGTGAAGATATGGGGAAAGAGGAACACTCCTCCATTGCTAGTGTGATTGCAAACTGGTACAACCACTCTGGAAATTAGTCTGGAGGTGCCTCAGAGAATTGGACATAGTACTACCTGAGGACCCAGCTATACCATTCCTGAGCATATACCCAAATGATGTTCCAATATAAAACAAAGACACATGCTCCACTATGTTCATAGCAGCCTTATTTATAATAGTCAGAAGCTGGAAAGATCCCAGATGCCCTTCAACAGAGGAATGGAAAATGTGGTCCATCTACACAATGGAGTACTACTCAGCTATTAAAAACAATAACTTCATGAAATTCATAGGCAAATGGGTGGAACTGGAAAATATCATCCTGAGTGAGTTAACCTAATCACAAAGAAACACACATGGTATTCACTCACTGATAAGTGAATATTAGCCCCAAAGCTCGAATTAACCAAGATACAATCCACAAATCACATGAAGCTGAAGAAGGACAACCAATGTTCAGATGCTTCAGTCTTTCTTAAAATGGGGAATAAAGATAATTCAGAGGAGGGGATACAGAGGCAAAGTTTAGAGACTGAAGGAATGACCTTTCAGAAACTTCCCCACATGGGTATCCAGCCCATACATATACAGCCACCAAAACTAGACAATATTGATGAAGCCAAGAAATGCATGCTGACAGGAGCGTGCTATAGCTGTCTCTTGAGATGCTCATCCAGAGTGTGACAAAGACAGAGGCAAATGCTAGCAGCAAACCATTGAACTGAGAATGGGGTCCCTGTTGGAGGAATTAGCAAGAGGATTAAAGGAGCTTAAGGGGCTTGCAACCCCATAAGAACAACAATACCAACCAATGAGAACTCCCAGGAACTAAACCACTACCCAAAGACTACACATGGACAGACCCTGGCTCTAGCAGCATATGTAACAAAGGATGGCCTTATTGGGCACCAGTGGGAGGAGAAACCTTTGGCTCTGCCAAGACAGGACCCCACACACACAATATAAGGGAATGTCAGGGCAGGGAGGCAGGAAGGGTGGCATGTTGGGGAAGGGGAACACTGTTGTAGAAGAAGGTGGAGGGGGATGGGATAAGGGGCTTATGGATAGTAAACCAGGAAAGGGACTAACCTTTAAAATGTAAATAAAAATAACGAATAAAAAATGATCAGAAAAAAATGATGACATGAAACAATGACAACATGAAATTCTTAGGCAAATGGATAGAACTAGAAAATATCATCCTGAGTGAGGTAACATGGTCACAAAAGAACACACATGGTATGCACTCACTGATAAGTGGATGCATACCGTGATGCATCCAGTTAGTGGATGCCCAGAAGCTCGGAATACCCAAGATAGAAATCACAGACCATATGAAGCTCAAGAAGGAAGACCAAAATATGGATGTTTCAGTCCTCTTAGAAGAGGGAACAAAATAATCCTGGAAAAAAATACAGGAACAAAATGTGGAGCAGGAAAGGCTCCACTCCACCTGGGGATCCATCCCATATACAATCACCAAACCCAGTCATTATTTCTGATGCCAAGAAGTGCTTGCTGACAAGAGCCTGACATGAGTGTCTCCTGAGGGACTCTGCCAGATGAGCATGCTTGCAGCCAACCCTTGGACTGAGCACAGGGACCCCAATGAAGAATTTAGAGAAAAACTGAAGGAGCTATGGAAGCAACCCCACAGATAGAACAACAATATCAACAAACCCAGAGCTCCCAGAAGCTAAACCAACAACCAAAGAGGGACCTGTGACTTCAGACACATTTGTAGCAGAGGATGGCATTGTCTGTCAGCAGGAGGAGAAGCCACTGGTCCTGTGAAGGCTTGTTTCCCCAGTGTAGGAGAATGCCAAGTTGTTGAGGTAAGAGTGGGTGGGTGGGAGTGGGAGCATCGTCATAGAAGCAGGGAGAGGAGTATGGGAGAGAAGGGAAAGGGGATAACATTTGAAATGAAAATACTTAAAGTGTCCAATTAAAAATAAAAAAATAAAAACATTTTGTTGTGCCACAGAATTGTGTCATTGCTTTTACAGATGACAAACATTTAGAGGTATAAGGTGTATGACCAGTGAACCCTCAAACCACTCAACAGCAGATCATGCATACATATACATGCACACATGCATATACATACATACACACACATATACATATATTTATAAGTATATGATTCATGACTGTCCATTTGATATACTAATCACAGTCTCCAAGTGTATGGTTGGAGTGCATGTCACATGATTAACAATCAATGTGACAGGATCTAGAATCAAAAAGGATAAGCCTCTGGGCATACATGTGAGTAATTAACTAGATGGAGATAATTGAGGTGATGAGAAGATTTATCCTAAATGTAGGCATCACATGGGTGGGGAGTTTAAAAAAAGAGGGGACTAGCTGGGCTTCAGATCATCTCTCTCTTTCTGCTTCATAAATGTAACCAGTTGCCTGGACTTCCTACTGGCATGACTTTCCTATGTAATGAACTATACTGTCAAATCATGAGCTGAAATAAAGCCATGTTTTCTTAGGTCTCTTCTTAGCAGAGATTTTGTAGCAGTGATAAGTAAGGTAATTAAGACCATAGCTCTGCAAGTTTTTCAATATGAACCTCTATTCTGGAGAAATTGTAATTTTACATTACTGTTTTGCTTGAAAACTGAAAGTTATCACTAAAAGTAATCATTTATATTTAAAACCAAAATAATCCCACATAAAAGCATCTGTCAGAAAGTAATCAATAAACATTTCCTGCGATTCAGGAAATTACAAGTTTGGAATAGCAGACTATGTCCCCCATTTGCTCACAAGTTGACAGGTACTGGTCAATTGTTTCTTTTGTTTTGTTTTTCCTTTGTTGACTTGTCACAAAGGAGTGTTACCTGGGAAGAGGAATCCCTATTGAGAATATGCCTCCTGTGAGACATTTTCTTGACTATGGTTGATAGATATGTTGATAGAAGAGTGAAACCCACGGTGAGCAGTGCTACTCCTAGGCAAGTGGCCCACGAATGGCTAAGAAAGGAAACTGAGAAGGCCATAGAGAACAAGCTGATAAGCAATGTATTCATGGCCTGTGCTTCAGTTTCTGTCTTGGCTTGACTTGATAATGAACGATAACCTTTAATCTATATAATTCCTTTCCTTCCCAAGTTATTTTTGGTCAATATTATATCACAGCTATAGAAAAGCAGACCAACACATGTGTCTTTGGACATTCTATACCCTGACTACTACACCACACTGAGCCCAGCTCTAATACTTCAAACTTAGACTTCTTGTATGTTTTTTAGAATTTACATTGGGAACGGGTTCAACACTCAGACTCACAAACTCATAAAGTGGCAAGAATTTGAGCCCAATTCTTGATGTAAAGTGTCTATTCAATTCAATGAACATCGCATGCTTCCTGCTATGTGCAAAATAGCTTTTGGAATGCAAAAGCTCAGGATGAGAGCAATTACTAATGCAATACTTCACAACCAAGAAGGGGTCTAATATGACATTTTATATCCTATATTTTCCAACTAAAATTGTGGCTTAGATGTTAGGAACTGATAGCTCAAAATCCTGTTTTCGTTCTATTACTGTTATGAACCATGCTGACCAAAAGCGATTGCAAAGGGGTTTATTTCATCTTAGATTCATGACTACAGTCCATCATTGAGATAAGTCAGAGCAAGAACTCAGGGCAGAACCTTAAGGTATGTGACCTTGCTATTCCACCACATGACCTCCAATGAAGGAAGTCACTCATAGCCAGGCGAGTATCTCAGAGACCATGGAAGAGGCTGTTTGCAAGCTGACTTACTAACTTATGCTCAGACTTGACTGGCTTTCTTCCACAGTCCTGGACTATCTGGTCCCAGGATGGTGCCACCCACATTAAGCTGGCTCCTCTTGTATCTATTGATCATAAACACAGTCTCCCATGAACATGCCTATACCTCACTCTGACGTAGACAATTCCTCAATAGTGGCTTTCCTCCCAAATTACTCTAGGCTGTATCAAGTTGACAATTACAACTAATAAGGACACCAATTAATACCCCAAATGTTCAGCATGCTTTTTAAGATCAATAAATAATATCATCCATATAATCGAGAATAATAAAAATAATTTATAACAATAAGTTAATTTCAAGTCCTCCCAAGAGTACTAGATATTAGGCATACATTCAATAACTGGTGTCTTAAGGAGTGATAAAATGTAAGTCCATTTGGACGTCAAAGTTGGTTTTATGTATAATTAATTAATTTAGTACATTTTAGGCTCTGTATCAGAAGATAATAAAATGGAAGAACTGTGGATGTAAAACTGAGCATGACTTCTCAGAGGAGACACCATATTATTAGTCAAGCCTTGCAAGCCCTGGAGAACATCCTTCAAACTTCTTCCTGATTACCTAGAGATATCCTCCAAACATTGGCCCAAGAGCACAGCTGTATTCTTTCTACAAGGTTGCAGGATACCATACCCAGTGAGATTTGCTGTCACCCACAAGCTCACAACTTTTCCCTGGAAGCAGCAGACTGCTTACACAAAAAGGTACAGTAGAGCCAGAGCAGGATCGTGGGAATGAGATCCATGCAACACCTCAGCTCAGCTAAGAGTTGCTTGTCAGTGTTCTCAATAAAGATACTCCAAGACTAAATGAAGCTTTTAAGTCAAAATCCTGCTTTTATCCTTTATATATTTGATTGAGAGCATATAAGCTTCTAGCTTAATAATCACATTAATTTTAAGCAAGTGATCAAGAAGAGTTAATTTATAAATGTGGTTAGGAATTGAAAAAATAGTAATCAGTGAACATTCAACATTGTCTTTATTTTCCTACTGTACTTTTTACACTTGTACACGACATTTATCACTGAACCTTTGCATTTAATGAATACCATTATATAGATAAAATTAATTTCATACATCAAGGCTATAATAATGAAGACTATGTTTCAAATATGATTTTGAATTTACCTAGAGTAAACCCATTATTTTGTCCTCCAATTACTACATAATTGACCTTTTAGCCATGTTGTAATTGATATCCTCATAAAAGACTTTCCATTAACCAATTTTGGAAATAAAACTACGGCAGTACTTCTACAGAGGTCTGACTTTTCATTTAAATGCCTTTTTTACTGGCAGAAAACTTTGCTTTCTGTGTACTTCTGTTTTGTGAACTGTGATAAAATGAAAGGGTTTAATATGAACAGTCTCTTGGCTAACCTTTGCCTGATACTGCTATCAATGATTATCCCACCGAAAAATTATGTCAAATGTTTACATTTAAGAAACCAATTTTTCGTCCTAGGCAGCACCCCACGAGCAAACTTGAGCCTCGGGTCCACAGGTAAGACCAACTTTTCTGCTGCAAGAGACCTGCCTGGTGAACTCAGGACACACAGAGGCAAAATTCCTCTAGGACCCGGCACTTCCGCTGTTTACCAGGAGTCCCAAACCCGTGGATCCCGGCCCTCAGCAGCTCTCTGCTCCCAAACCCCATGGGAGAGAGACCTCACCGCCTGGTCAGGTGGGCACTCCTGAGGCTGCAGAGCGGAAGAGACCACCAACACTGCCCACCCCTGCCCACATCCCCGGCCCAAGAGGAAACTGTATACGGCCTCTGGGTTCCCGTAGAGGAGGGCCCAAGAGCAGCAGGACCGCTGCGCCTGAGACACCGCCATAACCTGAAGAGAGCTACTGGATAAACAGTTCTCTGCACCCAAATCCCATGGGAGGGAGAGCTAAACTTTCAGAGAGGCAGACATGCCTGGGAAACCAGAAGAAACGGCACTCTGCACACATCTCTGACGCCAGAGGAAAACACCCCACTAGCAAACTTGAGCCTAGGGACCACAGGTAAGACCAACTTTTCTGCTGCAAGTGAGCTGCCTGGTGAACTCCAGACACAGGCCCACAGGAACAGCTGAAGACCTGTAGATAGGAAAAATTACACGCCTGAAAACAGAACACTCTGTCCCCATAACTGGCTGAAAGAAAACAGGAATACAGGTCTACAGCACTCCTGACACACAGGCTTATAGGACAGTCTAGCCACTATCAGAAATAGCAGAACAAAGTAACACTAGAGATAATCTGATGGCAAGAGGCAAGCGCAGGAACCCAAGCACCAGAAACTAAGACTATATGGCATCATCGGAGCCCAATTCTCCACCAAAGCAAACACGGAATATCCAAACACACCAGAAAAGCAAGATCTAGTTTCAAAATCATATTTGATCATGATGCTGGAGGACTTCGAGAAAGACATGAAGAACTCCCTTAGAGAACAAGTAGAAGCCTACAGAGAGGAAACGCAAAAATCCCTGAAAGAAGTCGAGGAAAACACAATCAAACAGTTGAATGAATTAAAAATGGAAATAGAAGCAATCTAGAAAGAACACATGGAAACAACCCTAGATATAGAAAACCAAAAGAAGAGACAAGGAGCTGTAGATACGAGCTTCACCAACAGAATACAAGAGATGGAAGAGAGAATCTCGGGAGCAGAAGAGTCCATAGAAATCATTGACACAACTGTCAAAGATAATGTAAAGCAGAAAAAGCTACTGGTCCAAAACATACAGGAAATCCAGGACTCATTAAGAATATCAAACCTAAGGATAATAGGTATAGAAGAGAGTGAAGACTCCCAGCTCAAAGGACCAGTAAATATCTTCAACAAAATCATAGAAGAAAACTTCCCTAACCTAAAAAAAGAGATACCCATAGACATACAAGAAGCCTACAGAACTCCAAATAGATTGGAGCACTAAAAAGGAAAATAAATGGTAAAGCCCAACATAAGGAGGCAAGCTATACCCTAGAAGAAGCAAGAAACTAATCGTCTTGGCAACAAAACAAAGAGAAGAAAAGCACACAAACATAACCTCACATCCAAATATGAATATAACAGGAAGCAATAATCACTATTCCTTAATATCTCTCAACATCAATGGCCTCAACTCCCCAATAAAAAGACATAGATTAACAAACTGGATACGCAACGAGGACCCTGCATTCTGCTACCTACAGGAAACACACCCCAGAGACAAAGACAGACACTACCTCAGAGTGAAAGGCTTGAAAACAACTTTCCAAACAATGGTCAGAAGAAGCAAGCTGGAGTAGTCATTCTAATATCAAATAAAATCAATTTTCAACTAAAACTCATCAAAAAAGATAAGGAAGGAAACTTCATATTCATCAAAGGAAAAATCCACCAAGATGAACTCTCAATCCTAAATATCTATGCCCCAAATACAAAGGCACCTACATACGTAAAAGAAACCTTACTAAAGCTCAAAACACACATTGCACCTCACACAATGATAGTAGGAGATTTCAACACCCCACTCTCATCAATGGACAGATCATAGAAACAGAAATTAAACAGAGACGTAGACAGACTAAGAGAAGTCATGAGCCAAATGGACTTAACAGATATTTATAGAACATTCTATCCTAAAGCAAAAGGATATACCTTCTTCTCAGCTCCTCATGGTACTTTCTCCAAAATTGACCGGTCAAAAAACGGGCCTCAACAGGAACAGAAAGATAGAAATAATCCCATGCGTGAGGTCAGACCACCACGGCCTAAAACTGGTTTTCAATAACAATAAGGGAAGAATGCCCACATATACATGGAAATTGAACAATGCTCTACTCAATGATATTCTGGTCAAGGAAGACATAAAGAAAGAAATTAAAAACTTTTTAGAATTTAATGAAAATGAAGGTACAACAGACCCAAACTTATGGGACACAATGAAAGCTGTGCTAAGAGGAAAACTCATAGCGCTGAGTGCCTGCAGAAAGAAACAGGAAAGAGCATATGTCAGCAGCTTGACAGCACACCTAAAAGCTCTAGAACAAAAAGAAGCAAATACACCCAGGAGGAGTAGAAGGCAGGAAATAATCAAACTCAGAGCAGAAATCAACCAAGTAGAAACAAAAAGGACCATAGAAAGAATCAACAGAACCAAAAGTTGGTTCTTTGAGAAAATCAACAAGATAGATAAACACTTAGCCAGACTAACGAGAGGACACAGAGAGTGTATCCAAATTAACAAAATCAGAATGAAAAGGGAGACATAACTTCAGATTCAGAGGAAATTCAAAAAATCATCAGATCTTACTATAAAAGTCTATGTTCAACAAAACTTGAAAATCTGCAGGAAATGGACAATTTCCTAATCAGATACCAGGTACCAAAGTTAAATCAGGAAACAGATAAACCAGTTAAACAACCCCATAACACCTAAGGAAATAGAAGCAGTCATTAAAGGTCTCCCAACCAAAAAGAGGCCAGGTCCAGACAGGTTTAGTGCAGAATTCTATCAGACCTTCATGGAAGACCTCATACCAATACTATCCAAACTATTCCACAAAATTGAAACAGATGGAGCACTACTGAATTCCTTCTATGAAGCCACAATTACTCTTATACCTAAACCACACAAAGACCCAACAAAGAAAGAGAACTTCAGACCAATTTCCCTTATGAATATCGACGCAAAAATACTCAATAAAATTCTGGCAAACCGAATCCAAGAGCACATCAAAACAATCATCCACCATGATCAAGTAGGCTTCATCCCAGGCATGCAGGGATGGTTTAATATACGGAAAACCATCAACGTGATCCATTATATAAACAAACTGAAAGATCAAAACCACATGATCATTTCATTAGATGCTGAGAAATCATTTGACAAAGTTCAACACCCCTTCATGATAAAAGTCCTGGAAAGAATAGGAATTCAAGGCCCATACCTAAACATAGTAAAAGCCATATACAGCAAACCAGTTGCTAACATTAAACTAAATGGAGAGAAACTTGAAGAAATCCCACTAAAATCAGGGACTAGACAAGGCTGCCCACTCTCGCCCTACTTATTCAATATAGTTCTTGAAGTTCTAGCCAGAGCAATCAGACAACAAAAGGAGGTCAAGGGGATACAGATCGGAAAAGAAGAAGTCAAAATATCACTATTTGCAGATGATATGATAGTATATTTAAGTGATCCCAAAAGTTCCACCAGAGAACTACTAAAGCTGATAAACAACTTCAACAAAGTGGCTGGGTATAAAATTAACTCAAATATATCAGTAGCCTTCCTCTATACAAAAGAGAAACAAGCCGAAAAAGAAATTAGGGAAACGACACCCTTCATAATAGACCCAAATAATATAAAGTACCTCGGTGTGACTTTAACCAAGCAAGTAAAAGATTTGTACAATAAGAACTTCAAGACTCTGAAGAAAGAAATTGAAGAAGACCTCAGAAGATGGAAAGATCTCCCATGCTCATGGATTGGCAGGATTAATATAGTAAAAATGGCCATTTTACCAAAAGCGATCTACAGATTCAATGCAATCCCCATCAAAATACCAATCCAATTCTTCAAAGAGTTAGACAGAACAATTTGCAAATTCATTTGGAATAACAAAAAACCCAGGATAGCTAAAACTATCCTCAACAATAAAAGGACTTCAGGGGGAATCACTATCCCTGAACTCAAGTGGTATTACAGAGCAATAGTGATAAAACCTGCATGGTATTGGTACAGAGGCAGACAGATAGACCAGTGGAACAGAATTGAAGACACAGAAATGAACCGACACACCTATGGGCACTTGATTTTTGACAAAGGAGCCAAAACCCTCCAATGGAAAAAAAGATAGCATTTTCAGCAAATGGTGCTGGTTCAACTGGAGGTCAACATGTAGAAGAATGCAGATCGATCCATGCTTATCACCCTGTACAAAGCTTAAGTCCAAGTGGATCAGGAACCTACACATCAAATCAGACACACTCAAACTAATAGAAGAAAAACTAGGGAATCATCTGGAACACATGGACACTGGAAAAAATTTCCTGAACAAAACACCAATGGCTTATTCTCTAAGATCAAGAATCAACAAATGGGATCTCATAAAACTGCAAAGCTTCTGTAAGGCAAAGGACACTGTGGTTAGGACAAAACGGCAACCAACAGATTGGGAAAAGATCTTTACCAATCCTACAACAGATAGAGGCCTTATATCCAAAATATACAAAGAACTCAAGAAGTTAGACCGCAGGGAGACAAATAACCCCATTTAAAATGGGGTTCAGAGCTAAACAAAGAATTCACAGCTGAGGAATGCCGAATGGCTGAGAAACACCTAACGAAATGTTCAATATCTTTAGTCATAAAGGAAATGCAAATCAAAACAACCCTGAGATTACACCTCACACCAGTGAAAATGGCTAAGATCAAAAACTCAGGTGACAGCAGATGCTGGCGAGGATGCAGAGGAAGAGGAACACTCCTCCATTGTTCGTGGGATTGCAGACTGGTACAACCATTCTAGAAATCAGTCTGGAGGTTCCTCAGAAAATTGGACATTGAATTGCCTGAGGATCCAGCTATACCTCTCTTGGGCATATACCCAAAAGATGCCCCAACATATAAAAAAGACACATGCTCCACTATGTTCATCGCAGCCTTATTTATAATAGCCAGAAGCTAGAAAGAACCCAGATGCCCTTCAACAGAGGAATGGATACAGAAAATGTGGTACATCTACACAATGGAATATTACTCAGCTATCAAAAACAATGACTTTATGAAATTCGTAGGCAAATGGTTGGAACTGGAAAATATCATCCTGAGTGAGGTAACCCAATCACAGAAAAACACACATGGTATGCACTCATTGATAAGTGGATATTAGCCCAAATGCTTGAATTACCCTAGATGCCTAGAACAAATGAAACTCAAGACGGATGATCAAAATGTGAATGCTTTACTCCTTCTTTAAAAGGGGAACAAGAATACCCTTGGCAGGGAAGAGAGAGGCAAAGATTAAAACAGACACAGAAGGAACACCCATTCAGAACCTGCCCCACATGTGGCCCATACATATACAGCCATCCAATTAGACAAGATGGATGAAGCAAAAGAAGTGCAGGCCGACAGGAGCCAGATGTAGATCGCTCCTGAGAGACACATCCAGAATACAGCAAACACAGAGGCGAATGCCAGCAGCAAACCACTGAACTGAGAATGGGACCCCCGTTGAAGGAATCAGAGAAAGAACTAGAAGAGCTTGAAGGGGCTCGAGACCCCATATGTACAACAATGCCAAGCAACCAGAGCTTCCAGGGACTAAGCCACTACCTAAAGACTATACATGGGCTGACCCTGGACTCTGACCTCATAGGTAGCAATGAATATCCTAGTATGAGCACCAGTGGAAGGGGAAGCCCTGGGTCCTGCTAAGACTGAACCCCCAGTGAACTAGACTATGGGGGGAGGGCGGCAATGGGGGGAGGGTTGGGAGGGGAACACCCATAAAGAAGGGGAGGGGGAGGGGGATGTTTGCCCGGAAATTGGGAAAGGGAATAACACTCGAAATGTATACAAGAAATACTCAAGTTAATAAAAAAAGAAACCAATTTTTCCCCCACAAATTGCAAGGTAGACTGGAAAGAACTTATGGCTAGGGATTGAAGGGTAGGATAGAATTTGCTGAGAATACTCTAAGATATTATCAGTCGAAATGGGAAACAGCCCTGCAATATCATTACAAAGAAATCCTAGAAATTCTTGAGGCATCAGGAACACCCTCAAAGACTGTCATCATGGTTATGACTCTAGTGATCACTGCCAGTCAGAAATAAGTGATTTCACATTACAATTGAGAGTTTATTTTATGTTGGAGTACCTTCCTATCTTGATGAATTTCCATCAAGTCCTCAAAACACTGTAGGCTTTATAAATTTCTAAAGTTTGGGGTCACTAAAATCAGTGGTCTGAAGAAAAGCAGCAATGGGTCTAAAGGACTTGTTTCTCATGAGGTCTTCAGTTGGCTTTTAAATAGGGATAATTTATTATGAGTAACTATATCAGGCAGCAGAGGTTGGTGAACTACTTTATAAAGCAAGGCTAGATATATTCTGGCCCCCCTACCTCTTGGGTGTCACCAGGAGAAAAACACAAGTCGTTTTCTAAATTCTTACTTAAAAAATTCCCTTCCGGTTCTAAGCAAGATCTGAACATGAAAAGGAAAACAATGTCAGTTCTCATATTAAATTTGAGTTATGGTGCTACAGAAAAGCTGATATTTCCAGGAAGAGTTATAACGGCTGCAAAAAATGGGCCATTTGCTTCCAAATTTGAAAGAGTGAAGACCCACGAGGGTCTCCGTGTAGCCCACCTGCCTGCAACTCAGCTTTTTGCACAAAATACCAGCTCCTTACAATTCTGCGTCACTTCACACAAAAAGTGTATTCTTGAAGAGGTTTCCTAGTAAAACATTAGCAGTTAATCAGATAATTGCTAAACCGCTTGCCAATAGCCTGCAGCCATTCACTGTTCTGAATAATAAGTGGATTATTAATTTCTTCATCATGGCCCTCAGCCCCTGAACCGGCTCCCTGTGCTGCTGCTTGAGTCCCCGCTGTGTCAGCAGCTCCACTCACATACTTGGGCTTTCCATCCCTCACATAAACCAAGATGCAAATTATGGCTTGTTAGCCCCACAGGTAAACCTCTTCCAGTCTTTAGAATACAGCGATTGTGGGTTTTTTCTTTCTTTCTTTTGTTTCCCAGGAAGTCTGTTTTCGATTGTTCCCTGGTTATTAGAAGCAGACCACAGTGGAAGTGAGAAACTGACGATGTTCATTTCCAGAAAAATCATTGCTAACTGTTTGAAACAAAATTGCCCACTGTTTATAGTATCTCTGTGTTGGGGGAAATTTGATGCTTTATTCTACCCAGGAATCTCTTAATTGACCATGTATTAACTAAAAGCATTGCAGAAAGGGCTTCAGGGAAAACAAAGTAGGATACAGACCCTCAATTCTTCCCAGTTAGAGAGGAAAAGAGTCTTGTATAAATACTAAAGTACAACCAAGACCAGCAGAAATGCAAAGTAGGTCGATGCTGTTGGAAAGACAAGCTAGGGTCATGATAAAGGGCCACAGCATTCACAGTCATAACTAATGAGGATCCCAATGTGGAATTAGCAGGGAATCATAAAATATTTCATCCCAGGAATCAGTAGGGAATGAGAATGAGGCAAAACAACAACAAACTAAAATTCTAAATAAGCTTCAAAGCTGCTTAATATTAACATTCATGAAATTAATCCCTGAACCCTTTTCTTTAAAAGTACTGACTTAGATTTTTTGCCTCAATTGAACAAGAATAGTAACTGAAGCCCTAGAATTGTCACACATGTGGAGCTATTGGGGCTTAAAGGCCCCAAACAGTCTTCCTCTTTGCTGGAATTTTGATATGAGATATCCCTTTAAAGCTTATATGTGTAAAATATTCTGTCCCTTGATAGCAATCCCAATCACTGAAGAGTGACAGAATCATGGAAGTGCTGGTAGAAACATAATCTAGTAGAATTATTGACAGGTAATAGAGATAAATTATAGAAACAATTAAGAATGGTTGAGACTATCTCCTAGGACAGCATCTGGCTCCATCAAGAGCCCGTAGCCGTTGTGGTTCCATTATGCTCTTTGACATTAAATGATGGTAGCTACTAATACTTCTGCACCAACGTGATTCTCTTGTTTCCTTGACCACCGTCACCTAGCGTCTAACCATTTGCTATCCTGGCCTTCTCACTTTTACTCTTCCTTCCTCCTGTACTTCTTTTTCTGTTTCTGTTTTGTCTTGGCTTGTTTTGCTTTGCTTTGGTTTGGTTTTATGCGCTCTCTCTCTCTCTCTCTCTCTCTCTCTCTCTCTCTCTCTCTCTCTCTCTCTTTCCCTGTACCACCTGTGTGAAAGTGACATGGGACCAGAATCAGGTGTCAAATTTGAAACTGGAGTTACAGAAACTTGTACGACACCCGATATAGGTGCCGACTATCACATTTGAGTCACACACACACTCCAAGTCATCTCTCCAGCCTCAGACTTTCTGGGTGTCTGAGGCAAGGTCTCAAAAAGTCCAGATTAATTCACCATGTAGCTTGAGATGACCTTGAACTCCTGGCGCTCCTGTACATGGCTTCTTAGTACTGGGAATAATTAAAGGCTTTTACCACCAAGTACAGCTTTAGTGCCCTTTCTAAATGTTAATCTGACCATAATCCCTCTTTAGAAAACCCTTGAGCATACTTCTACCCTATACTTATTCTAGTCCAAATGGCCTGGCCAATGTCCAGACCTGGAAGTCACTCCTCTCTCCAACATCTTTATACACAACACTACCACCTGTTCCTGCCCTACAATTCCTTTAACTTCTGATCCAGGCAGCCAATTTAACTAACATTTCTGAACATCGTGTTTCTTGGTCCTTTCTCAGACAGTCGACTGCCTTTTCTAAATGGAAACCAAAACTTTGGAGTCAATGTTAGGGGTAGTAGTACTACACAGAGTACACTTGGATGCCAAAAATGGAGTAACTCCTTTTTGTTTTTTTGTTTTTGTTTTTGCTATGCTTATAAAAGACTTCATATAGTGTTTCCTTTGGATGCTCTAGTAGATTTAATAATGAGCAGGTTTGAGCATGCTTTTTATCATATGACAGATAAAATATGATTTAAGATTAATGGCTTTATTTGTAGCACTTCTATGTGACTTTTCCTGGGGGGAATGAACATACATCTATTCACTCCAGACAGGACACTGAAGTCTAGCCTAGTGAACCAGTAATTGTATTGGACTTCTTATAAGAGTACAGGCAAAGGGTTATTTAGAAGGGCATGACTAACTCAAAGGCAGCTCAATCAGTGAAAAGCCAATCCACTAGGTGGGATGAGTCATGAAAGCTGCCTCCCTGAAACTCAGCACAATTTTCATGCACCTGACCTGGTGAGAGAGTCTTATCTCTCTAACTTTTGTTACTGCTTACAAAATTGAGGACAAACCTTGAGAGTCTTTCAGTTTCAGGACCTTCTTTCTTGACCCTGGTGTACTTCCTTAATTTTCTAAATCTTAGTAAATCTATCTCCTCCAACGAGGAAATGTTACAGTTCAGAGAAATAGCAATGCCAATGATTTTAATGATGGAGTAGTTACGACAGAGAATGTCTGGCCCACAAAGCTGGAAATATTTGACATCTATCCTATCACAGAAAAGAGTACCAATGCCTTTAGGGTCCTGAGATCAAAGTCAATTTTATGTTTAGCACCTAGCCATAGCAGATGCTCATCAAGTGTTAGTTTGAATGCCTGAATTTTTAACTTTTAAATGGGACTCTACTGCATAGTTTCTAGGAAAGCAAGGAAGAAGTGGAAAATGAAAACAAAAAAAAATGATACAGAACTTATACTGAAAAATTCCAAGTTTATATTAGCTGGGTTAGTTCTTCTCATTGTCCTAGAAACTCATCTATCTGCAGTGGTTCATTCTACCCAAGCTCTGTCGAGCTGAAATTTGAAATTTGAAATGTTAAAGCTGCATTTATGGAAGACCTCATTCCAAGGATTGCTAGATAAAGTCCACAATGATGGGGAAATTCCTGCATGTATTTTTATAGCCAACAATGCCAGCATTGAGTAAGGAGAGTCAAAAGCATTCTAGAACCAAGGATAGCAGAAGAAACTACCCACATTGTGGGCAATACTCTGCCAACAGGCCTGATCATTTATCTCAATGTTCTTAATGCAATAGCTCACCCTATATGGCTGAGAGCTTGAATTCATCAAAAGAAAATTGGTTCTAAAATGTAGAATTCAATACATCAAAGCTCACCAGGCGACCAGAGGGAGATGGGAAGTAGATTTAATATTGCACTTGGCCATCAGAACCTCACTCCGTCTGCCATCGTTTACTCAAAGGCCTTCAGAGCTGCAGGAGTGACAAGAAAAACTTCATTCCTCTGATGAATTTTTCAGGGTCGCCCTCAGTATTGGGACTTGTAAAATAAGAAATGATTACATTTGACTGGTCCTCAAACGAGAAGCTTCCAAGGCAAGAAAGACATAGAAAAGACTTTCAACCTGACCCACATCATTTAGACATCAAAACAGATTAAGCCAGAGGTATAAGTTAGGTATCTCAGGATAGGAAAAGAAAACGCAACAGCGTGCTCTTACTTGAATAATCTACTTAAAATGCAAAGAAACCAGCAGCAGAAGACAATTTCTGTCATTCTGCCAAAGCTGAATATGAGTGGAAGTAGGTGGAGAGATACGGTTAACAGGACTCTGAAAAGGGGCCCATGAATATTTCAACATTCTCCACAGAGGAGGCGTGGATTAAAGGAACCTTTGAAAATGGAATGGGTTGGCAGAGAAGAATGTATGAGAGGAACTAAAGGTTGATGAGCCTCGTCTGAAGTCTACAGTAGGGAGTAATGAGAGATGAAAGTGGTGAGACTGGGGCAGATAATTAATTGCCAGCATGCCTTAAAGCATGTGCTGAGCAGCCCAGACTTTATATTAGAAATGTCTCATAGTCAAGGCAACATTACTGTGCAGATCATTCCCACATGCATCACTCCTTCTTTCTATGGGTAGAAATCATCCTTTACTCTTCACCTTTCCTGTTTCACCTCATCTTCAACACACCACATTGTAGGTATCTGTCTATATGCAGGTGAGGGCTGGCACAAGTTAAGACAAGGCCAGTGATTGGGCAGTGAAAAAGTAAGGTGACACCCACCAAGTATTGAAGGGAGGAGAGAGAGGGAGGAGAAAAGGAGAAGAACCAAGATGGAGGCAGAGAAGGACTACCCAGATCCATGTGGCCTCAAATGGCCACAGGTAGTTATGAATATTCCTTAAGGGATGAATTTTTATAGGTCAATTTATCTTATCTAGGTGTATAGTTTATATCATTATCAGTTGGTTGTGAGTTTATTGTGTGAACGTTTTAAGAAGTATAAATTTACTGAGATAAATCTGATTGCTAAATTGCAAGCTTACTGAATCTTGATTTCAACAGGTAACTGGGAGTTGATATTATAACCATTGTTGGGAGGATGCTGGGAATGTGAGCAGAGTTTGGCAACAGAAAGCCAGAAGGGCTGCCATGGCTGGAACCAGAGATTAGCTAGAGGTAGTGCGGCATAGTGCCCTAGAACCAGCCACAGATGAGATGAATATACCCCGCTAATGTCATATGGCTTGACAATGCCGGCTAGTGAGGGTTTGTGGATATATTTAATACTTACCAAAGCACCACACCCAAACCTTCAAATAGAAACTACTAGAAAAGTCTTTGCTTAATCCTAAACAAGATCGGATCCTTGTTTACTTATGACTTTTCATCTAGACACTGTCAGTCAGTGAGTTCCTAGTGTGTTCAGCAAACTATTCTATACATCTATCATAGTCCCTGGTACTCAACACAAAGCAATTGCCAATAAGAAATCATTGAGTGGATAATGATTACAATCTATTTGTTTTCATTGATATTTAAATTATACATACTTGTCAGATACAGTCTAATAACTAAATACATGCTTATAATTTATAATAATAAAATCACAGTACTTAGCTTTCTCATCATCTCAGTTTTCAACTTTTATTAGCATGCTAGAATTTAATATATATATGAAATGCATTGTGATATTTCAAAAGCTTGATGTAATATATGCTGATAATGGCAGAATAATTTTCCATTTTACTTTCCTGTCATTATATTGTATTGAAGGTTCCATGAGGAATAAAGATGATCCAGGTATGGTGGCACATTCTGTCATGTCAGCACTCAGGACATTGAGGCAGTGGTCATGAGTTTCAGGCCTTACTCTGTCTCAAAAAAATAGATGATAGATAGATAGATAGATAGATAGATAGATAGATAGATAGATAGATAGATAGATAGATAGGCAAACAGACAAGCTGGATGAAGCGTTAGAAAGATAAAATGCAATCATGTTGCCTACAAGAAATTCATTTCACGAACAAAGATACGCATGTACTAAAAGGGTGGAAACAGGAATTCTATACCAATGAGAAGCAAAACCAAAACAAATACAGCTGTTCTCATATCAGACAACACAATATTAAAGACGATAAACTTTACTATCCAATTTCACACACACACACACACACACACACACACACGCATGCACGCACGCATTGTTGTGGGGTATTCACCAGAGAAGACTGCTTGAACATGGGTTTAAGCCAATAGAAAGTCTATTAGCTGGCTAGCAACTACACTGGTTATTTAGCAGCCCAGTGTAGCCTCAAGACTTTCTTAGGGCAAAGCTTAAGCACAGAACCTTTGTCCTAGGTTGACATACTTCCATTAACAAAAAACAGTTAGCCAGAAGCATTACAACAAAAGCCAAAACATGAGATTAGCACATTTAGAGGCTTCCTCAGAACTATGAACTGTGACGTAATAGGCCTTTGTTTTAGTTTTGGAGATGGTACGGTCTGTATGCTGAATCTTATTGCCATCATGAAGTCAGGTGTGCTAAGATCTCAAGCCTACTAAGGTCTGAAGCCTTGTTAGATCATACATGCATGCACCCGTGCATGCACATATGCACCTTCACTAATGAACACTTTTTATTCTCAGATTGTATGGGAAATAATAGAAATAAAAGAACAAATAAATAGTCATCTTTGGAGAAGTAAATACATTTGACTTTAGTTTCCTGTTACCTTATATCTATGTATAACCCACCCTCTCCACAATTTATATATTTAACTCCAGATCCTCAAAGGAATAGAAAGCAATGAGGTCACAAGGACAAGTCCTTGGATAGCTGACATTAGTCACCTGATGAGACCCAAGAAGGCTTATTTGTCCCTGTTGAGTAACTAATCAAAAATATCTGTGACCCAGGAAGCAAGATGCTACCAGACTGGTATTAGCCTGGGTCAGATTCTTCCTCCCTAGACTCCAGTAATGGAAGAAATAATCATTTGTTGTTTATCAGCTACCAGTTTGTGGTCCTTTGTTAGAGCAATTCCCCAAATAACAGCTGAGTTACTTTTGGACTTAAGGCCCACTGCATGAGATGGAACCATACCTAACACTGCTAAATGGCCAAGAACCTGAAGCTAGATGGGTCATTGCCTTGGTGGAAAATCTATTATAATCATTCTGCTAAAAGAATACAGCTACATATATTACATCATAGATCAGGCGCTCACTAAACCCTCATCAAGGAAGCTTCTTCTTACAGTAGATGGAGATTAACACAGATTCCAGATTCTCTACTGGAAAATGTGCAGAGAGTAAGAGACTCTGGGACACACAGACCTAAGTGGGATGTCTCCATCAAATACCCCGCTGCAAGGCTTGAGGAATCTATGAGAAAGAGGAACTTCAGAAAAGACTCTAAGAGCCAGAGATGAAAATGGATGACTCTAGGAAACAGTGCCTTCCAGGCATGACAGGACTGATGCACACATGAACTCACAGAGCTGTGGCAGCATAAATAGGACCGGCTCAGTTACGAGCTTAACAGAATCCCATCATTGAGACAGGGAAGTAGACACTATGCTCCATCTTTTACCAAGCAGCTATTTGTAACTGATGCCATCTGATAATGGAAAAATTGGGTTTCCCCAGTGGAGTGTAACTACTTCTATTAACCATACAGCAAGGCAGATGTCATGGCCGGAGTAGCTGGCCAAAGCAAACAAGCTATGAACTCCATTGGCTTTTTCGTCGACTTTCTGTTTCATTTTGTTTCATTTTGACTTTGTTTGTTTGTTTGCTTCTTTAGTCATCTTTTGCTTGTTTGGTTTGATTTTTATTTTAATGATTTATGGAGGGAGAGAGAAAATAAAAAGTTGGATAGGTTGGATGTAGAGAGAATCTGGAAGGAACTGGGTGAGGGGAAAAGATGGTCAAAATATATTGTATAAGAAATGAATAAAATAGAAACTGGAGAGATAGCCTGGTAGTTTTAGAGCACTTGCTGCTCTTCTAGAGACCCTGGGATCAATTCCCAGCACACACATGCAGCTCACACTGTCTGTAGCATTTATGCCAAGGAGGGATCTGGCACCTTCACAGACATACATGCAGGAAAAAAACACCAATTCACATAAAATATTTTTAACAAATAAAAATAATAACTCAATAATACCTCTTACACCTCAAGTACCTCCTTAACTCCATTACCAAGCCTCTCGAGATTGACTAGGAATCTCACCATTTCCTTTTTTCACTGCATCCTAGGGGTAGTTTAACAATCCTAGGGGAAGGGACTGCTAAGTCATAGACTTGCATTTTTAGAAAAGTTTTAATAATTTTCCGAGCTTTGATTTTCTCACTTTCTTATCTGTAAAACTAGACATCTATAGTATATACTCAACAAGTTTGAGAATATTTGTAGCAAAATTAAGTATAGAAGCCATTAAAATAAATGGTAAATACTGCCTTTCCTACTTTATATAAAGCAAATATAGTTCAATAGTATCTTCATAAAAAGTGTCTGAGAAATATTGTAAAAGATTTTTCAGAACTCATATGACTCATAAGGAAGCTATGAAAGCAATTCTAATAAAAAAAGGACGTTTTTAAGTGAGGGACAGAAAAATGGCTCAACAGATAAAATCAACATCCATTAAGTTTGATGGCCTGAGTTAAATCTCTGGATCCCACAAGGAAGAAGGAGAGAACCTACCACAGAAATTTGTGCCTTCACCCCACCCTTGTGTCAAGGCATAGGCATGCCCATACATACATGTGTACACACAATAAATAAATGTAATCAATTTTTAAAGAGTATTATCTTAGATAAACATAGAGCAATATGATTCATATAACTTTTCAAGCATCCTTAATATTATTTACCATTCCTCTTTTTGTATTGTCCTCACCCCCACCTCAGTGAAAGCCCATATGTGTACATGTGAATACATAAATACTCAAGATTATAATGCTCTCCCACCAAGTCCCAAGAGCCATGGGCTATCTAACAAAAGCCTCAATAAAAAAAACCAAGCATAAACAAACTGCTCATAGGCTGTTGGACAGGATAGGCCAAGGGAATCCTGAAACAAGTGCTATTGCCATTGCAGTTGGTTACCTGATACTCACAGATAAGTGTAGCTCTCACCTGCTTGTCAACGAAGCTTCTTTTTAGAGTAGATAGAGGCCTCTACCGAGTTCTACAACTCACCAAGATGTAGAAAATACATGGCTTTGGTTTGCTCACCATCAACTGATACATCATCATCACAACCTCTAGACCTAAGACTCAAAAAATTATAAAAGAGGGAGGCAGAAAGACTATAAGAATCAGAGGCTCCAAATCCCTGCTGATAGAATGTATCCCCTAGACAAAATAAGAAAGCAGCACCCAGGAAATCTCAAGAATATGGTTGACTGAACAAGGCAATTATGATGACAACTCTTGACATGACTAGAGAAGATAGGGAAATTCCATGTGGTCGCACCCCTAGATAAATAACTATAGGAAGCCAATGACTGTTGAAAGAGGGAGAATCAGTCACCTCCAGGTAACTTCCAGATGCGTTGTCCCTTATGACATACACATACACATGTGACAAGCACATATAAGCAATGCTAAATGGACTTAAGATGTTAAATATACATGAGTTATACACATTCCTAGGTATATACATGTAGCAATAATAATTAAGATAAAGGTCATGAATTTGGGAGGGAAAGGCAAGGAATGAGGGGATTTGTAGAGCTGTATGAAATTATCCAACTATAAAACCATTTCAAAACAACATATTGTAATCACTTAAATGAAGATGTGCATGTCCTAGTTAGTTTTTCCGCTGCTATGATAAAAACCATTACCAAAAGAAACTTTGGGAAAAGAAAGGTTTGTCTGACTTACAGATTACAGATCTGAGGAAAGCTAAGTCAGAAATTCAAAACAGGAGTTTGATGACTTGCTTCCAGGATCATATTCAGGCACCTTTCTTACACAGACCAGGCCCCGTTTCCTAGGAATGGCACTGCCCACAGTGTGCTGGGTCATCCTACATCTACTAGCAATCGAGACAATGTCTATGAGCCAATCCAATGGAGGCAATTCCTCCTCAGTTGAGATTCCCTCTTCCTGGGTATATCAAGTTAACATTCAAGATTTGCCACTGCAATGTATCTCACTTATTTGACTCAATGTTTTATCATTCTGCCAAATGTCTGATATCTATAGATATTTGTGAATTTAGCACTTACTTTCAACAGTTTTTTTTCTTCAGTAATTTGCCAGTGGGCAAGTGGTGACTTTTTAAAAGTTAGACAATGCAATTCTTTCTTGTCAAGAAATTATAAGACCATGCTGACAAGTTCTACGAATTTGGAGTCCCTCTCTGCTTGTAATGAATTAAGACTTTCAAGGCCTAAGATCAACTATTCCTTCTTAACTTACTTGGCTTCCTGCTGTCAACCAAAAAATGGGCCAGAGTTAATGATCACTTTTTCTTAAAGCCTCAAATATTCAACAGCTAGCTTAATAGTAACTTAAAGCATCAGTGCAAGAGGATAAATTACACTCTGGTAGCTGCTGGAGTATCTATTATTCTCAGCGACACAGCCGAGGAGAATTGTGAGAGATCTCGGGCACCAAATGAAATAAAAGAATGGAGTGCCAAAGATAATACCTGTCTGCTGGGGAGGGGCAGAGGGTGTCTTTCACAAGTGTTGTGGCAGTGTACCGAAACAGAAAAGTACTGATGGCAGAGAGCACAGGGAGATTAAACATGATCCTGAACAGCGATATCCCCAGAGATCTCAGGCTTTTGATGCTTCCAGACCTAAAAATTGTCAGGATTCTGAGTAAATCACAAAAGCAATTGTCATCGAGAACATTCGCAGCTGCCCGAACATCTATTTTAAGGTGAGGGAAACTGGCAGGCAAAGCAGAGAATCCAAGAAATAAAGAATGAAGAATATAAAGCACTGTTGAAAAGTGGGAGCAGGGCTGCTTGAAGCAATTCAGTCTCTGTGTTTGCACTGATATAGAAGGCTGTTTGGGTGATTGCAGTAATGCGTGTTTTTACAATTTTAATGTACGACAGTATTGCCAATGAAGCCACCAGGAAAAAAAAAACAGAATAAAAGACAGACTAGTTTCCAGATTTAGCTCCCTCATCACTTTTCAAATGGCTGAGTTAAAATGTTTGTAGAAGAAAACTTCTGAATGACTACTGACCGCTAAGGAAAAATAAATAAAATAACGATTTAAGCATGATGTCCGTGCTAGCAATTGTTGGAGATGTGCATGGATCTAGTGTGGAGTCTCTTTCTATCACTGTTCAGCGTCTATTCTCCTCAACCTAAGAGAGTGAAATGAGTCTCCTTACTGAGGCAACGGACCTCATTTGTAACCATAAACAGTTGGCGGAGCAGAAGTTGGTAATTTCACTAAACATTAATTCACATATCCAGATGGGATTATGCACTGTGGGATTCCTTTAGAAGCTAACTTATCTCTAAATATTACAAGCAAGATGTTTAGCTGTCTCTTGATGTTTACTAACCTTTCATGGCTTTCATTTCTAACATAAATTCCTATTAAAATTGGTGGATCAACTTGAGCTTATTTTAGGCTGGATCTGGAAATGCCTTTTTAAGAAAATCACTCTTCAAGGACATTCATGCTATACTTGGCTTTATGGCAACAGCAATATGAGTCATAGAAAAACAACATGACCAATCTAGCACTCTAACAAAAGCAAAGCAACTCCAAAATCTTACATAGTTCAGTAGTGTCATGCATTAACTCCTTTTTTATATACTTAAAAGGTATTTGCTTAATACTCAGTACATTATCTAGACATTAGAGGAATAAATATCTCTAGATATTAGAACTCTGGATTCTCTACTTAAATCATTTAGAATTTGTCAGATGGTACATAATTACAATGGAATCTATGTGTTCAATTTAAGCAAGCCTTAGGGGTGTTTCTAGCAGTCTCACAAATGGATAAACGTTGATGTTTGTGTATGTGAATGAAAGAATTTATGCACTCAATAAAATAAATATGGCAATCACCACAACAAAGTTTCCTGGTGTTCTCTTGCAAGCCTTCCTCCTTTTCCCTTGTAGGCTTCTTTTCTGGCAAACACTGACCACTTCTCTGCTGCTATGGGTTCTTCTACATGTTCTAAAATTTTATATAATTAAATAATATACCATTTATTCTTAGTTGCATGACTTCTGTTACTTATTAAAATATTATGTGATTTGTCCAAGTTATGCATTTCAACATACTATTTTTTTTCTACAGATGAGCAAATGCTTTTAGTGCGAATATACGACAATGTGTTGTTTGTTTATTTCTTTCTATTTACTTGAAGTAGATATTTATTATAGGTTGCTTTCAGCTTTACAAACAAACCTACTATAAGAAGCTTGATTTTTTTTAACTGCAACTTCATCATAAGCAGATCTGGAGGTGAAGGATGGACTAAAGGGAATATCAGGTAGCTATGTTTTGGAAGTCAAATGCTCCAAAAAAAGAAGCACAGGGATTTTGCTTTTAGTTTTTCTCTTTGTGGTTGGCAGAGAGAAGGTTAAGACACAAAGAAGTTTTAATAACTTCATTAAGAAGTCCACTGATGAGTCACCTCCAATGACATCACTGAAACACTCCACAAGCAGGAGAATCGACCTTCAGTTACATGACACTTGTCTTCAACTGTAAGGTCCTCATCAGAAACTGCAGACTGCACTTCACACATTGCTGAAAGCCCAGCTTTTCCTGCTGTACCTGGATCACAGGCTCACTCAGTAGATGTTAGTAGAAAGGAAAAACTTGAAAGAGAAGAGATAAAAGAAAAGAGGGAGAAAAACAGGAGACTGTATAAGGAAAAGACAAACCAATGATATTTTAGATAAATTAAATATTTTTATCTATGTTTCGTCAGGCTGGAAGCACTGACAAAATCTGGAAGCTGCTAAGGACACTTGCCTAATGCTAAGGATTTCTCTGTCCTGGAAATAGGAGAAAAACCCATTCTTCCTTCACATTTCCATCCACTCTTCTTTCCTAACCTTCTAGTTTATGCGAAGAGAGTCTTACTAGATGGTTATATGCAAATTGCCACATACTGTGATATCCTCAGTCACAGCACAGTGCCTCAGACACTCAAGCACAGTCCAGACTCAGTCACTCACTACAGACGACCAAGGACCCAGTCTCCAAAGGTTACAAATGTAGCCACTGACATTCCCCAATCCCTAAGTGAAAACTACCTTGAACCATGGGACTTCTCTGGGCTACTTGTGACATTTCCTCTGTGTGGAAAGCTTCCCATTCATCTTCACTAGAAATACCACATTCATTTAAATCTTCCTGACAACCTGCTTTGACTTCAAGAGCTTCCTTTCTCTGTAAAGCTAGAATACTTACTTTTCTCTTCTTCCGTGACCTTTATTCAATCAACCCTCATAGTAAAACTACTCATGTATTCATAATTAGTCACCAATTTGTTTTTTACTAAACTATAGACTTCTTAGTAGAATCAGCCTTACTTGTCTTTATAATTCCTTCAAGATGGCTTATAAATAGGAGGAGCTTAATAAATGTTGACTATAAAATAGTTTAATAAATACACTATTTGATAGTGAGAGAGAAGGCACTTCCACATCTCTCTCACTTTCCCACCTTCATGTGAGGGCTACATCCACATTACAAATAGTAGGAAAAGCTAAGAGCAAATCCCATTAAAGCAGAAATATAGTTTGATGCAGCAAATTCTGTCAGCAATCCTTTGAATGTAATTACATAGAGGTAACCTAAGAGAAAAAAATCTAAGCCAAGATAGTTTTGCTATGAAGGAATGTAAGGTGGGGGAATCCTATTGTACTTACAAAGACAACTGATAGAGAAAAAAATAGACTCTTGGATTTAGAATGTTGCAGAATATCTAAGATACTATAAAATAAAAAAGTAAAAAACTAATTATATAAATGTCTGACAGTTAAGGTTATATTTTCCTCTCCCTCTCCCTCCCCCTCTCCCCCTCCCCCTCTCCCCTCCCCCTCTCCAGTCACTCTGTTTGAAATCATAGTCCCTGCCAACATTCATGATAGTATATTTTAGATCATTAATCGTCCATGACCATCAACCTGGTCAAACTGATACATGCATAGGAGATTAGCAAAACATACCTCTGGGTATGTCTGTGAGGGTATTCCCAGAGATTCTGAGGACTCTGACGTAAAGGAACAATAAATGTTTAGATGGATTCATAATAAGATGGCACTAATGGAAGGTGGGGAAACTAGGAGGTAACATTTAGCTGAAGGAAGCAGGTCACTGGGGACATATCCTTAGCTCAATCTTGCCTAGACCCGATTCCTGCTTCCTGGCCACTATTGTGTAAACTATTTGACTCAGTCAGCTTTTCTTGGCATAAAAAAAATGACACTCTTGAAACAGTGAGCCAAAAATTAATCTTTTCCCACTCAAGTTCTGCTAGCTATTTTGGTCACAGTAACATGAAAATTATACATGCATGCATGCATACACACATACATGCATACATACACACATACATGCATACATACATATGTGTGTGTGTGTGTGTGTGTGTGTGTGTGTGTGTGTGTGTGTGTGTAATTCAGGCATTAGTTACATTTTCATTGTTGGCCTTTCCCATCCCCTTGGAATAGAACTTCTTTATGACAGAGGTTTCTGTATATCTTGTCACTATTTATATCCTAAGTTCCCAGGAGAGCCTGGGACTACTATAGAGCCTATAGTTCTCCCAAAGTCAACCTGATTGAAGCAAAACTACAAGCTCAGTTTATAATATTATGTACACATTGCAGACAAAAGTAAGGCTGTATCTTTTTACTTTGAAATAGAGATACATATTTCCGTTTTCAAGAATGATGAAATTATTTGTAGTAGACAAATGTTCTCTAATGAGGGAAATGATAAATTCCAAATAATTGCTATAACAATTGTGGTTTTAAATCACAATGTGTCAAAACAGCTAGAAGTAGGGAAAATAAATTACCTCAAACCAGTAAACCTCCAGAAACAAGCTAATGGTTAAACATCTTTTCATTGGGAATATATGTTAATCTTGAACATGGTCTTGAAGTTCAGAATCGGATCTCTCCTGGCCAAAAGCCAATGCATGAGATAAAAGA
This sequence comes from Rattus norvegicus, assembly GCF_021556685.1. NCBI lineage: Eukaryota > Metazoa > Chordata > Mammalia > Rodentia > Muridae > Rattus > Rattus norvegicus. Next base: position 114,702,191 of record NC_141538.1, read on the forward strand.
ACCAAGCACAAAATTTAATTTATTTATAAATCCAGATTAGGAGAAATGGATATTTGAAGCACCTGAAATACATTTCCAGTCATTCCATAACTTATCAAACCATGGTCTGTGACTCATGGCTAAAGAGTTATGTTGGAAATATTTGAAAACCAGTGTAAATTTTTGTGGTTGGTTAGGTTAGTATTGAGCCAATGATTAACAGAGCTATTATTGGTTGTTGTGGTTAGCTTTGTCAGCTTGACAGAACCTAAAATACCTGTGCAGACATCTAAATGAGGGATGGCTGAGTTGGCCTGTGAGCATGTCTGTGGGTGCACAGGGTTCTTAAAAAGGTTGACTGCTATGTAGTCCACTGAGGGTGGTACCATTCCTAGGTAGAATTTTCTGACCTGTGTAAGAATCCAGAAGAGAATAAGTAAGTGAGTATACATGTGTTAATTTCCCTTTGTTTTTAACCATGAATGTGTTCTGACTAGCTATTTGAAGTTCCTGCCTTGTCTTCTCCAAAATGATATACTATAATCTGGAAATATAAATATAACTTTATTCTCCTGTGGTCATTGCCTCCAAGGCCTGCTGTTTTCATCTGCTAACCTAGGCCTAGTCCTAGAAGCTTCTAGCCTCTGTACAATCTAATCTAAACCTAGAATGTCTTTAGCCTCTGGGACTTACTGCTGAATACACTTACCCTTTCTAATTCTTTCTGAATTCTGTTAGCTGGTTTAACTCAGCTGTTCTGGTTCAAACTCCTTTCTAAACTGACTGATTCAAACTGGCTTCTCTCTCAGCTTCTGACTGAATTGCTCTACTTGGCCTCAAACTAACTCTAGCCATCTAATCTTCTGGATCTTTCTCAGCCTGTGGATTGTTCTGTCTTGAACCTATTCTATCTTGTTCTCTCTTCAAACTATCTGCAAAATTCTCCTAGAAAACTGCCTCCCCCTCTCTCTGTGTGCTGCTCTCTCTTAAGTCACCTTTCTCCACTCTTTGGTCTCATGAGAGTTGCATACATTGTATTCCATCAAATCTGTCTCTGATCTGTCATGTTCTCTGCTTTCAACTAGACATCACTTTCCAACATGGGGTCTTCATTCTACAAACTAACTTCATCTTCATTGTTTGGAATTAAAAATATGTGTTAAGGGTATGTCTACATTCCAGCTAGAGTAGTCATGTTGCTGGATTAAAATCCTTCTCCATAGAAATTCAACATAAACTAACCCCTTTTGGCCCTCAGGTTGATTTTTCAGGTTTCTTTGCTTATTTATTTGTTTTTTTTTTAATTACAGTAACAGAAATGAAACTAGAACTTTGGCTGTGACTGTTCTGATCAAGTGTCACTACAAAGTGCATTTTTCCCAATATAATTAAATATTACAAAGCCATTCTTGACCAGTGTGGAGTATATAAGGATTCCTGGTCCTCCCCTCTGTGTCCCAGGGGAGTAAGAAACTTTTCTGTTCTTAGAGGATTAATGTCAGTGTACTGTCATTAGGTATACTGTAGAGAGAGATCCCCTCACATTTTGTACTGAATCTTACGAAGTTACACTTTCTATGCTCTGATTATATTACTTTGCTTTCTGTTCCTAAGGACAAGATTCCAGACTCCTATCAGTTACTATTAAATATGGATGTACTTGCTGGAAAGCATCCAACTCACGTTTGGAAAAATGTGAAGCCATTCACATTTCTATCTATTATGGATATTAAAATCATACCAACACTTCTACCAAGATGAACAAACTAAAAAATTAGTGGGCACTAATGATTGGAAGTACTCACCCATTATAGGAGAAAGTAGAAGAGAAGATATATTAACATCCTCTCTCTTTTCTTTTTCATAATTTACTAAATATCAAGTCTCTGTTGTAATTCTGCCTGTATAGTTATAGCTTGATCAAGAAATAAAATTTAAGGGAAGGAGTTTGTTTATCACATAGTTCCTTGCTCTCATTATGTGCCTTAGGCTGCTATAGCTGTGTGCCAACTACAGTGCCACCCATGCTTTGATTTGACTGGCAGCATGCAATTCAAGCTTTCCATCACTGATATTGAATTCTTTGCAGTGATTTTTGTTTAGTATTCTTATTTGTCACATCACATCCTTCAGCTTCACTAATAAAATGCCAAAGAAAACCAGGAATACTACAAATGAGACCCATTAGTTTTAGCACTTTATTAATAGCATTTAACTTGTACTATTAAACTATTAACATATAATAAAAAGCTAGACTATTGCATTAACAGGGTAAATGTATTCCAGTGAATAATAATAAACCATTGGCAATTTACTAGGAGCTCAATTTAGCTTAAATTATATTGTTAACAATATGCCTGGTTTGCTCACATGAAATTTAAAAAACCACTCTCAAGAATTCACATAAAATACCTTATGCCATTTATGTGTGCCATAGCACACGGATAGAATGGGGAGTAGAGTAATTGTCTAAATTAACAATCGAGCCACTGTCTTTAGACCAGCCATTTTTGTATCAGCCTTACAAAATGTACACCTGTTTCTTCTTATATTCAATATTCTTAAATTGAATATATTTAGCATGCTACTTTTGGTGTATATCAGAGGTTAGATAGTATATATAGTTTTGCCTGCATGTATGTTTGTGTCCAAGGAAGCAAAACGGGATTGTTACGTCCTCAGGGACTAGAGTTATAGAGAGTTATGAGCCATATTGTGAGTGCTGATAACCAAGCTCTGATTCAGTGAAGGACCAAGGGCTCCTAATTGCTGAGTCATCTCTCTAGCCACCCTTTTCTTGAATTTGTATGTATACATTTGTGTTTGGTTTTACAGTGAATGAATAAGATATATCTTGTTGGCCTTTGTGGTGGTTTATGGGCCTTATGGTCCCTCATAAAAATAACAATATAATTGAGTCCTCCAGTCCTAGCAAGGGAAGAAACTTTAATCAACCCTCTTACTCTGCAGAAGAATTTATAAGAATTTTATAAGAATTTCAATAAATGCTAATATCTGCCTGAAATCTCACCTTGCTATTTTATATCTATGAACATCCAAAGATTTATGAGATAGTTGCTGAGACTCAAGGCTACAACTTCTGTTGATGTCCTAGTATATGAGAGGCAGAGACAGATCAGAAGGGCATATAGGCATTCCAGGGCAGATTTCCTATGCTCAGGCATTACTTTTGATGTAGTACCTAAGGTTAGGGTAGGCTGTGCTGAAGCAATTCAGAAGAAAGGACACTCATTTTCTCTCTAGGCCACTCATGGAATTTTTGGACATTTTTCCATTCAGCATTGATATTTATATCTCCGAGACTTGAAAAGAATCCCTTGGAGTAGCACAAAATAAATCAAATGACTCTACCATGACATATCTTCAAGTATGTAAAAAGATCAACCACCTTCCCCAGAAACCTCTTTTTCTCATCTTAACACTTCTCAGTTCTTTCAAGTTGCCCTCTCTTGGCACACCATTTTAAACCTTGTCATAAATACCAACAAGCAATATCCTAGGAGAGAGCTGGCCATTAGACATTATGTTGGGATGCATCTTTTCACATCCTTGTAAACCACATATACTTAGCATTTTTGATGCTATGTTAATTGCTGATATAATCACCAGCAACCTATGAAAGGAATACAATAGAAGAAAAATACAGGTGTGATTATTTTTTGTTGTTGTTGCTGCTGTAAGTTAATTGTTTTTTATAGAAGAAAAATCTTAAAATCCTTATAACATGAGGAGTTTTAGATGTCCCTATCTGCTTCTCACCTTTGAAATTAGCTTTGAAGGAGGATACAACATCTGCCCCAACACCCAGAATAACTGGGTCCCCCAGGATCCAGGGATGCAGGAACCCCCACCCAGTCAGTGGCACAGGTTCCTTCTGGTCTGAAGTTAGACTCAGAGCAGACCTCAAATGCTGGCTCTTATAATACCCAGGGGGAGCCTGACTCCCAGGTACTCTGAAACACGCAGGATCACAGGATTACAGGATCACAGAGGAAGCTCGACTCTCAGGAGACCGGACACAACCAGGTGCACTGGAGCTCTGACCTGCTCAGTATCACAGTGGAGGCCACACATCTTTCCCAACACCCAGCTTAACTGGGACCCCCACAGGAACCAGGGAAAAACAAGCCCCCATCCAGCCAGAAGTACTGGTTCCTTCCAGCTTGCACTTGTGCTCAAAGCAAACCCAGATCTCTGGCTCCCCAACAACTTCTGCAACACCCCAAGAAAGCTTGACTGCAAGGAGCTCTGAAATAACAGGATCTCAGCAGCTTTGTCACACCAAGATTTTAGGATTCCAGAAGCAGCTTGAATCCCAGGAGTTCTGACACACGCAGGAGCTCAAGATCACAGGATCACAAAATTACAGGATCGCAAGACAGCTGGACTCTGAGGAGTTCTGACACAACCAAGATCACAGGAGGAACAGGCTGCAATCAGAGACAGCAATGGCATGTAACACTAGAGATAAACAAAAGGCAAGTTGCAACTGCAAGAACAAAAGCAACAGAAACCAAGGATACTTGGCATCATCAGAACCCAGTTCTCCCAACACAGCAAATACTGGATATCCCAACCCACAGGAAAAGCAAAATTTGGATTTAAAAATCACATCTCATGATGATGCTAGAGGACTTTAGGAAGGACATAAATTCAATGGAATCACTATGAAAATCCCCACTAGATTCTTCATAGAGTAAAAAAAAGAGCAACTTGTAAATTCATTTGGAATAACAAAAAAAAAAAAAGCAGGATAGTGAAAACTGTTCTCAACAATAAAAGAACTTCTAAGGGAATCACAGTCCTTGACATCAACTGTATTACAGGGCAATCATGATTTTAAAAATGCATAGTATTGTTGGTACAGAGACAGGCAGGTAAATCAGTGGAATAGAATTGAAGACCCAGAAATAAACCCACACAACTGTGATCACTTGATCATTGACAAAAGAGCTAAAACGATCCCAATGGAAAAAAGACAGAATATTCAACAAATGGTGCTGGTTCTACTGGTGGTCAGCATGTAGAAAATTGTAGATCGACCCATTCTTATCTTCTTGTACAAAGCTCAAAGCCAAGTGGATCAAGGACCTTCACATAAAACCAGATACACTCAAACTAATAGAAAAGAAAGTGGGGAAGAGCCTCAAACACAAGAGCACAGAGGAAAATTTCCTGAACAGAACACCAATGGTTTATGCTCTAAGATCAAAAATTGACAAATTTGGGATCTCATAAAATTACAAAAGTTTTGTTAAGGCAAAGGACACTTTCATTAAGACAAAACAACAACCAACTGGGAAAAGATCTTTACCAATCCTACATCTGATAAAAGGTTAATATCCAATATACAAAAGGAACTTGAAGTTAGACTGCAGAGAATCAAATAACCCTATTTTAAAAATGGGGTACAGAGCTAAACAGAGAATTCTCAACTGAGGAATATCAAATGGCCGAGAAACACCTATAGAAATGTTCAACATTCTTAGTCATCAGGGAAATGCAGATAAAAACATTCCTGAGATTCTACCTCACCCCAGTCAGAATGATTAAGATCAAAAACTCAGGTGACAGCAGATACTGGCAAGGATGTGGGAAAAGAGGAAAACTCCTCCATTGTTGGTGGGATTGCAAACTGCTACAATCTCTGGAAATAACTAGGGTGGTTCCTCAGAAAAGTGGACATAGTATTATCTGAAGACCCAGCTATACCACTCCTGGGCATATACCAGAAAGATGCCCCAACATATAAGAAGGTCACATTCTCCACTATATTCATATAGACTTATTTATAATAACCAGAAGCTGGAAAGAACCCAGATGCCCTTCAACAGAGAAATGGATACAGAAAATGGGGTACATTTACATACTGGAGTACTACTCAGCTATTGAAAACAATGACTTCATGAAATTCTTGGGCAAATGGATGGAACTAGAAAATATCATCCTGAGAGAGGTAACCCAGTAACAAAAGAACACACATGGTATGCACTCATTGATAAGTGGATATTAGCCCAAAAGCTCAGAATATCCAAGATACAATTGTAGACCACATGAAGCTCAAGAAGAATGAGGAGTAATGTGTTCCTTTTTCAGAAAAAAGGAACAAAACAGTCACAGGAGTAAATATGGAAACAAAATGTGGGGCAGAGATGGAAGAAAGGGCCATCCAAGGACTAACCCACCGGCCGATCCGACCCTTACACAGGCACCAAACCCAGACACTACTGCAGATGACTAGAAGTGCATGCTGACAGGAGCCTGATATAACTGTCTTCTGAGAGACTCTGCCAGAGCATGACAAATACAAATGTGGATGTTCCCAGCCAAGCACTGGACTGAGATCAAGGTCCCCAATGGAACAGTTAGAGAAAAGACTGAAGGAGCTGAAGGGGTTTGTAACCCCATAGGAAGAACAACAATATCAACAACCAGACACCCTAGGACTCCCAGGGACTAAACCACCAACCAAAGATTACACATGGAGCGACTGATGGCTCTAGCAGCATATGTAGCAGAGGCTTGCCTTCTCTGGCATCTATGGGAAGAGAGGCCCTTGGTCCTGTGAAAGCTTGATGGCTCAGTGTAGGAGAATGCCATGGCAGGGAGTAGGTAGGTGAAGGAATAGCCTCATAGAAGGAGGGAGAGGAGGATGGGGAGGCTTCAGAACAGAAACCAGGAAAGGGGATAACATTTGAAATGTAAATAAAGAAAATATCCAAGGAAAGAAAAGAAAAAAGAAATTAGCTTCACTAACAATGACACAAATGAATGGAAAACCCAAAATTTTCTCTTTTTAAAGGTTTATTAATTTTATGCATATGAGTATTTTGCTTGACTGTTGGTCTATGTACTACTTATGTGTCTGGTGCCTTGGATATCAGAAGATGCTATTAGATTCCCTAAAACCAGAGTTACAGGTATTGTGAGTTGCCATGTAGATGCCGAGAAACAAACCTTGGTACTTTGAAAGAGAAACCAATTCTCTTAACTGCCAAGCAATGTCTCTAATCCCCAAAATGTTTCTTTCTAAATGGCAGCCTTTATACTTCTATTTAAATGCCTTTGTTTAGTTCAATGTTAATTTTCTATTTTAGACTATGTTTTGCCCTGTTTAGTGTGAGCATTCGTTTTCTTAGATTTGTCTGAAGATAACCATTTTGTGATTAGTTTTCAAATCAAATCAAATCAAACAAATAAACAAACAAATAAATAAATAAATAAATAAATAAATAAATAAATAAATATCTAACCTAGGGTTTTCCTTTTCCTTTTGTCTTAGAAGTTGTCAGCACTTTCTGGGAAGCTTACATTCAAAGGCTACGGCAAACTGATTGGGTTTATACTTGAGGGACACAAGGCTAAAGCTTTCACTGAAGGTCTGAAACAGTCACAACTCTGTCCATAATAGTCACCAGCTATGCCAGTTATATGACTGAAACGACAGAACAGATGTGTGTCTGTGCCTAAGTCAGGCAAAAAGAAATTATGTAATCCATGGTCATTCTATTTGAACAGTCCCATTTTCTAGAAGCTGGGGGAGCTGACAACCTACTGACACTGCCACCACCATCTGGTATGAGCAGTGACAGTAGAGGTCCACACAGGAAGGACCGATGTGGAGTGAATATAAAACCAGGCTAGAGGGGAGAGATAAAGATCATCATGGATGAAAGATACACTTTTCATTTTGTCTTGTAATAAACAAACCCAGCATTTTGTCTGGACATAAAAACACATGTAATGATAAATGCATTCTTCATCAGTTTTCCACAGAGAATTCCATGTTTCTGTGCCTCAGGCAGTATTGGTATCAGCTCACTGAAGAAATTGTGAGCATAACTTATGAAATCACCATACTGTACAATCATAGGAACATCACCATGTTCTCTAGCACTCCAGATTTTAAGGCCTTGGGTACTTTTATGCTAGTTTTTATCATCCAAAGGCTATTGAATGATAGAGACATATTAAAGAACACATTTTTTCAAATAATTCACTAGTCACATTGGTCATCTATCTGGAACAGAGTTGACCTCAAATTCTTGAACAACTTCAATTTTCCATATCTTAGTCTGGAACATCTCAAAAGCAAAAATTGTCCTGTTCTCATTGTGTTGAGCTTGAGCAGCGCTCTCTCTCTCTCTCTCTCTCTCTCTCTCTCTCTCTCTCTCTCTCTCTCTCTCTCTCCTTCCAATGTTCATATCCCTTCACTAATCTTTTCAGTGGTTCTACATGCATGTTTTCCATTCATTTGGAGACATAATTTCCTGACTTTATACTTTTAGAAATACAGGTAAGTTGCAATCCTCATGTTTGTGGGTACTCAAAAAGATCATGTTATGTTGTTGTTGTTGTTGTTGTTGTTGTTGTTTGTTTGTTTGTTTGTTTGAGTGTTTCTTTTGTTGCTTTTTGCTTTTTTGTTTTTGAGTTTAAGATTGAATTCAGGGCCTTGTTTGTTAGGCAAGTGTTCTACCGCTGAACACTAAACTAAATCCCCAGCCCCAGTATTCTCATTAAAAACAAAAATGTGTTCAGTGTTAACCTCTTCATAGTAAATAATAAGTATTCTATCTGACAATTCTCACTTCCAGAGATGAACTACTGAAAGAATGGGTTGCCTTCACTTAACTCAAATGTACTGCCAAGCTAGGAGAGAATTTTAGTTTAGTTTTTGGTTGAAGGTTCTCATTTCCATGATCAGACATCAGAAACATGGTCCTAAGATCATGGTCTATGACTAAGATCTCCAGCTACAAAATTTGCACAACACTATTGGGAGGAATCTGTGATTTGCAGTATCATCCTGTTTAAAGATGACTATGTACTGACGTATGCTACTAAAAAAACCCATATCAATATGTCCTTACTGTAGAACAAGCCCTCTGTGTGGATTACTTCCTTCTATCTTGCACAGTCCTCGGAAGCAGATATTATTATTCCTGTTTTATAGAACAGGACCCTGAGCTACTTGTGAAAGATCATGTAGATAAAAATGAACAATCTCCAGTTACTAACAACTTCATCCACAGGTTGAGTTTTCAATAAATTTTAAGTGCTCCATAAAAACCATGAAATTAAGATACTCTTAATTGTATATTGACCTCTTGATTTATCTACAGATATTTGATATCTAAATTCGGGTAACTATACTGACATTCCCTGGTTATCATTACTTAATGCTGAGAACACTCAGAATCCTTCTAGTTTTCTGAGACCTACAGTTATTATTGCTATTGACAGTCACTCTACCATGTAGCATCATTCTTCTACCAATCCATAATGGAGGATCCACTGACAACCTCTCCCTTTCCCTTGCTCCCTCTCTCCCTCCTGCCTACTTTCTTCCCCTTCTATCCTTCCTACCTGAGGAAACCACAATTGTGCTCTTAATTTCTATGAGAACCACTATTTTAGATTCTATGTATGAGTGAATTTCTTTCAACCTGGCTGCTTTCACTTAATGTATTCCATTTCCTTCCATAATCTAATTAACTATCACATTTCCTCTGTCTCCATTGACTTGTATACCCCTCAGCACCTTAAAATTCAGAACACTTCTTTATTAAATGTAATATCCTGATATTTCCTTCCTGAGGTTCAGCCTTGTTTATTTGTCAAGATACTGAGCACATACAACATTCACAATATTGGGCTAAGACCCTGTATAACATTTCTCGATGTGAAATGGATTCTGATTTTACAACAAAGATCCAAACTGTATGTTCAACATAGTGTGAGTTATACAAAGTTTTTCTTAATAATACAACTATCTGACCTTTATTTATTAAAAGAGCCAATTCACAAGAATAAATGTATTAATAGATTGAAGTCATCTAATAATTAGAAGATAGATCACAGGTATTCTGTAAGGATGCTATTCTTTAAAACATTCTAAAGTACACTGAAATGTTCACAAGAGGAAAGAACAAAAATAATTAATATAATTCTACAATAAGTTTATACGTCTGGTGAACAGCTTCAATCCATTTCCTTTAACAGTCGAGCAAATATGATCAAAACACACGTATATAGAAAACTTTGCCCAACAAATGCTTTAAAACATAACTGTGTAACCCAAGCCATCCAAGTCCCACTAGTCCTGACTGGTTCCACTATACTTTGGGGACTTTCTTGTTAAAACAAATACTCCCTGATCACCAGAACTTCTGTTCTTCAGCCTGAAACTCATGAGGATATTGGCAGCCTGAGAATCATTCTGAGCCTCACATGACTGCCTATCATTCTGCAAGCTCTTTTGGTGTAGCTGCAAGAAGGAGAGAACTGAAAGGAAGCCCAGACCCAGCATGTCTTGCACTCTGTAGGCAACAGAGCAGCTCTGGTGTCCTATTGTTCCTGGAGAAGTTCCCGAGAAATATACACACGAGAAGGAAGAAGGAAGGGGTGAAAGTTGGTATTAATTAACTTTCTGCCTTAGAAACCATAGCAGAGAAGCCTGCCACATCTCTACATGCACCACAGAGTGAAATCACAATATTAACATCCCTTTACCCTAGATGGCAAGGATAGTGTCCCTTCCCAGATTAGAGTTGATCTCACTGTTTGCTTTACTCATTTTTTCATCCCTGATGGGCACTGGTGAGATTCTAAACAAAAAATTCTGAAAGGGTATTTCTTGAGCATTAAACACAACATCCCCCCGACAGTTTTTCAAGGGAATTGTAGATGACTTCTATCCCTAACAAGAGGAAAGAAAGGCAAGCAGTGCCATCTTGTTCCATCAGTGGACATTTTAGTTACTGTATTTTCACCAATATGATGTCTATGTGGAAGAAAAATCAGACTATTCCAACTACCTATAAGAATATTTAATAAACAGCAGATACATTCCTAAACGCTCAATATTCACTGTCTCTTCTCGATTGTCTTAGCCAAGTCATGAGTTAACTTATATCAAGAACTTGTTTCTAGTAACAAAAACTTCAGGATACTTAAAAAGTGTTCTATATCTTCATCTGACTAGAAGAAGACTGGACCCCATGCAGCTAGGCAGAAGGTCTTAAAGCCCACATCCACAGGGACATACCTATTCCAACAAGGCTACATCTCCAAATAATACCAAATAGTGCCACTCCCTAGGCCAAGCATATTCAAACCAACACATTAGGAGTGTTGACTAACTTGTTCCTGCACAGTTCTTGTACTGCAAACCACAGGTTCTGTAAGTGCAAAATTCAGAGAATTTTAAGGCCACAGTTTCTAAGAGAATGGACTAAACTTTTTACTAGACTTCCTTAGTGGCTGAACTATATAACATCAGGGAAAAATGTACTCAATTCTCCATTTTAATAGGATAAATGCTTAGCTAATTCAAATACAAATTGTGTAGGCTTTCCAATGATAACTTATAACATTTTTCCTTATAGATCACACAAAAAGAAAATATAGAGAGTATAAAATGCCTCTAAGCCAACATTTTCATAAATATCTTTGGCTGTGACAATTTCTCAAGTCTAACTTACTCTAGTGATATATTTTAGTCTGTTTATTGTCGACAAAGAAGACAAATAGTTAGAAAAACATTTTAGCACCCCACCATAAAGCATGTATGACCTCTTCTTCAGACAAGAAACCTGGGTTAGGACTTTGAATACTGATTTGGAAACAAGTTTTAAAAGAATTCACTCCGAGCAGCAGGTTTTCATCTCCTATGACATGAGATGATCAATGACCACATTAACCACTAATCTAAGGCATAAAACATGCATGAGGCATTAGCATGGAAATCTAACACGTTCCCCACCCCAGGTGGTACTAGATTTCGAATCTGTTGTCCCATCTAATAGGAATAAACTTAAATAGCTTATTTAGAGGTTCATTTACAAAGTTAATAATTAGAGTGATTTACTCAATAGGCAGGGGAGGAGGAAGAGAGACAGATGGATGGCGATTAAAATGAGAAAAACAGTAAAAGTCACCTCACAAAAGCGAAACGTAACTTCTGGTATGATGTTTTTGTTTATAGTTATAGTATTTTGAGTGTGAATCAGGTTAAGGGGAAAATGAAAGAGAGAGAGAGAGAGAGAGAGAGAGAGAGAGAGAGAGAGAGAGAGAGAGAGAGAGAGAGACTGGTTTAGGACATACTGTAGAGTGGGTTCAATTTTCCAAACCACCTTTTCTACCCCTTTAACACTGGAATCATAGCCTCTGCTCCACATAGATTTAAGTGAGGAATCCAAAAAGTTCGCCAGTGCCTGGACATGGAGGGTATCTAATTATTAGGGATTCCTTAGTGGATTCACCACAAAAGTGATGATATACAAACACATATTCTTCCTCCAAACTCTATGTAACAGCAATTGAACTGGTCACAAATTTTGATGGTGTTCTATTTGCCCTTACACTCAGATGGGAAACCCTTCAAATGAGTTGTATAATTTAGTACAAGGTGCTATAACAAACAGATGATGGCCTGCTAATTAGCAGTCAACAAATATGTAGTCTGTCGATCTTCTCTCCAATGACTCATGTCTTGCTTTCCTATTCACAACACCTCGCTCCAAGTTTATCCTTAAATTTGAAATATTCAGGCCAATAGTTCAAAAAACAAGCCCTTTGAATAATATTTTCAATTATAAGGTGGCTAATATTTTTAAGAAATTAACTCATACCTCCTAATAATGACAAATTTATCTTCATAATGATCCAACTTCAAATGTTCAATTCTGAATCACCTTGGATTGAGTACTAGGGCATGGCATCATGAAAAGACCCAGATCATTTAGTCACTAAGTCTTCTCTTACACTATAAAGGACCATGAATATTCATGTGTGTTTCAGTTAAATTAATGATCACATGTGTGGATTACATACATCACAATGCTATACCCAACCATTCCTCTAAACAGCTACCCCAAAACCACCCTCAAACACATTGACATGTCTAATAGATGGTTTCTCCCAAGAGGAAACCCCAAAGGAAGAGGGCTGTGTCAGCACTGCAAACAAACCCAGGACTTCAAATTGAAATTCTAGGGTCTCAAGGAAAAACACAAAGTAGAATTGAAGAAGGTGACGGTGTCGTCTGGGTACCAAGTGTGGATTGTTTTTAACTCTTTGAACATGTCTTTAGATGTGTCTATTATTATGTTACATATTCTAAAAATTAGCAATTAACAAGACTGAAAAATAAAGGACAGAAAATGTTAATTAAACTTCAGTTCTCTTTCTAGGGATCCGAAGATTGGGGGGCTGGGAGATGTTGCTGCAGAGAATTGTTTGACAGAGATACTGTCTTAGGTATTTCTATGCCCGTCTTTATTAAATAAAATATGACCTTTCTTATGTCAAATATGACCCTTGACAAATGTGGCACACCTAAAGCATTTTCTGGGATGAGAAAGTCATCTTATAAGAGAAATTAAGGTCAGAATATCTGCTTGTAGAGAGTTCTGAACAAAAGGCATAAGCTCCTTGACCCACAGTGATTCTTTAACTCTTGTTTCTGCCCTAACAGGAAGGTGGTAGGAGTGAAAGGGCTTCACTGAGCACTGCCTCTGCAGAAAGCACCTCCTGACTGAGGTACACAGAGAAGTACCCTTAACTGCAGCAACATTCCTCCATGAGCTGGCTCTTGCCTAGTCTCCTTCTTCTGGCCACTCGTTACCTCCTATACTTTCTTCTGCTTAAAATATCTCTCTTCTACCTGCCTAACTGCATCTCATCTCTAAGCCAAGTGAGGCACTACCTGAGAAAGTCAGGGCTTCCTATTTTAAGCTCCCAAAATGCCTCATGTCTTTCCACAAATACTGCTGAGACCATATAATTTATCATCCAAATCAACACACAGTTGAACATAAAAGACAACACTAATAATAACCCTGGTGGGTGATAGGCATCGTGTAGTACTATCTCAAGCAAGCTGGGACAGAATATCTTCCTAATTACATTCTCTACTATATAAGTCAGACCTTTTTATTATTAATAATCATTCCATTCATTTATATCTCAAATGATACCCCACTTACCCTTCCACTAGCCCTCCATCCCATATCTTCCCTCTCCCCTACCTTTTGCCTCTATGAGAGTGCTCTGCCCCCCACCTACCTCTCCCGCCCCACTGATCCAGCATCCCCCTATACTGGGAGCATTGCTGGAGGCAAGGTTATCCTCTGTTATGTATTTATCTGGAGCCATGGCTCCCTCGAGGTACACTTCTTGTTTGGTGGTCTAGACTCTAGAACTGAGTAGTCAGACCAGACTTTGTTGTTCTTCTAATGGGGTTGCAATCCCCCTCTACTCCTCTAATCCTCCCACCACCTCAGTCTGATTGTTAGCTCCAAGCATCCACATCTGCATTGGTCAGTTGCTGGCTAGACTCCCTCAGGACCCACTACACTAGGTTCCTGTCAGCAAGCACCTCTTGCTCATGGCAACAGTGGTGGGTTTGGTGTCTGCAGACATAATGGATCCCTAGGTGGGGCAGTCTCTGCTTCACCCTTCCTTCAGTCTCTGCTCCATTTTTTGTCCCTGTCCTTCCTTTGCACAGGAACATTTCTGGGTTAAAAACTTTGAGATGGGTGGGTGGCCCCATCCCTCAACTAGGGGCCATGCCTATCTGTTGGAGGAGGTCTCTTTAGGATCTCTCTCCCCCTTCTCTGTGTATTTCAGCTAAAGTCATCCCCATTGGGTCCTGGGAGCCTCACATTTCCCTGGTGTCTGGGACCCTCCGGTGGCTATCCCCAGTTCCTCCTCCCCACTGTTACACATTTTTGTTCGATTTCCTGACCCTCTATACTTTTCTCACATCTTCTCCATATCCTGATGCTGCCACTCTTATTTCTTCCCCCTCCTTTCTCCCTCTCAGTTTCCCCTGTCCCTCCACCTCCCACAATCGTCCTATCCCCCCCAAAATGCAGGACTGAACCATACACACCCTGGTCTTCCTTATTTCTAAGCTCCATATGTTCTGTGGGTTGTATTATGGGTACCATGGACTTTTGGGCTAATGTCCACTTATACTAAGTACATACCATATGTATTCTTTTCTGTCTGGGTTATCTCACTCAGGATATTTTCTAGTTCAATCCATTTGCCTGCAAATTTCATGAAGTCGTTGGTTTTAATAGCTGCGTAGTACTCCATTATGTATATGAACCACATTTTCTGTATCCATTCTTCTGTTGAGTGACATTTAGCCTGTCTATTTTCCATACTATACTTTGGAAGTCATTGAGACAGACACTGTGCTTACCTATCTCTCTAAATTTAAAGTTTTTAACCCAGAAATGTTCCTGTCCAAAGGAAAGACATGGGACAAAAAATGGAGCAGAGACTGAAGGAAGGGCCAACCAGGGACTGCCAGACTTGGGGATCCATCCTGTCTGCAGACACCAAACCTGGACACTATTGCCTTCGCCAAGAGTTGCTTTCTGACCGTAACCTGCTGTGGCTGTTCCTTGAGAGGTTCTGCCGGCAACTGACCACTTTCTCTCCCTCACTTTCTTACACTGTTTCCCTTTCTCTCTGTCTTCTTCCTGGACACAAAGAGATGAGCAGCCTTGTTATACCGTGAGTTTTTGCCATTAAATTCTTTGCTAAAAGTCACTAAAGAACTCCCACTGCCTGAATACATTCTTTTCTTGCCACTTCTATGCTGACCTCTCACCAGTCTCCCCACACTCCACAGTGGTCATGTTAGCCCATTCTGCATGTACAAATTCATCCTGCATATGCCTGTTCCTTTACGAATTAAACTATTGAAAGCATGTCCTTTTCAAAAGGCCCCGGATGAAGTGCTACCTCCTCCAGAGGTAGGTGAACGGCCAAGAGAACTATATGTAACAAAAGTAAGTCTTATTGTCATAATTAATAGGTATTAAATTCTGTCTTGCTACAGGGCTAAAGCATCAGAACCAAATGACTATGGACTGAAATTGTACATTGAAAAAATAAAATTAAATTAAAAAAAAAACTTTCCACCATCTAAGTTGCTTGCCTTAGGTATTTTGTCATAGCAGCGGAAGGCTGACTAACACATGAGTGACACTGTGTCAGAAAACTGAGATCCCAAACGTCACACCATTACAGTCATTCTACTTTATCTTCCTATAAGAAAATACAGTCTCAAAATCCTTGCTCCCTGGGAGTTTCTTAAGATCCCTCTGAGAAATAAAGTTTCTCTGAAGTCTTCCTATTACACAGTGTTCCTAATGTGCGAGGAAATGGAGAGTGGAAGGCAACGGCAGTGAAATCTGTGCTCTGGGGGAGTTCTCACTCACTGCTGCTCAAAGAGTCTGAACGACTCACGAACCAACATTATTAAGGCAGCATTTGCGTTTCCCAAAGCATCATTTGAGGTACTCTGAGGACATCCAAACGTATGCATCTTCTCTCTTACCTCCAGAGAGTTCAAACTCTAGATGAAAGCAGGGACTAAGCATTAAATAGCATAAGATTTAAATCACGGTAACATCAGAGACACTCCTTGAGTAACATATGATCAATTCCCACATGACTGGGGTATTTTTTAACCTGCTATAGGAGGTCAGGAAAGAAACAATCTCTAAAGAGGAAAGACGTAGAAGCAGGCAAATTGAGTCTTTAACAACAACCACTATGTCATATACTCTGCTGTGCACTGGTATCTTGCAAGTTAGAAACAGTGTTATACCCATCAAGCCTAGCATCGAGAGGAGAATATGTACACTGGAACAAGAACTTGGACAGCACAAAAGGCACCAGAGAGAAATGCCCAGGAACTTTGTATCCTGACGGGGGCATCCAGCGACCCACCTGCTCTGTTGGAGTAACCCCATACATGCCCATCCAGCAAGGAGATTGCCCAGATTGAGTTGGTATAAAAAGTAAAATAAAGAGTCGTCCATTGTAGTACTCTTCTCATTGCTTTGACAAAGTGCCTGGCAAGAACAATTGAAGTGACAAAAGGCTTCTTATGGCTCATGGTTTCAGAGGGCACAGCGTCTCCAGACACAGAAACTGTAGTAGAGTAGGAAATCACTATGGAAACATGTAGCCGACAAGGAGGAACAAACCATAGACTGGATGAGACACTCTCTCCTCAGTAAGGCTCCAAGTCCTCAATGCCCCCATAATTCTCAACAATAGGACCACCAGCGAGGAAATCAAGTGTTCAAACCACACAAGCCCATGGGAGAACATTGCAGACTTAAACCATAATACTCATACAGAGAGAAAAAAGGGAGAGAAGGCTCCAAAAGGAACATTTTTCATGGGGAAAAATAAGATAGCAATTAGATAAATACAAATGAAGCCAAAATCAACCAACATTTTAGAATGCTTGGCAGAGTTGGGGTCAGTTTGAAAACAGAAAGAAAAAGAACAAACCTCTAAATAGGAAATATTTAGATATCAGATTGAAAAGAGAAAAGATTCTTTGAGTTGATGTCTTGCAACAGGATCCCAGGATATAAACAAAACAAATACAGCCCCATGAATGTATTGGGCAAAGGAATAGTGTGTGTGTATCTCTCTCTCTCTCTCTCTCTCTCTCTCTCTCTCTCTCTCTCTCTCTCTCTCTCTCTCTGTGTGTGTGTGTGTGTGTGTGTGTGCGTGTGTACATGTGTGCATGCCCAGGCATGCCCCCACACGGATGTGCGTAGAGCCAAGAAAATATTCAAAATAAATGCTATGTAAAATTACATATACCCTGATGCACAAATGCACATGAGCAAATCACCATGTGCCAGAGCACAATCTAACCCTAATTCATATTAGCCAGTGATTTCAAAATTAGAGTTGTTTTCATGTCTGTTCACCTCTGTTACAACTTTCTTTCCAGGCTCTGCCGGAGGTAGGACAGGCCACTGAGAAATATGAAGGGTATATAGCAAAGATAAAATGACTCTTCTTCTTAGACCTAAACTAAGCTCATAAAATGCACTTGTCAGAAGGGCAGAAAACATTTGTCTAGTTTCATTTAAAAGTGTACATGCTTACTAAGGAAAAGATTGTGTTTTGTAAAAAGACATAAGTTTTGATAGGAAACATCTGGAACAAATTGATGATCTATTAACACGTGCACACATGTATAAAGATGTATGAAAGGTAACTGTGCCTTCCCTGTCTTCATCAGTGGATCAATAAAATTATAGATCAGGAGACAGTAGCACAGAGTGACTGTGTACATGGCCTCTGAGGTCCACCTGCCTGGCATTTAGTCCTTGCTCTTCAGCCTATGGAGTGCCATCCAATCTCTATGACAAATACCTTCATCTCCCCAAGCTGCAGCTATCAGTTCTATAGAGCTTTTAAAAAAATGGCCCACTATGTGATGGCCATCCTGCTAATTTGGGAAGTGCTTAGCTTCTGAGCTGATGTATCATGAGAGTTCCCCAGTGGTCTCAGAGATGTTACACATGCACCAGAATCAGTGCCAAGATACAGAAGACATTTGAAGGCATGTAATCGATTACAAAGGCTCACTTGTCTTTTTGATCTCAGTCAACTTAACTTTTGGCATCTCTATAAGTAAATCTTCTTTTTTTTAAAATAAAAATCCAAATCCTTTAGATTTGCTGAAAGTGAAGAGTGTCCTGATGTACTTGTAGAGTTGGATAAGATGGCCGTGACTTATATGAACTAATTGAGGGGCTGGGGATTTAGCTCAGTGGTAGAGCGCTTACCTAGGAAGCGCAAGGCCCTGGGTTCGGTCCCCAGCTCCAGCTCCGAAAAAAAGAACCAAAAAAAAAAAAAAAAAAAAAAGAACTAATTGATTTCTAACACACAACCAAGTATGTTTCAAACTTCTCTTTCTTAGGCTTGACCACACCTATTTCTCTTCCATCCTTCTTTCTTCTCTCTTTTGATTTTGGGAAAATCATTTGAAAAATCATTGTAAGCTTCTGAGTGCTTATACTAAATGCCTATATGCACCCACGCACGTATGAACTTATGCACATATACCTGTCTGCTTCAAAAAATGAATATAAACAAAAGTAAGCACAAAAGCAGTAACCCAGAGCCTGCAGCATTTGAAGCTAGACTGGAAAATATCAGAAATTTCAGAGAGAGGAGAAAGCCCCAATGATGAACCTGCAGAAATGTGCAAACGCGTCGCCAACTTCTGTTTGAAATCTTTTCTTTTGCTCATCTGAAGTATGAGTCTTCCTTACAATGCTAGGAGGCACAGGTTTGGGACAACATGGTTAAACATGCTCACATTTCCATGCCTGACCTTTTTGTTTCTTATTCTGGAAAAGGCAAACTACTTTTCCATTGTGGATGATTAAAATGGAGGGGGATTTGAATCTTCTGGGACAAGGAAATATTTTTAAAATCCCAAAATGAATGATAATTCTTTTAAACTGAGATTACATTTAAAAAATAATGGTGGCTTTTGTTCTACAGATGAAGCCAAAGGTCTGACCCTCCAACCCACCCTCGTAGCCAGTTTCACTGTCTTTATTTTTGCTTTCAAATAAAACCTTGCAGACCTAAGAGTCTCTTTTCTGGCTTGGGTTTATTAAACCCTGGTATGATTCCTCCAGGGTTGAAGAGCCTCGTGCTAAACTGCTTACCAAAGGTTTACAAATAGAAATGGCTCTCAGGGGAATTTTTTTCTGCCCAGTTAGTTTTGTTACTTCTGTCTCTGAAGTCTGAGGTTATTGAGATAAAACTGATTAGAAACGCCAAGCCTTTCTAACTTCTAACACCAAGTGGGTCAGAAACAGAAACTAGAGGGCTTGGAGCACTTTCTGCTTTTATGTTATTAAAAGACTTACTCTGGTAAGTGAAAGCCTTGTTTATCCAATACCGGTGCTCAGAGAACATGGGCTCCAAGCAGCTTTTCTTTCTTCCCCCAGCACAACACTCAGAGCACAAATTCTTCTTCAAATTCTGGATTAAACTGTGGTAGGTTACTCATTGACTCAACAGCAAAGTGCTCCTGGCAATTGCAAAAAGAATTAATGACAAATAAAGACACCGATCTAACAAGGACAATGAAGCAAAAATAAAATTTGAAAAAAAGAAAAAAGAAAGCTCTCTGCTGATGGTTTCACAGAGCCTGTTTACTCACAATATCAGTTCACTCTTAAGGTTCTCTTGGAGTGATGAGGCATTGCAATCGACTAGTCCAAAATGTTTATTTTGGGGGTGATGGCTCAGCACATAAGGGACCATACTGTTCTTCCAGAAGACCTCAGTTTGATTCCCAGAACCCAGGTTAGACAATCAAAATGGCCATAACTCTAGCTTCAGGGAATATCGCACCTTCTTCTGACAAGCCTAAGCACCTGCACAGACCCACATCCATACACACAATTAAAATTAGAACTCAATCTTTACATACATGTATTCATCCCCTTTTCCCAGCAATGGGAAGCACAGAGTTTATGTAACTGATTCCTACATCGGAGTGGGTTGTACCCTAAATATTGTGTATGAAGTGGTCACAGCTCAGGACACATTTCTTTTGTGGAAACAGTTATTTCTGAAACAAGTACACAAAAGGTCAGCCTTACAAACCACTGTGTCCATTCTGCATCTCTAACCTCCCTGAGTGGTACTACCATTTAGGCTTTAAACAATTCTACCAACAGAAATCACGACTTCTGAGGCAGCCCATTTCTTTTGTTGGATAACTCTTTCTGTACATTGGCCAAGGCCTGCTCACACTGAGCCACAATCTGCCTGCACCTACTACCTGGCAGGCCTTTTCACTGTGGCCCAGGGAGCTCTGGTGCTCCTTTGTCCTCACAGTAAACATGCCCACTTCCTTGAATTATCTCTGCTAATGTGGATTATGGCCCCAGACCCCCTGAATATGCTCCATTTCATTTTAATGTCATTTGTGTAATGTGATGTACACAGCTGGAGAAGATCAGGCCTTCGAGCCTCGCACAGTAGGTAGCTGATTACCCATGGCCTGGACAGTGTGACTTTATTCCATTTTGCTGGATACTAAGTCATTGGAAGCCACAAACAGCTGTCCATGGAACTTATTTGGGTTAGAAAAGTCTCATCGTTTATGATGTGTGGCAATGTGCCTAATGAGAGGAACGATTTTTTTTTCAACCAGAAAAGGTGAGAACTAAATATATCAGCCACTTCAATATCTAGAAATGGAGCCAAGCAAACAGCCTCTGCATGGTGTGTCTTTTCAGGAAGAATTATTACATAGCACAGTATCAAATTGTACGTTTGTCTGTCATTCTGAAGAAGACTTAAAAGAATATCTCGTCTATAGCAAGGCCAAAGCTGCTTCTTCCAATATCCATCAGGGTTCCAATCTCTGAAGGGGGAAAGGGAAGAAAAGTGAGAAATATTTATAAAAAACTCTCTGGAAGGGAAGGAACCAATTTTCCAAAACACCATAGAGAACAAGAGTCAGGCAGACATTATGAAAAATCCAGCGTCTAAAATAAATGACCATCAAGTGCAAAGCAGTGCCCCAGGAGGCCTGGTGTCTCCTTAGATGCACAGAAGCAAAAACGAAATGGAACATTCCATTCATTGAGACCTAGCATCCCAATACACATACTCTAGGAACATGTGCAAAGATGATAGATCTTAGAACTGTCATTTGGTTTATTACAGAAGTTTCTTGCTTTGGCTGATCCTGACAAGAAATATCATCTTAAAGAGGCATGAACACTAGCAGCTAAACCAGGGTCTCAGCGACAACCATAGCAACATAAGCAGGAACCTCAGAAACTATTCCTCTTTGACAGGACTTCTCTTTTATTGGATATTTTCTTTATTTGTATTTCAAATGTTAACCGCTTTCTCCATTTCCCCTCCAGCAATCCCCTACCCCATCCCTCCTCACCCTGCTTCTATAATGGTGCTCCCCCACCCACCCACACACTCTCGCTCTACTGTCTGCCCTGGCATTCCCCTACACTGGAGAATCAAGCCTTCACAGGACCAAGGACCTCTCCTCTCCTTGAGACATCCTCTGCTACTCAGGCAGCTGGAGCCATTGGTCTCAAAATGTATCTCTTTTGTTGGGTGCTTTGGCACTGGGAGCTCTCAGATGTCTGGCTGGTTGATATTGCTGTTCTTCCTATGGGGTTGCAAACTCCTTCAGCTCCTCCAGTCCTTTCTCAAACTCCTCCATTGGTGACCCCATTCTCAGTACAATGGTTTGTGGGGAGCATCTGCCTCTGTTTATGACAGGGTCTGGCAGAGCCCTTCAGGTAACAGCTGTCAGCAGGCACTTCTTGGCATCTGTAATAGTGTCTGGGTTTGGTGGCTGGATGTATATGGGCTGGATCTCCAGGTGGGACAGCCTCTGGATGGCCTTTCCTTCAGTGTCTGCCCTACATTTGGTCTCTGTGCTTCCTACTATGAGAATTTTGTCCCCCCTTCCAAGATGAACTGAAGGATCCACAGTTTGGAATTCAATCTTCTTGAGCTTCATGTGGTCTGTGAATTGTATCTTGAGTAATCTGAGCTTTGGGGCTAATATCCATTTATCAGTGAGTGCATATCATGTGTGTTCTTTTGTAATTGGGTTACCTCACTCAGGATGATTTTTCTAGTTCCATCCATTTGCCTATGAAGTTCATGAAGTCATTGATTTTAATAGATGAGTAGCAATCCATTGTGTAAATGTACCACATTTTCTATTCCTCTGCTAAAGGACATCTGGGTTCTTTCCAGCTTCTGGCTATTATGAATAAGGTTGCTATGAACATAGTGGAGCATGTGTCCTTGTTATATGTTGGAGCATCATGTGGGTATATACTGAGGAGTGGTATAGTTACATCCACAGGTAGTGCAATGTCCAATTTTCTGAGGAACCTCCAGACTGATTTCCAGAGTGGTTGTACCAGTTTACAATCCCACTAACAATAGAGGAGTCTTCCTCTTTCTCCACATTCTTGCCAGCATCTGCTGATGCTGGAGTTTTTTATGTTAGCCATTCTGACTGGCTTCAGGTGGAATCTCAGGGTTGTTTTGATTTGCATTTCCTTGATAACTAAGGATGCTGAACATTTCTTTAGGTACTTCTCAGACATGTGATATTCCTCAGCTGAGAATTCTTTGTTCAGCGCTATACCCCATTTTTTAATAGGGTTATTTGGTTCTCTGGAATATAACTTCTTGAATTCTTCGTATATATTAGGTATTAGCCCTCTATCAGATGTAGGATTGGTAAAGATCTTTTCCCAATCTGTTGGTTGCCATTTTGTCCTACTGACAGTGTCCTTTGCCTTACAGAAGCTTTGCAGTTTTATGAGATCCCATTTGTCAATTCTTGATCTTAGACTATATTCCATTGTTGTTCTATTCAGGAAATATTCCCCTGTGCCCAAGTGTTCAAGGCTCTTTGGCACTTTCTCTTCTATTAGTTTCATTATATCTGGTTTTTGGGGAAGTCCTTTATTCACTCAGACTTGAGCTTTGTACAAAGCAATAAGAATGAATCGATTTCCATTCTTCTACATGCTGACCTCCAGTTGAACCAGCACCATTTGTTGAAAATGCTGTCTTTTTCCACTGGATGATTTTAGCTCCTTTATCAAAGATCAAGTAACCATAAGTGCGTGGATTCATTCCATTGATCTACCTGCCTGTCTCTGTACCAATACCAAACAGTTTGTATCAATATTGTTCTGTAATACAACTTGAGCTTAGAGATGATGGTGTTGAATTTTGTCAAATGCTTCCTCAGCATCTAATGAGATGATCATACAGTTTTTTTTCTTTAAGTTTGTTTGAATAGTGTATTACATTGATGGATTTCCATATATTGAACCATGCTTGCATCCCTGGGAGGAAGCCTGCATTCATCATGATGGATGAGAATTTTGATGTGTTCTTGGATTCAGTTTGCAAGGATTTTATTGAGTATGTTTGCATTGATATTTATAAGGCAAAATGGTCTGAAGATCTTTCTTTGTTGGATCTTTGTGTGGTTTAGGTATAAGCAGGTATAAGCATATTTGTAGCTTCATAAAACAAATTGGGTAGTGTTCCTTCTGTTTCTACTTTGTGAAATAGTTTGAAGAATATTGGTATTAGGTCTTCCTTGAACGTCTGATAGAATTCCGCACTAAACCCATCTAGTCCTGGGTTTGTTTGGTTTTTTTTTTTTTGTTTTTTGTTTTTTTTTTTTTGTTGAGAGACTTTTAATGACTGCTTGTATTTCTTTAGTAGTTCTAGGACGTTTTAGGTGGTTTATCTGATCCTGATTTAACTTTGGTACCTGGTATCTAATGAAAATGAAAGCACAGTATACCAAAACTTATGGCACACAATAAAAGCAATGCTAAAAGGAAAACTCACAGCTCTGAGTGCCTCCAAAAAGAAACTGGAGAGAATATACACTAGCAGCTTGACAGCACATCTCAAAACTCAAGAGCAAAAAGAAGCAAATATGCCCAAGAGGAGTAGACAGCAGGAAGTAATCAAACTCAGGCCTGGAATCAACCAAGTAGAAACAAAAAGATCTATACAAAGAATCAACAAAACCAGGAGCTGGTTCTTTGAGGAAAAACAACAAGATAGATAAACCCTTTCTATACTAACCAGAGGACACAGAGGCAGTATCAAACTTAATAAAATCAGAAATGAAAGTGGAGATATAACAACAGAAACTGAGGAAATTAAAAAAAATTATCAGTTCCTACTACAAAACCTATACTCTGGAAAATCTGGATGAAATGGACAATTTTTTGCTAGGACTTCTTACACATCTGCAGCAAGAGCTAAAAGCATGATGTGAGGCCACTCCTGTGTACATGTATAAGCCAGCTCCAGTTTCCCTGCTATGAGCCCTTAAAGCCTTCTTGGCTGTCTGATTATCCTCTGTATGGTGAATTACTTTTTTAGTCATACACTTACTAAGAAATTGTAACTCTGATAAGCAATGACAAAATTTAGCCTAAGCTTTGGAATTTAAAAAAATGTTATATCTTATTTTTCTTGTTCTTTTAATTGTTTAAAATGGCACACTACTTAGAAAAGTATGTAAAATATATAGTTAAATAATTTTAAAGTAAATGTCACTACTCATATTTCATCATTTAATTTTATTATTGTTACTTTGTTTTTATCACTTAGAGTTCTGCCTTTGACTTTCTTGAGTATATTAGTCTTAGTTACATTAACATTTTGATAAGTCTACATGGTTTAATTTTCATCAGATTCTTTCTGTGTACCAGATCATTTTTTTAGGATGTGATGGACATAGTACTTTTCGGAAATAATCTTAAGCCTTCGATGATGTTCTCCATTTGTGAAAAATGTTTCTGTTGTTTAACCTAGGAATCTTGAGCCACAAGAAATCATCTCTTCACCTGCTAACAGTGGATTGTGCTTGCAGGGGCTTCCCACATAACTTAAGGCTTGCTGATTGAGTTCCAAATCACCCTTACTCTTGAGGTATGACCTCTCCAAAGCATGGTACCTGGATCCTACTTTTGACAGACCATGCAATCTTGTATCGTTGTCCCACAAGGGTGTCAAAATGAATACTCAGAGCTAAAGACATTGTTTAGCAGTTAAAAGTGCTTACTACTCTAGGAGCAGAATCAGGTTGAGTTCCAGGCAGCCATACCGGATATTTCACAACCATGTGTAACTCTAGCTCCAGGACATCTGATGCCCTCTGCCAACAAGATTCCCTGCATGAATGTGGTGTGCATAATCTCATGCAAGCATACAAATATACATTTAAATATAAGGTTAAATAAAATACTTTAAAGCATTGAACCAATGTTAAGCCTTTTAATCAATACTCAGAAAATACCTGAATGTGGGTATTATATATCTGTCTCCATAGGTCTTGGCTCTTGGCTCCATAAATACACTTTCAGGTCTTCTAAATATTCATATTTGCTTATATACTAAATAACCATGCTTCCATTAGCAATAGAAGACCTAGACATTGTAATATACCACATAGCCTAGATGTTCAGTAGTTTATAGTTTCTAGGCTTATGTACATACACTTTATGATACTCATACAAACCTTATCCATGTATTAAGTCATATATGGTATGCTGCACATGCTTGATTTAATATTGCCCAGCTATTTCTGTTACCTTTGCTTAGAATGTTGGTTAGAATTATCTATTACTCTACTCTTATTAGTGTTTATTTAATTATTCATAATAAATTAACCCAGAACTAAGTAGAATCATTGCTGCATCTATGCTTCTTGGGATATTTATCCCTTCCAACTTATAATTATTTTAAAACATCTCATTCATGCTTTATTGGACTTTGAAGCTCTTCTGTGACAGTTCTTAACTATGTCTGATCCATCCATGAATTATGTTCATTTCCTGTATCATAGTCATGTTACCTTGGCAGAAACCATTAGAAAACAGAGTAAACCTAAATGGCTCCTTTTTGCACAAGCTAAATGCTTTTGAAATAGAACCTCTAAATTATTCTACAGCATTTAATGGGTCATCTCAGCAGAAACAGGACTACAGTTCCAAACATTAATTGTGATTAGCATTAACAAGTTTCTCCAGAGCTTGATAAGCAATGCCTTACCTTCAGAGGAAAAGAAAAATAGTATTGAGAGAACAAATGAAAGCTTGAATATCCAGGCTGCAGCATCAAAATTGATATGCATATTTCATTCAGTATTAGCACACGTGACTTAAATTGTATAGTCATTGCTCTCATTAAATTTACAAACTCCCCCTGGAGTTCATGGCAGCCATCTGGCCAAATATTGGCTTCTTACATTTGAAACTCAATTGCACTGAAGTCGCTGAGTCTCTCGATCAATTACAAAGGATTTGAGCTCTTAAGGTTTACATTGATTGGCCACCATTTTCCTAATGGAGTCATAGCCTCTGTAATGACCTATTTGACAGCAGAGGTGCTGGCTTTGGAAGGCTATATATCCCAGCTCTTCATTTACCTAAAATGCTATTTGGCAGCCCTCATGAGAGCATCGGCTACAAAATGTGATTAGAGTTAATGTAAGTGTAGCAGAATGATGTTCTCATCTCATCTCTTCTTATTGCATATGGTTGCCACATATTATTCAATAACATGGATTGCATTTTCGAAGTAACTTCAGTGTACATTTTTATTTTAGAATTCATCAAGAGCCAAAATTTATGCACTAGCATACATATCTCCAAATCTACAGGCATACTCCAAAAGGGGAGCTCATTTTCAAAGCTAATGTATATCCTTCAGAATACACTCTAGCCTTCGTAACACAAAGAATATTTAGGCGTAGCTTTTAGTGAGCCTTGGGGAAAGATAACTAAGAGTCTCTTCCTTAGTTTATAGAAGTATGTGCAGTTGAATTCAACACAAAATTCAGATTCCAGTGTCAATTAGACCACCAATGTTAGAAGAAAGACTTTTTAATCTAAGGTTTGTCTCTGTTTATAACATTGAAGTATCAATAACACTTTCCTCACTACTTGAGTATTATGATGATACTAACTTCCTATAATGCTTTTCTTAAGACAGAAATAACAAAAATAAAGCACTCAGCATAGACCAAATGAGAGCTAGAACATACAGGAAATAGACATTCACATGCGTCAAGATTCACTTTAGTAAATAAAGGACAACCACTTCAATATCTCGGTGGTTTCCAGCACTTCCCATATAATCTGGCTAATAGGAACCAAAATTAGCTACTGTGGCGGTTCTAACTCATGATATCCTGAAGTTGCCATAGGTCATCACAGAAAAAGTTCCCCAGATGCTATCGAAAAACCAAGCATCCTTAGTTCCTTAGGTGACATAAATCCAAGTTCATTTAATTGGCATGGACAACTCAAATATGGCAGATTGTATCACTCTGCACTTCTACAGCATTCTTCAAATCAAAAACACATAGACATTTTAATTACACACAACAAAACATACAAATATATCCGTATCACTATGTGTATTACTGAAATTTTGCTTACTATCTATAAACCACTACAAATATGTTAATAAAACTAAAATAATTTCTAA
Source organism: Rattus norvegicus (assembly GCF_021556685.1). NCBI lineage: Eukaryota > Metazoa > Chordata > Mammalia > Rodentia > Muridae > Rattus > Rattus norvegicus. The sequence goes on from NC_141538.1 coordinate 114,730,088, forward strand.
ATAAAAAAATCCCAAAATAAAATACTTCCTAAAACTCAATTATGATCTCCATTAACTTAAATGTCATAATATCGTTGTACACTTGCCACTTCTACAGAACGGCTTACTAATAAGCAATGTTATAGTTCCATATTCAACTTAAGATACTTAAAAATTGTTAATGTTCTTGATGATCACTGTGCGTATGCATGTAAAATGTGTGTGAGAGTGAGCACAGCCATTTATTCCACAGTGCCTGTGTGGAGGTAAGTTTTAGGATAAAACTCAAGATGGCGGCAGACTTGTAGGACAGACACCTTTCCCTGCTGAGCCAGCCTACAGGGCCCTCAACTTATGTTCTGAATTTGACTTTCACCTTTAGTTGAAAAATGATTTTTTTTTTTGGTTTGTGGGGGAGTGGTTGTTTGTTTTGCTGTTTGAGTTTGGGAGGGGTGGTTTTGCAAGACAGGGTTTATCTGTGTAGCCCTGGGCTACCCTGGATCTCACTTTGTAGACCAAATTGACCTCACATCATAGACATACACCTGCCTCTGCTTCGCAAGTGCTGAGTTTAAAAGTATGCGCCATCACACCAAGCTACCGGTAGTTTTAATAATCACCTGGAACATAACATTTTAGGAATTCTCTGTGAAACAATTAATGATTTGTATCAATTCAATTATTTTCAGTGGACAGAAATCGAAGTTTCTGAGTTTCTTTCCTTCCCTTTTTCTTTTAAAAGAATCTAAATGAGCTTAGTAATGAACTACCTAGAATTGCTCACTTTTTCTATCCTACCTACAAACATGTACCCTAAGCACAAGAATTTGGAGGAGCATGTAAGAATTCTGATTACCTCATTACTCTCAAAAACCTTATTACAGACAAGAGATATTATGGCATAATGTATTCTTTAATCACATAATATTGTATTTGTAGCTTCACAATTAATAAGAACCTCAACATTGACTCAGATCAGCTACCCAATCATCCAGAATCCACCTTCAATATCCGTATCGATGACAGACTCATTGCTTATGAATAAGTATATTTCAATTTAAAAGGTCTATAGTAAATAGAAAACATATTTAAAATATTTCTCTAACTTTCTATTTTAGGCAGTTCTTTTTAAAAAGAAAAGTAGAAATAAGTTCTTCTGATAAAATACATTAAACTAAATGTCCACTATTGTTTTGCAAAGGGTTTTAATTCTGGTTTTCTCCTCTCTGGGTAAATTTCTTAGTTTTCTTCTGATGTTAACTCTTTGCCTTCCATAATCTTAGTCACTACTTGTTGAATTTAGTCCCATTGTTAAAGCTCACACGAAATGCACTTTGAAACACTTGTCAGGTATTAATAATTTGGAGTACATTCATTCTCTAATATCTTAAGAGGATTGACTCAAGACACTCAACAAAACTGAAACATGTAGATACCCCAGACCATATATGTAGTATTGTAGATACACAGTTATATATTTTAAATTATTTCTGGATGACCTACCTTATCTAATACAATGCAAATATTATATGAATAATTAATATACTATATTATGTGGGTAGGTAGATATTCAATATATATGCAGGCATCATAGATCTAACTAGAAAAATGAGATATAAGACCAAAAAGTTTAAGCAATGAGATATGTAGATAGACTGAGTATCTGTGAATGGCAGGCTACAGGAAGATATGCCTATATATCACCTCATTCCTACAGTTGTGAATAGGGCATAGAAAATTCAAGTTTACTCTCTAGAATAATTTTCAAAAATGCTTGAACTTCTAACTCTTATGTACTGTATTAATTAGCTACTTAAAACACTTAATTATTTCAAAAGATAAAAAACTTTCATAAACGTTTACTATTTTTATAAATAGAAAGGACTAGGGATGTATCATAGTCAGTAAAGTGCTTGCACATAAACAAAACTCAGCCCACAGATAAAAAGCCAGACACAGTCATGTATCCCTATGATCCCAGCACTAAGGAGGCAGAGGCAGCATGATCCCTGTGCTTGCCAACCAGCCTGTCTAGCCAAAGAGAAACTGTGTAGTCAGTGAGAGACAGCTTTCAAAACATAAGGTGAAAAACAAAGCAGAATGACAACCAACATTGCCCTTTGATCTGTGATCTCTACCAGCACATGAATGAGCATCGAAACACACACACACACTAATAATAATAATAATAATAATAATAATAATAATAATAATAATGCATAAACAGGAAATAAAATTCTCTTTACTTGTTAAAGAAAAACAAAATGAATTTGATAGCAAAATGTCACTTACTTTTACATTTATTTTCCATAAATAATTTTAAAGCAAGGATATTAACATTACTGGTCTATTATTTGGAATGTCTTAGAAAATTCAATGATAAAAGAAAGGTACTATTTCTAAGTATTAGAGAATTTCAAAATAACTAGTTGTGACATCATTATACTTTATCTAAAAGTATCATAAAAGTGCATTGGCTGGCTTTCCTTTGTTATGGGGAAGACGTAGTTTTAAGATAGAGCTGGTCTTATTGCCTTGCAGACACTGCATCAATCTTTGATCCTCTTGCCTCAGTCTCCCAAGTGTCAGGATTCCTGGAATGTACCACCGCAGTTAGATACAAACTTGATATTAAAAATGAAATAAATGCATAAATTTAACATAGTTTTACTAAAAATTGTATTCTATACATTATAAAAGCAGAAATAGAACAAAATAGAAATTGTACATTAAGAATAGTGAACCAAGAAGTAATTTTAAAAGACGCATATAAAACACCATTTCTTAAAAGACAAAATAAGATAAAGGAAGATCAGGCAGATAGACAGACAGAGAGAGATGACAGATGACAGACAGGTAAACAGGTAAATAGATAGAGAGATGCTAATATTATTTTTTCAAAGGAATTCTGAATGCTGCAAAGATATCTAATTCAATTAAAATCTCAGTGTTTTCTTTATGATATTAGCCAAATGGCTCTAAAATTTATTTTTAAACTAAATAAATGAAAATATTTAATAAATATTTAAATACATTTCAATATTTTGAAATTTATTTCAAAAACAAATAAATGAAAAAGCAAAATGGCATAAAATGCCAACAAGGATGTAAGAAGCAGGGAAGACTGGCCTGAACAGTGGTGAGATGACTCAAACACAAAGGTAACTTAAAATCTGTCTCACCGTGGCCTAGACTATACGTCATTCCATACATGAGGCAAGACATCAGAAACTCACCCAAATTTTTAAGAACTTCTCTTATGGCTGTGCTTTTACAAACTCTTCACAGCATTCACACACACACACACACACACACACACACACACGTATGTGTGTGTGAAAATCAAGATAATTTTCATATGAAATAAAAGTAAGTTTAAAAGTTTCAAACCACAGAAAACTAGCAGAGACTAAAATGTTCTTACATTGGATTTGGGAATGAGAATGGCAAAAACAAAAGAAATAGCAAGATAAATAACATGCCAAAAATGAAGAAAAATTCTTCCAACCATGACAATGAAATAAAATATTTACAATAAAAAGAATGAAAGAAGAAAATATTTTAAATAATATTTAAAATAAAATATACCTGTAAAATCATTTATATTTAAATATGTCAGTACATGTTTACAAATGAAAAGTAGCCAGATAGGCATGATTGCTGGAAATCTTTATAATATAAGCTTTCTTGAAAGCAAGACTAAATAAACCCGGCTTTGGAAACCAGGTATATTACTGATAAGTTCTAGCAGTAATACTGCCCAACAAGTAGAAGCATGCAGGAATTTGTCCAAAAACAATTGGGCAATGGCTTAGTCTTTCTCAGCCCAAATTTCTCATCAATAGGATGGTGCTATCACTTAGGAGTTGTTATGAGATGGAATAAAGGTTTCAAGGTAACAATAATCTCTCATCAAATCCCTTGATATTGCAATCCATCTGTTGACAGGCTCCTTAAAATTATGTTACTGCTTTTACAAAATCCTAAAATGTGGTAAGAGGCGACCACAATAATTCACTAATACTAAGCAAGCAGTGATTGTGGACAGCAGTCTTCCCCCTTATACTTCAACCTCTTGTACTTCATGCCCCCAGCTCCACAGATAACGCAAAGGTCACCAGGGGATTAACCATCATCTCATCTGCTCCTAGCCTTTTGGGTGGATGACAGGTTATGGAACCCTTCCTTTGGAGGAACCATCTTGTGTGTTTAGCATTCCGGGTTCCACTAGGTCTTATCTGTGAGCACAAGGACCTCTATGTTTTCTAAAATAAACTCCCTATAGCTGGAGACAGGAACAAATTCCTGATATGAAACCAAATGCTGGACTTACCTGAATATGGTAACCTGTCCTCTGTGGAGACATGATGGAGTCTATCTACAGGGCTGTCACCACAGGTGCTGGCTCTGCTAAACATGAGGCTTTCAAGCAGGAGAGTTCTGGCCTTTACCCAGTATAGGTGTCATGCTTTTTGTGTGAGTGAGGTGGCCCCTGGTCACTATAAAGATTGCTGCAGGGACTCTAATCAAGAATAGCATCTACAACTGTCCACCAGCCCTAATTCTCTCCCACACCGTATAAACTAATGGTTAGTTGTTAAAATCCAGTGTGTCTGAATGGTAGGTTAGGATTACGAAGATCTCACTGGCAGATATTAAAATAAAACAGGGTCGTATGTATTCCTGGAACTGAGATAGAATCTTTTTCATAAGTTGTTTTTAGTGCCAATTATTACTTTGTTGGTAATTGTTAAATGCTTTAAAGCACAGACAGGGCATAGAATGAAAGACAGCTCTGTGAGGACAGCAAGGACAAAAATAAGGAATTGTATGAGGAAGATGCTGTGCAGAATCCACAGGATCTGGTTACTAAAAAAATAAAAATAAAAATCAATCTATCCCCCTTCTACATCTTTGAGGAAATCACACAGGACAAAGTAGCCAGAACCCTCCTATCACTAGTGTACTCCGGAGAAGTTTCATCCGAGCAAAACCAGCTGACCGTAGAGGGGGCTGGGAGGCTCTCCTGCACCTCTCTTATATGACTGTTCTGGTTCTTCATCCAGTTTTACACAGAAGGGCGGCAGCACAGAGGTCCAATTTCTCTTGTGAGAAAGCAGGACTGAGACTCAGAAGATGGCTGAACTGAACACATTGTGTGATAGTTTTTGCCGAGTAAATAATTAATACCTATTAATCCTGACGATGACATTTGCTTTTGTTATATATAGTTCTCTTGGCTGTTTACTTACCCCTGGAGGAGGTAGCACTTTACCTGGGCCTTTTATAAAGGACATGTTTTAAATAGTTTAATTTGTAAAGGGACAGGCATATGCAGGATGAATTTGTACATGCAGAAATGGGCTAACTTGGCCAGTGTAGAGTGCGGGGAGACTGGTGAGAGGTCAGCATAGAAGTGGCAACAAAAGAATGTAGTCAGGCAGAGGGAGTCCTCCAATGACTTTCGGCAAAGAAACAAGATTATCACAAAAAGGTTTAATTCCTACTCTTTAAACAAATGAGAACCTGTGAGATGTCTCTGTGAGTGGAGATGTCTGCAGCCAACCCTGATTACCTGCATTCAGTCCCTCGGACCCACACGGCGATGAGAGAACCAGCTCCCATCAAATTGTCCCCTGACCTCCACACATGCAGCATGACACGTGGAGCTATGATGCACATGTGCACACAGACTCAGATATACATACATCCACACAATGAATAAATAGGAGTTTAAAGAATGGGAAAACAGAGCCAGCAAGAGCCCAATGCATCCTGTCCTCTGACGGCTATGAAAGTCGCTGTCCTACTCACACTGAGTACATTGTCTATTTAAAATGGTTTGCTAAAATCATTGGCCAAGTCTCTCTAATTCTTCCCTTGAATCTAGTGATGAAATGTGAGATGCCTAATGAAATTACCTGAATTCTAAACTTATCTTCATCACCGATGAGCTGTGTAAAGTGGAGTCAGTTATTTGAGCTCTCATGGGTTTTGTAAGCACTGAGAAATGTACTCACTCTTGGGGTCATGAGGCCTTAATGAGATGACAGTAGAAAATGTCTAACAGAGTGCCTCAGACCTAGAATTGGATGAGCATTACCTATTGATAAATGAAAGATGGATACCAATTATAAGTTCATTTAAATCACTTTGGCCATAATTTATAGCACATCATGACATCTTTACATCTTTGACTAATACTGTCTCTTCCAGATTTGTACCTTAACAGTAAGCATTATGTGGCTGCCAAGGTGGTGCCAATTAATGAACAGGAACACTTTGTCTGCAATTAAGATGTAAGCTCATCCCAACTCTTGTCCACAAAACTATGCCATGAAATTGCTTGAGGATTGGCAAGATGGCTCAGTGGGTAAAGGCACTTGCCACCAAGCCTGACTTACTGAGCATTCTGAGTTTGATCCCTGGAGCCCTCAGCCCTCATAATAGGAGATGAGAACCAAACTTCAGGCTGTTCTCTGACTTACACACACACACATACACACACACACACATGCACCCTATCACACACATGCATACTAAACTAACAAATAAATGTAAATTAAGAAAAATTGTAAACATAGAGAAAAATTGTACTTAGATACCAAAAAATAAAATCAAGTCATGAGATGTGGCATGTTCAAGTGAATCCTCAGTCATATCTAAAGTTGGCACTTTACTTTTAAGGTCCCCCACAATGTTTAATTTTCTCTTTGAAAGTCTTATTATAGCTCAATTAAAAACCCAACACTCCATATTTCTACTGCCCAACTTCCCCAGAGCAGAAGTGCATTAATATTCTATACAGTACACTTATTCAAAAATATGTAGTAATTGTTTCTATACTAAAGACAGAGGGCAACAAGGGAAAACTTGAAGGGATTAAAGTTAGCTCATTATAATACTGTTATACTGAAGGAGTAAACTCCAGCACTCCTGGAATTTACTTAGGCTAGATTGTGTTTTGTTTTAGTTTGGTTTGGTGTTTTGCTGAAATCAGGGACTCACCTGCATACTACTAGCATCTGGTCAAGACATGAAATGTGATTTTCAATATGTAGTACTTATATTGGCCTATCTACCAGTAATGTTGATGCTTTAAGCCACCAGAGAAAAATGACACTGGCTCCTGTGTGTCCTATGGTAAGGTGTAGGTATGGTCTGAATGTGAGTGTCCCACATAGACATTTGGTCCCAATTAGTATACTATTTAGGAGGTCGGGCCTCTCTGGGGGTCTTGGGTCATTAGGATGAAAGCCTCTAGGGTTATCTCACAATACTGCTTCCGGTCTTAATCTGCATGTTTCCTAACCCACTGAGATGTGAGAAAGTATCTCACAGCCATGAGATATGACCATCACCATGCTTTCCTGGCCATGGTAGACTGAATTTTCTTAAAGTCTTCCTTAAGTTGCTGGTGGTGAAGTATTTCAGTACAATAAGAGGAAGGGAACTAAACCAGGTAAGTTCTTACGTGCTCAGAGGGTATTGATGGTTCACATGAGACTTCAGTGCACTTTCTAAGTGCATGTTCCCAATTAGAAAAATGCAAGAACACCCAAAATGTCCAGGAAACCTTGACAATGGAAGCCTACTACTGATTTCCCCACACCCTTTTCACTGTGGTGCTGAAAGAAATAGCTTTAATGCCTATTGTAATGGTGGTATACCTTCTTATTACTAAGTGACCTTTTTTGGCAATAACTTGTGAACTCCAGAATATTGTCATGTTGGATCTAATGAGTATATCCACTGAAACCAAGCAGTCCAACCTTAATGCAAAAGAGGCAAAATTAAACATCCCATGTTGTTTTAATTGCATGTTTTACATATTTAGTAAATCCTTGAAGTAATTTAATTTCTATTAGGATAAAGTAAAATAAAGCATGAGAAATTGGTTATTGTTTCAACCTTCATCTTGGTTGTAGCCCATGGCACTGGTGAATTTGGACGTAAGTGATCCCATCCACACAGAGACCATTATATTCCAAGTGATCTGCCAAAATTCAAACGAGAAACCTTTGTAGAAAATGTGGTCCATAAAAGCAAAAGGAAGACTTACCTCCAATGTAAGTGTATGGCATACACAGAATTGTATTCAAGTTTCAGAATTGTCCACATCTTTATACCAAACTACTTGGAATTGAGAATTTTTGATGCAAAAGAAAAAAGTTATACATTTCTTTACATTTTATTTTGCTTAACATAAAATGAAAATTCAATTAAGAATTTCAATTTTAGGCGCAAGTCCTCCGAAGAGACTGTGTGCCCGCAGGTACCTGTGTTTTCCAATAAACCCTCTTGCTGATTGCATCCGAGTGGACTCGGCTCGGTCATTGGGCGCTCGGAACTCCTCCTGAGGGAAAGGTCCTCTCCGGGGGTCTTTCATTATGGGTGCTCGCCCCGGGATTTGGAGACCCTCCGCCCAGAGATCACCGACCACCCACCGGGAGGTAAGCCGGCCGGCGTTTGTCTTGTCTGTTGTGTCTTGTCCTGTGAACGGTAGATCAGTAGGCTCAGATCTGGGGACTATCCGGGCGGGCCAGAGAAGGAGCTGACGAGCTCGGACTTCTCCCCCGCAGCCCTGGAAGACGTTCCAAGGGTGGTTGGAGGAGAGGGAGATCCGGATCCGTGGTGCCTCCGTCCGTTTTCGGAGGGATCCGCACCCTTGATGACTCCGTCTGAATTTTATTGGAGTAGAGGATCCAAGACCCTCGCTGACTCCGTCTGAATTTTTGATTTCAGTTTGGTACCGAAGCCGCGCGGCGAGTCTGCTTGTTACTTGTTTGACTGTTGGAATTGTTTGTCTTCTTTGTGACCTGACTGTGGTTTTCTGGACGTGTTGTGTCTGTTAGTGTCTTTTTGACTTTTGTTTCGTGTTTGAATTTGGACTGACGACTGTGTTTAAAATCTTGGACCGACGACTGTGTTTGAAATCATGAAACTGTTTGCTTTGTTCGTCGAAGAGTTTTACTTGGTCCCCTTAACGCTTAGTGAGTAAGAAACTTAATTTTGTGGACCCCGCTCTAGTGGCGGTGTGTTGGTTGATATCCAAAGTTAATTTTTAAAACATAGTGTTTTGGGGGTTGGGGATTTAGCTCAGTAGTAGAGCTCTTGCCTAGCAAGCGCAAGGCCCTGGGTTCGGTCCCCAGCTCTGAAAAAAGGAAAGAAAAACAAAACAAAAACATAGTGTTTTATCTGTGCTTGTGCTCGCAGCCAGCTGTGATGAACTGGGAAAGATTTAAATTTTCCTTGGGAGTAAGGAATCTTAAAGGCGGAGTTTCAGCCGGTATGGCACTTAGTGCGTAGCTGCCTAAAAGATCAGAAATGCTGTCAACAGGCTATAAAAAAAAAAGGGACAGGCGGTGTTAGAAATGCTACGGGAAGAACTATCTAAAAAGGCTGAGAGTGAGGTGGGAGAGGACTATAAGGAAAACAAGAAAGGAATTTCTGACATTTGCTCACAGAAGGAGAGCGCTCATTTAGAGAAGTTCTTTAAGGAAGCCTGCCTTATCTGCTGTCCTTATTCCAAGGGAGGAGTCAGTCTCCAACATTAAATTACTTTTCTCACTGATCATCATTAACATGGAGAGTGCCTTTGGTCCTATCCCCACAGCAGCCAGTTCCTGTCCCTATGGTTAAAATGCCCCAGGTTGGGGGACAAAAAGAGCCCCTAAAATAGTTTCAAAGAATCTACAACTGTGAAGAACTTTGTTTTGCCAGTAAGGATTAATGTTTTCTTTTCCATGGGCCTATAGCCCACTGAGACAGTTTGGTAAAAGGCTGTTACTAAAGTCCTGAAAGCCCCAGGTGAACTGGTTACAATTCTTTTGCCAGCTGCTTAGTATCTAGCACCCAGGTTCTAACCATCTCTCCATCCTTTTGTTATTAGTTGTAAGCCTAGTGTCATTTGGAGGCTGGTTCTCTTGAGAGGCAAAGCCACCAAGCTGACACTGAAGGGAGGTAGGTACTCCTTAAGGGAAAATCTAAGTCCAGAGAGACAGCCGGTAACAGCTAGGCTGCCTCTCTGCTCGCCTTTCTGTTTCATAGACAAAGCTTGTGCTTATATTTACAGTGGCCTTTTTGTCCAAAAAAAGGCCTCCTGGTTTAGCTGTGTGACTAAATGCTATTTGTCCTCTTCAGTGGACCTCTCTCCTCTAGATTCCCTTCTTGTTTTCTCACCATCCCACGTGAGATGCTTGTTAGTAACTGTTACAGATCTTCTTTACCACCGAGGAAAGACAGAATCCTGCTAGAGGCCAGAAAGAATGTTCCAGACATGGGTGGAAGGCCTTCACTCCCGACTGACTTCAATACGCCTGAAGGTAGGGAGTGCTCCAGGTCTGCCCCCAGGCTCCAAGGGTGGGTCTCCTAGGGGCTGGAAAATGCCCCACCAATCTGGCTAAGATAAGGAAAGGGTATGAAGAGAAAGTTACAGAAATTTGAAGGGTTAAGCTAAGTTGCTGAGAGTTAGTATAAGTTACAGAGAAAGTAAGGTTAAAAGAGAAAGAGAAAAGAAGGTAAAAAGAGCAGAAAGCTATGGAAGAAAAGAGACAAAAAGAAGAGGAAGCTAGAGAGCTAAAGAGAGATAAAAGACAAGAGAGGAACATATACTGGCCACAGTAGTTAGGGAACCTAGGAAGACAGTACCTGGCAACAGAAGAGAATTCCTGGCTAAAGATCAGTGTGCCTAATGCAAAGAAAAAGGACACTGGGTCAGGGACTGCCCAAGAAAGTACAAGAGGGGCCACTGGAGAGCTTCTTGGTCCTAGAGTGCTGGCTATGTGCAGAGATAGGAGGGAAGCCTGCCCAGTTGTTTTATGGATACAGGGACCCAATGCTCTGTGCTCCTATGCTCCAGTGGGCCAGTATCCAAAGACCTTGGGTACAGGGGCCTACTGGCAACAAACAATACTTATGGACTGCCCGAAGAACAGTGGACCTTGGCATGGGCCGGGTAACCCACTAGTTCATAGTCATCCCTGACTGCCCCCATCCCTTGCTCATGAGAAAATTGCTCTCCAAAATGGCTTGCGTGGGCTGAAATGGCTGGGTGAGGCCATGTGTATGCATATCTACAGACTGTGTATGCGGAGCTTAAGACCTGTCTCAGTGCACCAGTACCTGATGCTGGGAGATGAATGTCTTAGCGCTGTTCTACTTGGAACATATCACTCCTGCCAGCCGGGCACTAACAATTATCACCCAATCCAGGACTTAAACTGTGATAGAGTGGCTGATGTTTGCCTTTGAATAGAGTGTCCCAAAAGATGGGACCACTGGTCAGCTGCCATGGACTAGATTCTCCACCTGTTGGGGGCAATCTGGTCACCTTGCTGCCCAATCCTGACCTGGAGCCACCACAGCACGAGTGTCAAGCACTGGCAGAAGCCCATGGGTGGAGGAAAGACCTCTGCGACTGGCTGATTGACCCCTGCTGAAAGCCGAGGCTACCTTGTCCACAGACGGGAACAGTTCTCTTCATGAAGGTCAGAGATAAGTGGGTGCTGCCATGGTGGACAACACAATGTCATCTAGGATGGCTGAACCTCAACCCCCCAGTACATCAGTGCCGCAGATGCCTTTGCCATCTCTTGGATGCCCTGGTGAAGCCAACAACTGTGAGTACTATTCATTGCTCAGGATACCAGGAGGGAAGAGATTCAGTGGCATTGGGCAGTAACAAAGCAGATAAAGTGGCTCGGGAAATGGCTATGCAGGAGCCTATCCTGGTTGCAGGCCTGCAAGAGACAGTCACTGAGAACTAGGATCGGACTAAGGGCTGGCCTCACTTAAAAGGCCCAAATTGCTTAAAAGATAAAGGACAATGGCACACTTGAGGGGAAAGCTATACTCCCCCAGAGAACAAAGAAAAGACTCACTTTGCCAAATACAGAAATGGACTCATTTAGGAGATAAAAAGTTTGTCCAAGTAGTTAAGTGTATGTAATAGACTTTAAGATTTTAGCCAGAGAGGCAGTAGAAAGTATAAGGTATGTCAATAAGTGAATGCTTAGCAAGCAAACAGGGCAAAGAGACCTAGAGAGTTTGGTGAAAAGTCGAAGTGAACTTCACTGAGATAAAACCAGAAAAATATAATCACAAGTATCTCCTAGTGCTTGTAGATACTTTTTCAGGACTAGATAGAAGCTTTCCTCACCAAACGAGAGACGGCCTCTGCAATCATCAAGAAGATACTGGAAGAAATCTTCCCCCGATTTGGAATGCCCAAGGTAATCTGGTCAGACAACGGCCCTACTTTCATTGCCAAGGTAAGCCAGGGTGTGGCCAAGTATTTAGAGGTCGATTGGAAATTACATTGTATTTACAGACCTCAAAGTTCAGGACAGGTAGAGTAAATAAATAGAACTCTAAAAGAGACCCTGACCAAATTAACCATGGAGACTGGCGCAGACTGGGTGACACTCCTTCCCTCTTGCTCTCTTCAGAGCAAGAAATACCCCTTCCAGATTCAGCCTTACCCCCTTTGAGATCTTAAATGGGGCCTCAGCCCCCCTGACTGTATTAGATGATGTTACTGAACCAACATGTCATAGTGCCATAGTAATAATGATTTGTGTGCCAGGCTAAAAGACCTACAGGTGATACAGAAAGAAATCTGCTCAGAGCTGGCAGCAGCCTATGCCCTGGGGACCCCTGAGACATCTCACCAGTTCCAGATCGGAGACTCGGCTACATACGATGGCACCGAACCCAGATACTCACTGGAAAGGACCGTACCTGGTGCTGCTGACCACCCTGACAGCCATCAACTCTCAGCCCTCACCAGCCGTGTACTAGCTGTTGGGGCTGAGAGCTGGGACGTAGAGGGAAACTCAGATCTTCAAAAAGCTCCCTAGACTTAATTTCATGTTTTCCCCGGGTTTTATCAAGATAGGTGTGGGGATAGGCTTGATTTCTATTACAAATGATGTAACATTGCATATGTTAGTACTCCTAACACTTCTTGCGACTGTGCCTCAGGGATCACAATCTGTATAAGTTTAGAAGTTCTAAAAGCTAGTCATGACCTTGGTGTGTAGGTTTAGATAGTGTCCAGATTGGAATCCTGATGCTAAAGACTTAGTAAGACACAAAAAAGGAGTTGAGAATTACTTAGGGATAAGGCTATCTAGGTGCTGCAAGGGCAGCACAAGGACATCTGCTGTTGCAATGCAAGGCTTATAGAGAATTCAGAACTGCCATTCAGCAGTAATTAAAGACTCCATGAATAAACTTAGAGAAAGGTTAGACAAAAGACAGAGAAGCGTATCAGGGATGGTTCGAGAGCTGGTTTAGTAGATCTCCTTGGATGACTACTCTGGTATTTTCCCTTATGGGACCCTTCTTAGTTTTGCTTCTGCTTCTGATTATAGGTCCATGTGTGTTAGAGAAACTAGTTAATAGGTTTGACTCCTACAAAAAGATAGAGACGCTCAACAAGGTTGGTTTGAGTCTTGGTTCACTCAGTCTCCCTGGATGACTACCCTACTCTCTGCTATATGGCTGGGCCATTACTAATAATTTTCTTGGTTTTAGTTTTTGGACCCTGCGTGACAAACAGGTTAATTGCTTTTGTTACAAATCGAGCGGGTGCTGTGTGGTTGGTGGTTCTGAGACAACAGTACCAGTCAGTTAGGACAACTGGTGAGACCAAATATGAGACTTGATATCAAAATTCTAAGATTAGAATTACCTAGTAGAAGACGAGGGGAATGAAAGGAAAATTATACAGATTTGAGGTTTAAAAATATGAAGTTAAAAGAATAAGTTTTAAATTCAGACTCAGGACTAAACACTGTGAAAAGCAAGCCCAGGCAGCCCCGCCCTGCCGCTAGAACTAACAGACCATAAAAGGAAAGGAATGCAGAACAGACCAGGAGTACCGGATCTGACTCACAGGCCACCTGGCAGGAAGAGATAAGCCCCCAGCCCCCGACATCCAGGACGCCCCAAACCTGCCAATGTGTGTAGCTATAACTTATTACCTCATCATGTGAAATAGCCAATCATATGTGAACATGTCTATGTGCCTCGTTTGAATCCACCAATCCCCGTAACTGTGCATCTGCTTCTGTACGCCCGCTTCTGCTTCCCCAATCCCTATAAAAGCCCCATGCTGGAGCTGCTGGGCGCGAAAGTCCTCCGAAGAGACTGTGTGCCTGCAGGTACCTGTGTTTTCCAATAAACCCTCTTGCTGATTGCAAAAAAAAAAAAAAAAAAAAAAAAAAAGAATTTCAATTTTAAAATTAGGAATTATGAGCATTATATTATCTTCTTTATGCTATTTAGTACTAGGTAAATTCTCTTATTCACCTCATTGGCTTATAATGTTTTCCCACACTCATGGAATTTCTGTTGGCAACAAGTGTTTCTATCATGACCACCAGCATGTCCGTCATGCCTAGAATAAACAGCTGTACACAGCAAACGGTTTAAAAGCCTTTAAAACCACTTGCTGTTAACAATGCTATAAATACTATTTCACATATATTGATTAAATCAACAAACCCATATGAAATACCTACAATCTTAAATTTCATTTTCTACGTAAGAAAATTAAGGCACAGTGTTTAAGTAAACTGTGCAAGGCCATATAGCCATTTCAGCTCAAATAATCTGGCTCCAGAATTCTGGCACTTGAGTAATTATTTAAAACAATCTGGTGATCTTACAATAATTTTGTTAATCGTTGAATTATATACTTTAATGAAAATTATATTGCCCACCCATTTTATTTAATCAGTTTTCCTTAAACTACTATAATTCATGACCTAAATTCCTTGAATGCAAAAATCTGTTTCAAAAGAAAGCTGACCCAGAATGCCTTGTGGCTTCAGACACTGCTGCAAAGGTGGTGGCAATGTCACTTCTGAGAGGAATCCACTGTTTCACAAAAACAGGCAGAAGCAGGTAGACTGGTGCAGACCTCATGTTTCAGAAGCTTTCAGAAGAATGGAAGAATTTGCTGGGGGAAAAATAATTAAAATGAGGCTGCGTTTTCTTCCCTACATCTCAGAATTATCCCCCAGAAACTACACAGAAGAAAATGAACTCTCTCTTCTACATTTAAAAAGATTATTTTTCCACAACGCTTTCCCTTCCCCCAACCCTGTACCTCCCATAAAAGAAAGTGGACAGTGCAGAGGCCTTGAGATGTAAGGTGCCAATTCCACAAGAGAACCGAATGCCCCATGAAGTCCCGGATCTATTTTCTCATGCTACTGAACAGGCTTATCTTGCAAAAAAGAGAATGACAGAACTGTATAATGGAATTATTTTTCCAATTCGGTTTCTTTCTTTTATTAAAAATAGTTTTTTTTCTCCTCACATAATCTATTCTTATTGCAGTTTCCCCTCCATGTCTTCCACCCAATTCTCCCCATCCCTCCCCATCTCCCCTCTTATTCAGACTGCCACCTACCCTTCTGTCTCTGATTAGAAAACAAACAAGCTTCTAATGGACAATAATAAAACCAAACTAATACCTAAAAATTGGAGGAAACAAACAAACGGAAGGAAAAGAACCCAAGAAAAAGTACATGATCCAGAGAGACACTCATTCACACAGGAATGAATCCCATGAAAATAATGAAAAGTGGAAGCCATAGTCTATGTGCAAAGAAGGAAGAGAGGCATATATACAGCCATCTTGTGCTGGGCATGCAACCTACCCTTAAGTGGAATTTGTTTCCCCACTGAGACTTTCTTGGGGAAGATTGAATTTTCATTTGTAAGTGGTTATGAATTTGGGATAGTTTCTGGGTTAGAGATGGGGTCATGTGTCAGCTCCAAGACTCCAACTGGTGCAGACCCATGCATGCGCTATGCATGCTGCCGCAGTCTCTGTGTTTGCATGCGCACTGAAGTTGTTGATTTAAACAGCCTGGTCCATGGTGTCCTCGTCACCTCTGGCTTTTACACTCTTTGCATAGCCTCTTTCACAGGGTTCCCTGAACCCTGAGGAAAAGAAAGTGATGGTGGTGATCTCTCCAGCGGTCCCTTCATTTTTCAAGATTGTTTTCGCTATCCTGGATTTTTTGTTTCCAAAATTGTCCTTTCAAGATCTGTGAAGAATTGCATTGCAATTTTGATGGGATTGCATTGAATCTTTAGACTGCTTTTGGTAGGGTGGTCATTTTTACTATATTAATCTTACAGATCTATGAGCATGGGAGATCTTTCTATCTTCAGATTTCTTCTTCAACATCTTAAAGATTTTTTTAATCACACATATTCTTTACTTGTTTGGTTAGAGTTAACTCAATATATTATTTATATCATTTGAGGCGCTTGTGAAAAGTATAGATTTCTCTCTCAATTAATTTGTCATATGCATGTAGGAAAGCTACTGATTTTTATAAATGAATTTTGTATCCAGCTATTTCTTCCTTTCCAATTTATAGCTTATTGATCTAATTCAGTTGTCTTATTGCTCAAACTTAGACTTTAAGTACTATATTGAATAGATATGGAAAGAGTAGACAACCTTCTCTTATTCCTGATTTTAGTGGAATTTGAGTTTCTTTGAGTTTCTGTCCATTAAATTGGATTGGATATTGAGTATGACCTTGGTGTAAACTTCCTTTCCTATATCTCTTGTACCCTATTCTCTCCAGTACTTTTATCATGAAGCAGTGTTGGAGTTTTTTTCAAAGACTTTTTGGCATCTAATGAGATGACCATATGATATTTTCCTTTCAGTTTGTTTATATATTTACACTTATCTATTTTGAACAATCCCTGCATTTCTGGGATAAAGATCATGGTAGAAGATTTTTTTCATGTCCTCTTGGGTTTGGTTTGCTAGCATTTTATTCAAGTTTTTTGCATCTATGTTCATAAGAAAAATTGGTCTGCAATTCTCTTTATTGGGTCTTTATCTGGTTTGAGTATCAGGTAGCAATGGGCCTCCTCTTTCTATTTTGTGAAATAATTTGAAGAGTGTTGGAGTTAACTCTTCAATTAATGTCTGGTAAAAATCTGACCTTGGACTTTTTTTGGTTGGGAGCCTTTTAATTTCTGCCTGCCTTGGACCATTTATGTTCCTGGATAAAAGACACACACATCCTTTATATTTTTAAAATATGCCTTAGGCAGCATAATAGCTGGGTAGTTGCCCACCCCCCATGCTGTTAGAATCTACCTTCTATCCAAACCCAAGTTATTACTATGTTTCATCTGAGCTGCTCTCAGCTCCAACCAGGCAGCCCTTTGGGCCATGTTCTCTTGGCCCCTAGCCCATGGAGGCTCTTCTCTATCGTCTCCTACACTCTCTTCTATCCCATGGCAACTCTCCCTCTCTCCTCTCTTTCCTTGTTGAGGTCTCAAGCCCAGGAAACCTAAACCCCATGTGTCTCTCTTCTTCCCAGTTATTGGCTGCTGGCATCTTAATTCACCAATCAGAATTAACTTGAAGACAGAATCCCAGAAGCTACTTATGGACTCCAGATCTTAAAGGCCAGCTCTTAGCAATAGAATAAACAGCAAAAGACAAAACTTCAACATTTTCCAACTTGATGAAGTACAGTCCTTTAAAATAGGCCCTTATGATTCTCTGAATTTCCTCAGTTTATGCTCTTATATCCCCCTTTTCATCTCTAATTTTGTTACTTTGGTTCTTCCCTCTACCTCTTCGTTAAGTTGGGTAAGAATTTAACAGTTTTATTAATTTTCTTAAAGAACAAACTCTAGGTTTCACTGATTCTTTGTATTTTGTTGTTGTTGTTGTTGTTGTTGTTGCTGCTGCTGCTGCTGCTGTTGTTTCTATTTTACTGATTTCAGTCCTAATTTTGATTGCTTCTTGCCATGTCCTCCTTCTGGCTGTGATCTCCTCTTTTTGTCTAGACTATTCAGGTGTGCTATTAAGTTAGTAGTATAGGATCTGTCTATCTATGTATCTATCTATGTATCTATCTATGTATCTATCTATCTATTTATCTATCTATATTTATCTCATAGGCATTTAGTGCTATGAAGTCACTTCTTATAACTGCCCTCATTTTGTTTCATGTTTAGGTACATTGTGTATTCATTTTCATTCAATTCTAGAAAGTCTGTGATTTATTTTTAGAGCTATTTTACTTTCAGTAATGAGCTATTCTGTTTCCAGGAATTGGTAAGTTTTCTGTTGCTTCTGTAGCTACTATTCAGTTTTAATCCATGATGGTCAGATAGGGTGCAGGATGTTGTTCCATTCCTCTTTTATCTGTTGAGACTTGATTCAGTTTTGGAGAAAATTCCATGAAGTGCTGAGAAGATATTTACTTTTGGTTTGGTGACAAGACAAATAGTTCTATTTGGTTTATAATGTTAGCTAGCTCCAGCGTATCTTGTTTAGTGTGGGTTTAGGTGATGTATCTATTGACAAGAGTAGGCACTGAAGTCTTCCACTATTGTGTGTGTGAAGCTCAGTATGTGACTTTAGCTGTAGTTGTGTGTGTGAGAGTGTGTGTGTGTGTGTGTGTGTGTGTGTGTGGTTTGTCAATGGTAATAGTGGTTGTAGTGTTTGTTTTCATGAACTTGGGTGTCTATGTGTTTAGTACAAAGATATTAAGAATGGCAATATCCTCTTAGTAGATTTTTCCTTTTATTGATATGTAGTTCCCTTCCCTATCCCTTCTGATTAGTTTTGGTTTGAGTTCCATTTTGTCAGATATAAAATTATTATACCAGCTATTATTTTACATCCATTTTCTTACAATATTTTATTCCATTTTAATTACTCAGAGTCAATGTCTATCCTTCATGTTAAAGTGTATGTTTCTTGGATGCAACAGAAGAATGGACCCTGTTCTTACTTCCACACTGTTAGTGAGTATATTTTTATTAGAGAATTGAGACCATTGGTGTTGAGAGATATCAGTGAGCAATCTTTGATAGCTCCTGTTATTTTGCTGTTGTAGTGTATGTGTGTGTGTGTGTATGTGTATGTGTGCATGTGCGTGTGCGTGTGTGTGTGTGTGTGTGTGTGTGTGTGTGTGTGTGTGTGCGTGGTGTCCTCTTTTGACTTGCTGGTATATGGTTATTCATTCTTTGTGTTTTCTTGGGTGTATTTAACTTCTTTAGTTTGGAGCTTTCCTTCTAGAGTCTTCTACAGGCCTGGATTTTTAAATAGATGTTGCTTAAACTTATTTTTGTTTATCTGCTTCATGGAATTCTTATTTTTGCATTTTTATTGAAAGTTTTGCTGGGTATAGTTGTCTAATCTGGCATCTGTGCTCTCTTAGAATCTGTAGAATGTCTATTCAGGCCCTTCTTGACCTTTTAGTGTCTCCATTGACAGGTCAGATGTTATTCTGATAGGTTCGCCTTTATTTGTAACTTCATCTTTTTCCCTTGCAGCTTTTAATATTTTTGTAGTGTACATTTGGTGTTTTAATTGTTATATGCTGAGGATGGTTTCCTTTCTGGACCAGTCTACTTGATGTCCTGTGTGCTATTTGTGCCTTGATAGCCATTTCCTTCTTTAGGTTAGGGAACTTGTCTTTATGATGTTGTTGAAAACAGTTTCTGTGCCTTTGACCTGTATTTCTCTCCTTCCTCTTTTCCTATTACTCTTAGATTTGGTTTTTTATAGTACCCCAATCTCCAAGGTGTTCCATCCCAGCTTTTGTTTATGGTTTTATTTTTGTTTGTTTGTTTGTTTGTTTTAGACTTAACATTTTCTTTGACAGAGATGTCCATTTCCTCTTTCATGTCCTCAATGTCTTAGATTCTTTCTTTTATCTTTTGTATTCTGTTTTCTGTTGGTGAGGTTTCTCTCTGAGGTTCCTGTTCATGTTATTTTTTAACTTTTAATTTTCATCTCCAGATTTCCCTTGGTTTGGATTTTCTTTATTGATTCAATTTCCATTTTCGATTATTGAACTGTTTTAATCATTTCCTTCCACCATTTGCATATGTTTTCACAGATGTCTTCAAGGGATTTATTTTCTCCCTAAGGACCTCTGTCACATTCATGAAGGCTACTCTATCTTGTTTTTCAGCTATGTTGCATCTTCCTGGCCTGCTATGAATGGTGCTGGCCTCTGGTAGGATGTATTGTCCTAGCGGTTAGTGGTTGTGTTTTTGTGCTGGTATCTAGGCACCTATGTTTGGGAAGATATTTTTTAAGGCTAATCTATCTTTATTTTCCTTATTTATTTATTTATTTCATTTTTTAAAATTGTGTATTTCTTATCTACATTTCGAATGTTATTCCCTTTCCTGGTTTCCTGTTCATCAGCCCCCTAACCCCTCCTCCTCCCCTTCTATAAGGGTGCTCCCCTCCCTATTCACCTCCTTTTACTGCCGCCCCAACAATCCCCTATGCTGGGGGTCCAACCTTGGCAGGACCAAGGGCTTCCCCTCCACTGGTGCCCCAACAAGGCTATTCACTGCTACATATGCAGTTGGAGCCCAGGGTAAGTCAATGTATAGTCTTTGGGTAGTGGTTTAGTCCCTGGAAGCTCTGGTTGGTTGGCATTGTTGTTCATATGGGGTCTCGAGCCCCTTCAGCTCTTTCAGTCCTTTCCTAATTTCTACAATGGGGGGTCCCTTCAGTTCAGTGGTTTGCTGCTGGCATTCGCCTCTGTATTTGACATGTTCTGGCTGTGTCTCTCAGGAGAGATCTATATCCGGTTCCTGTCAGCATGCACTTCTAAGCTTCAACCATCTTATCTAGTTTTGGTGGCTGAATATGTATGGGCCACATGTGACGCAGGCTCTGAATGGCCTTTCCTTCAGTCTCTGCCCTAAACTTTGCCTCCCTATCCTCTCCTATGGATATTTTTGTTCCCCTTTTTAAGAAAGAATGAAGCATCTGCATTTTGGCCAACCTTCTTAGTTTCATGTGGTCTGTGCATTACATGTTGGGTAATTCAAACATTTGGGCTAATATCCACTTACCAATGAGTGCATACCATGTGTGTTTTCTATGATTGGATTACCTCACTCAGGATGATATTTTCTGCTTCCATCCATTTGTCTATGAATTTCATGAAGTCACTGTTTTTGATAGCTGCGTAGTACTCCATTGTGTAGATGTACCACATTTTCTGTATCCATTCCTCTGTTGAAGGGCATCTGGATTCTTTCCAGCTTCTGGCTATTATAAATAAGGCTTCTATGAACCTAATGGAGCATGTGACTTTGTTGTATGTTGGAGCATCTTTTGGGTATATGCCCAAGAGAGGTATAGCTGGGTCCTCAGGTAATACAATGCTCAATTTTCTGAGGAACCTCCAGACTGATTTCCAGAGTGGTTGTACCAGTTTACAATCCCACCAACAATGGAGGAGTGTTTCTCTTTCTCCACATCCTCGCCAGCATCTGCTGTCACCTGAGTTTTTGCTCTTAGCCATTCTGACTGGTGTGAGGTGGAATCTCAGTGTTGTTTTGATTTGCAATTCCCTGATGACTAAAGATGTTGAACATTTCTTTAGGTGCTTCTCAGCCATTTGGTAATCCTCAGCTGTGAATTCTTTGTTTAGCTCTGTATAATTGTAGGTACTGGCAACTGGGCTTCTCTTTGTTGGAAGTTTTGCTCCCTCATTTCTGGTCCTCTTTTCTGTTGTTTTTAGGAGGTGTAGTGGTTGTGTGTTGCCTGGGATCCTGCAAGGTATGGCCAATGAGTATTCCTGGTAAAAATGCATTTCTAGTTATTTGGGAGCTGGCATTTAGGAATGGGGAAAGAAGAAGGAGGACCTAGGGTGGTTCATAGATCTGAGGAAAGCAGAGTGTTCTACCAGGATCTACTGAGTACACTGGGAATGGGGGCAGAGAATGTGGAGAGGCAACAGCAGACAGTCTGATATGGATCTGTGGATGACCCTGGGAGATCCAACAGTTTGGAAAGGAGCTGTGAGGCTCTGAGCTTCCCTACCTGCTTTGTTGTACACATGCTTCCCTAGCAGCTTGCCTGGCTGTTTCCTTCAAAATGCCTGCTGAGTTGGGGCTGGATAAAATGGTGGAAGAGGGGGTTTAGAGGTGATGATCTGTGTGTCCCACTGGAGGTGAGGGTAATGGAGAGGGAGGCTCTAACCCACTGGAGATGAAGGTAATGGGAGGGAGGTGGTAGGATCCTGGGGATGAGGGTAATGGGGGAGAGAGACCACAGTACATACTCTGCTACCGAGCACACAGTGGGTTTGGAGGTGAGGAGGAAGAGTTGAGCATCTGCTGTTACCCTACCTGCTTCCCTGGCTGGAGTGTCCAATTCGGTTTTAAATGTAAAATATAACTTTAAAAAATACTATCAGTCATCCGACAGAGTAGACATTCCAGATCAATAATTTATTTTATTTTTCCTTCTTAAATTCTCATATGAAAAGGAAGATTTAAATGGAGTTGGGAGAAAGAGAAAGCACATCTGTAACATAAGAGTCTTTTGGAGTAAAGTGCATTTTACCCACATTTTAGTGCATCTTGTTTTCTGATTTTTGTTATTATGTAAAAAGAATAGGTCATTTGTCATTAATGTCTTGGAAATAAAAGAAAAGTAGACTGTAAACAAATTTTATTCTACATTTATTTTTTAAGCTTCCAAAACAAAGATTGAAAATAAAATGTTTAAAATTAAATTAAAATTTAAGTCATACCTAGCACTCTCTATGAAACATAATACATTTCACAAGTAGAACATGAATTTAGTGATGGGCTGTGCTGAAGCCAGGAACCTACTGGTCCCCGAGTATGCAGGTAGACAAAGTTACTGACCAATTAACTAGTGCAGAGTAACAGGAAACAGCAGCACACTTTTCATACAGGAAAAAGCAGTAGGAATCATTGGCTGTACTCAGGGCTAAAGCAGACTTCCTCTTAAAGTAAGAGCTGAGTAAAGTGCTTTTACAATCTAAGATGGTTGAAAATTCCCCAAGCTTAAAACAACAAACCAAATAAATAAAACACTAACATTGGCTTCTGGTCCAGAAATGTATCTTCCTTAAGATCCAAATGAAAACAAAATACAGGCAATCATTTTAAAGCTGGAACTGGAAATCCAGAGGTGGAGGGATAGGTATAAAAGCTTACCAACACGGGAGTTAAAGGATTTGCAAGAATAAGAATAGGAAAAAATAGGAAAGGCCATTCAGAGCATATAGAGCAGCATTGAACTAAACAAAAAGGAAGACAAATTTAGCCTAAATAAATGGGAAATAGTGAAGAAGTCTTAGAATAACTTTAGCACAATTGTGCATTTAGAATCTGAATAAATAAAGAGATAAAAACCAATGCATAAAGCACATAAAAGTGGGGAAGTGAAAAGGCAGGTTTCCTGATGGTGAAGAGAAGAAACAAGAATGAAGACAATAAAAAACTAGAACTTTTTAAATTCCACTAATTAGTACAGTCATTTTAATAACCTGAGAATGAAAATATATTTTATATAATTGTACAGCACATGAAGTAGTATATCACTTCACGGTAAGCTGTGAAAAATTTAAGATGGGTAATAAAAGTCCTAAATCAACTTAGTAAAAGGACAAAATGGTATACTTTACCCAGAAAAATGTTGTAGCAGAAAGACAGATTGCATGAAATCACTAGCTAAGTAATCCAAAAAGACAGAAAGAGTAAACGGGAAAGAAAATACAAGTCTGAACAAGATTCCATTGGTATGTTTAAATTCAACCATTTTATTACTCATATCAAATGTAAACGGGATAAGACTCCACTCAGGAGAGAAGACCAGATTTGATAGACATGTAAGATATACTTATATGATAGCAGGAAGACGATCACAGCAATCGTAGTGGATAAAAAAAGGTCACCCAAAGTAAAGGCAATTAAGTATCATGGTACATAAAAAACCAACTCAAAGGTTTTTTTTTTTTTGAATAGACAAAGGGTTTCATAGATATTTCTTAGAAGAGGAAGCAAAACGTGCAACAAAATAAAATTAAAATAAAATAAAGAGCATCTTACTCAGGGAATGCAAGTTAGCATTCAACAAAGTATTACCATGTATCTGCCAGAATAGCTACTGTCCAAAATGAAAAGACTGATGGGAATGTGGAGAAAAGGGAAGAAAAGGATTAAAGCAGCCATTAGGAAAACAATGGGGAACTGTCTCAAAAAAATTAAAAATAGTATTAACATATAATCAAGAAATTCCCATAAATGATTATATATATGTATGTATGTGTGTGTGTGTGTGTGTGTGTGTGTGTGTGAGAGAGAGAGAGAGAGAGAGTGTGTGTGTGTGTAATGAAATTATGCCAGAAAGACAAATGCACAACCATGCTAACGACATCCAAGAAAGAGACAAGCTAAGTCTCTATCCATGACTAAGTAAAGAAAATGTGGTAGATATGTATACTGGGATGCTTTTTGGTGTTGTAAATCAAGAGTATCTTGCCATTTACAACATGAATAAATCTAAAGGCATTAGGTTAAGCGAAATAAGCCAATGATGGCAGGTAAAATAAGTAAATGATGACAGATACATATGAAGCACAGAGAAGTCTAACTCAGATAAAAGAGATAGAATGATGGTAGCCAGGAGCAAGAAAGGACAGAATAAAGGAAATGTTGAGTAAGGGAACCTATTATATATCCTGGTGCCGATAACTATCAACAATGTGTTATATTCTAGAAAATTATGTCAGTAAATTTTAACTAATTTCATGTGCTAATTAACTTGATTTTGCCATTCCACATATTTCAAGATGTCACACTGTACCCTATAAATGCATATACTTTTCATTTTTCAATTTAAAATTAAGATTTTGAATACTGTAATCTGGTAAATTTAGAAAATACACAAAAGATCTGTGCTCTGGAGTAAATCCTGTAGCACAGCTCTCCATACCCAAACCCTGCCAAGTGAGAGCTGGTCTCTCGGGAGTGCTGGACTCCTAAGTCCACAGGTGAGATGAACATGTTTGCTCCAGTAACAGTACAAACAGGGACAGGCCAGAAGATCACAGGGCACAGGAACACAGAGCAACTGGGGACAGGATCCTTCCAGTCTCAATCTGCACCCAGATTTAAGCCTGTGATTCAGCTCTCCTGAACGAAATCCCACCCTGAGAGAGCTGGTCTCCCAGGAGTGCTGATACACTTAAGATCACAGGCTCACAGGAGGGCCAGGCTTCAGTCAGAGGCAGGAAGACCAGCTAAAACCAGAAATAACCAGATGGCCAAAGGAACGTGCAAGAACCTAACCAACAGAAACCAAGGCTACTTGGCATCATCAGATCTCAGTTCTCTGACTTCATCAAGTCCTGAATACCCTAACACACCAGAAAAGCAAGATTTGGATTTAAAAATCACATCTCATGATGATAATTGAGGACATTAAGAAATATATAAATAACTCACTTAAAGAGATACAGGAGAACACAGGAAAGCAGGTAGAAACCCTCAAAAAGGAAACACAAAAATCCCTTAAAGAGTTCCAGGAAAACATAACAAAACAGGTGAGGGAATTGAACAAAACCATCCAGGATCTAAAAATGAAAATAGAAACAATAAAGAAATCACAAAGGGAGACAACCCTGAAGATAGAAAACCCAAGAAAGAGATCAGGAGTCATAGATGCAAGCATCACCAACAGAATACTAGAGATAGAAGAGAGACTCTCAGGTGCAGAAGATACCATAGAGCACATTGACACAACCGCCAAAGATAATGTAAACTGCAAAAAGCTCCTAACCCAAAACATGCAGGAAATCCAGGACACAATGAGAAAACAAACCTAAGCGTAATAGATATAGAAGAGAGTGAAGACTCCCAACTTAAAGGGCCAGTAAATACCTTCAACAAAATTATAGAAAAAAAAAAAACCCTTCCCTAACCTAAAGGAAGAAATGCCCATGAACATACAAGATGCCTACAGAAGTCCAAATGGACTGGACCAGAAAAGAAATTCCTCCCATCACCTAGTAGTCAAAACACCAATCGCACAAAACAAAGAAAGAATATCAAAAGCAGTTTGGGAAAACAGTCAAGTAACATATAAAGGCAGGCTTTTCAGAATTACAACAGACTTCTCATGAGAGACTCTGAAAGGAAGAAGTTTTCTGCCATTTGTCATACAGACTTTAAGAGAACACAAATGCCAGCCCAGGGTACTATATCCAGCAAAACTCTCAAATAACATAGATGGAGAAACCAAGATCTTCCATGACAAAACCAAATTTACACAACATCTTTCCACAAATCCAGCCCTACAAAGGAGAATAGATGGAAAACTCCAACACAAGGAAAATCGACAACCTATAAAAAGCAAGAAATTAACTTCTTTCAACAAAGCTAAAAGAAGAGAGCTACACAAACATAATTCCACCTCTAACAACAAAAATAACAGGAAGCAGCAATCACTTTTCCTTAATATCTCAACATCAATGGAATCAATTGCCCATAAAATGAAATAGCCTAACTGATAGGATACGTAAACAGGACCCAGCTTTTGCTATATACAGGAAATGTACCTCAGTGACAAAGACAGACACTACCTCATCATAAAAGGCTGGAAATTTTTTCTGAGCAAACGGTTACAAGAAATAAGCTGGAGTAGCTATTGTAATATAGAATAAAATTGACTTTCAATCCAAAGTTATCAAAATAGATAAGGAAGGACACTTCATACACATAGCAAAAACCTACCAAGATGAAATCTCAATTCTATCTATGCTCCAAGGAAGGACACTTCATACACATAGCAAAAACCTACCAAGATGAAATCTCAATTCTATCTATGCTCCAAATGCAAGGCCAACCACATGCTTAAAAGAAACTTTACTAAAGCTCAAAGCACACAGTAATAGTGAGATACTTCAACACCTTAGCAATGATCAGATCATGGAAACAGAAACTAAGCAGAGACATGGTGAAACTAACAGAAGTTAAGAACCAAATGAACTTAACAGATATCTATAGAACATTTCATCCTAAAAGAAAAGAATATAACGTCCTCTCAGCACCTCGTGGTACCTTGTCTAAAATTGACCATATAATTGGTCACAAAACAGGCCTCAACAAATACAAGAGGATTGAAATAATCCCATCCATCCTATCAGATCAACATGGACTAAGGCTGGTCTTCAATAACAACAAAAACAACAGAAAGCCCACATACACATGGAAGCTGAACAACATTCTACTCAATGACAACTTGGTCAAGGAACTAAAATAAAGAATTTAAAGACTTTTCAGTGCCTAGCAAGCACAAGGCCCTGGGTTCAGTCCCCAGCTCCGAAAAAACAGGGGAAAAAAAGACTTTTTAGAATTTAATTAAAATGAAGGCACAACATACCAAAATGAATGGGACACAATGAAAGCAGTGCTAAGAGAAAAAGTCATAGTTCTGAGTGTCTCCAAAAAGAGACTGAAGAGAGCATAAACTAGCAAATTGACACTACATCTGAATGATCTAGAACAAAAAATACAAATACACCCAAGAGTACTAGACAACAGGAAATAATTGAATTCAGGGTTGAAATCAACCAGATAGAAAAAAAAACCTATACAAACAATCAGCAAAAGCAAAAGCTATTTTTTTTGAGAAAATCAACAAGATAAACCCTTAGCCAGACTAACCAGAGGGCACAGAGACAGTTTTCAAATTCACAAAATCAGAAATGAAAAGGAAGACATAACAACAGAAACTGAGGAAATCCAAAAAAAAATCATCACATCCTACTACAAAAACCAATACTCAAGAAAACTGGAAAACGTGGAGGAAATGGACAATTTTCTAGACAGATACCAGATACCAAAGTAAAATCAGGATCAGACAAACCATCAAAATAGTCACATAACTCCTAAAGAAATAGAAGCAGTCATTAGAAGTCTTCCAATCAAAAAAAGCTTAGGACCAAATGACTTTAGTTCAAAATTCTTTAGGACTGTCAAAGAAGACCTACTACCAATACACTTCAATCTAGTCCACAAAAAAATAAACAGAAGGAACACTACCCAATCCATTCTATAAAGCCACAATTATGTTTATACCTAAACCGGACAAAGACTCAACAAAGAAAGAGAACTTCAGACCAATTCTCCTTATGAATACTGATGCAAAAATACTCAAAAAAATTCTTATAAACTGAGTCCAAGAACACATCACAATCAAGTAGGTTTCATCCCAGGGATACAGGGATGGTTTAATATATGGAAATCCATCAATATAATACACAATATAAACAAACTCAAAGACAAAAATCACATGATCATTAAATGCTGAGAAAGCATTTGACAAAATTCAACACCCCTTCAGGATAAAAGGCTTGGAAAGATCAGAAATTCAAGGCCCGTACCTAAACATTGTAAAACCCATATACCACAAACCAGTAGCCAACATCAAACTAAATGAAGAGAAACTTGAAACAATCCCACTAAAATCAGGGACCAGACAAGGCTGCCCACTCTCTCCCTACTTATTCAATATAGTACTTGAAATCCTGCCAGAGCAATCAGACAACAAAAGGAGGTGAAGGGGAAAAAATTGGAAGGGAAGAAGTCAAAATATCACCATTTGCAGATGATATGATAGTACACTTAAGTGATCCCAAAAATTTTACCAGAGAACTACATAAACAATGTCAGCAAGGTGGCTGGGTATAAAATTAATTCAAACAAATCAGTAGCCTTCCTCTACTCAAATGATAAACAGGCTGAGAAAGAAATTAGGGAAATGACACCCTTCACAATAGTCACAAATAATATAAAATACTTTGTGTGACTTTATCCAAGCAAGTGGAAGATCTGTATGACAAAAACTTCAAGTCTCTGAAGAAAGAAATCAAAGAAGATCTCAGAAGATGGAAAGATCTCCCATGCCCATTGATTGGCAGGATTAGTATAGTTAAAAATGGCCATCTTGCTGACAGCAATGTATAGATTCAATGCAATCCCCATCAACCCTTCATAGAGTTAGAAAGAACAATTTGTAAATTTATTTGGAATGACAAAAACCCCAGGATAGCTAAACTATTCTCAACAATAAAAGAATTTATGTGGGAATCACCATGCCTAACCTCAAGCTCTACTACAGAGCAATGGTGATTTAAAAATGCATGGTTTGGGTACAGAGACAGGCAGGTAGATCAGTGGAATAGAACTGAAGACCCAGAATGAACCCACACACCTATGGTCACTTATCTCTGACAAAGGAGCTAAACCCAATGCTGTTGGTTCAACTGGCAGTCAGCATGTCGAAGACTGCAAATCAATAAATTCTTATTTCCTTGTACAAAGCCCAAGTCCAAGTGGATCAAAGACCTCCACACAAAACCAGATACACTCAAAGTAATAGAAGAGAAAGTGGAGAAGAGCCTCAAACACATGGGCACAGGTAAAAAATTCCTGAGAAGAACACCAATGACTTATACTCTAAGATTAAGAATTGACAATTGGGACCTCAAAAAATTGCAAAGCTTCTATAAGGGAAAGGACACTGTCAATAGGACAATACAATAACCAGCAGAAATGTTTAACATCCTTAGTCATCAGGGAAATGCAAATCAAAACAACCCTGAGATTCTACCTCACACCACTCAGAAGGGCTAAGATCAAAAACTCAGGTGACAACAGATGCTGGTGAGGATGTGGAGAAAGTGGAACACTCCTCCATTGTTGGTGGGATTGCAGACTGGTACAACCACTCTGGAAATCAATCTGGAGGTTCCTCAGAAAATTGGATATAGTACTACCTGAGGACCCAACTATACCACTCCTGGGCATATATCCAAAAGATTCTCCATCATATAACAAAGACACATGCTCCACTGTGTTCATATCAGCCTTATTTAAAATAGCCAGAAGCTGGAAAGAACCCAGATGTCCTACAATGGAGGAATGATACAGAAAATGTGGTACATTTCCAAAATGGAGTACTACTCAGCTATTAAAATCAATGACTTCATGAAATTCTTAGGCATATGGATAGAACTAGAAAGTATTCTGAATAAGATCACCCAATCACAAAACAACACACATGGTATACACTCACTGATAAGTGGATATTATCCCCAAAACTCAAAATACCCCAAGATACAATTCACAGGCCACGTGAAGCTCAAGAAGAATACCAAAGCCTGATGTTTCAGTCCTTCTCAGAACAGGAAACAAAATTCTCAAGGGAGTAAATACGGAGACAAAGTGGGGAGCAGAGGCTGAAGGAATGGCCAACTAGAAACTGCCCCTTCAGGGGATCCATGCCATACACAGACACCAAACCTAGATAATATTGAGGATGCCAAAAAGTGCTTTCTGTCAGGAGCCTAATATACCTGTCTCCTGAGAGGCTCTGCCAGAGCCTGACAAATACAGAGGTGGAAGCTCCCAGCCAACCATCAGCCTGAGCAGGGGGTCTCCAATGGAGAAGTTAGAGAAAGGACTGAAAGAGCTGAAGGGATTTGCAATCCATAGGAAGAACAATAATATCAACCAACCAGACACGTTAGAGCTCCCAGGGACTAAACTACCAACCAAAGAGTATACATGGAGGGACCCATGTCTCCAGTCATATATGTAGCAGAGGATGGCCTAGCAGACATCAGTGGGAGAAGAGACCCTTGCTGCTGGGAAGGTTTGATGCCCCAGTGTAGAGGAATGCTAGGGAGGTGAGGCAGGATTGGGTGGGTGCGTAGGGAAGTACCCTCATAGAAGCAGGAGGAGGAAGGATGAGATAAGGGGTTTCCAGAAGAGGCACCTGGGAAAGAGGTAAAATTTGAAATGTAAATAAATAAAATATTCAATAAAAAAGGAAATACACAAAAGCAAAATCAAAACAGAAAAAGGAAATGATGTGAGTAGTGTTCGTATTTCAAAACAATGGTTGTGAATACATCTTCCTTCTTTAACAGGACTCAAAACTGAGCCAAAAAGAAAGAAAGGAATGAAATTCTTCAAATAATAGTGAAGAAAAGTCCACGAGGCAAGCAAAATAACAGGTCACTAAAACCACAGTAAAAGATGTGAAAAACTAAGAAATATATTAGAAACAAGAGAAATGGAAACTTCGTAAGTCATCTGGGACAGCATTTTCATTTATATTAACTTAATCTTAATAATGGAGGCTGAAATCCAACATTCAATTTACTATGAAAAAAATATTGTTGCTGTGTACTGTCTGAAGGTTGTCTTTGTATTATTCCATTTTAATTCTGTGCCAGCATAGAATTGAGTGCTGGCCAGATTTTGCTATTATTCTTAGGGTTCATTATCTACCTCAGCATTTTATAAACATAGACCTTTCTTATTCACTGATTGGTTTAATAAAGATCTGACAGCCAATAGTTGGGCAGGGAAGGGAAGGCTGGATTTCTTGTTTGAGAGAGGTTCTCTGGGAGAAGACTCAGACACAGGGGATTCGCCAGTGGAACACAGAAGTGGACAGATGTGAGCAGGTACAGAGACGTAAGGAACTAGCCAAGTGTCTTGTCATGGGCCAGAATAGTTGGGTTAACTTAGATTGAGCTATCTGAGAGTCTGTCTGGCTAAGGCATAAGCTATAATAAAAATTAGTAAGTCTATATGTCATTATTTACTAACTGGTGGGTCCAGAAAATCCCGCTATAAATTATAACTATTTAAGTGCCCCCAAATAAAATTATCAATAAATTTATATATTTTTCAGGGTTGAAATGCAATATAGAAATGAGCTACTGAAATATTAATAGTTAATTCACTAACATGAGATTAGCTGCAAAAATAATGAACTGAGATGCATTTGTGTAACTATTTAAAAAGTGAACAGTGCATCCTTCCTATTTGTACCTATGCACGGACCAGACCCTGGGCACTGGCTCCCCATCCACTCCTACAACACCCAGAGGAAGCTTGACTCCAGGTTCTCTGACACATCCAGGATCAGAGATGAGGCCATAACATCTAAAAATGAAGTGTCGTGTGTTTCTTATCAATAAATATATATGTTAAATTATGTGTTTAATTTTCAAACTTTTGGGAGGAGTAATATCAAATAGAGGCAAAGAAGGAAGGATAGGACGAGTTATCCAGTGAATAAGACTAATTTGTCTGCAGTGGTTTATTTCTTTAAAAATTAATCTGTAGCAAATATCTTCTATACAGTGCTTGGCATAGGAAGTGAGTACATGATGTTATTGTATCTTTTATGTCTTAATGCTACTTTCTCACAGTAAAGACAGATTTCAAAAATCAGTTTGCCAGCTGAGCCCATTAATAGTCACAGATGCCAAGAATTCTGGAACCAAGTGACCCATGGCTCTGTAATTAAGCAATTTCTATGTCTTTCCCATCTCGTGGCAATAAGTGCAGTAGCATCACCATTGGTTACTAATAGATCAGCATTCTGCATACATGGCCTCTTGATAGGATCTCTTGTCTCTGATAGCATCAGACCAAGGTACGAAAAATAATAATAAACATTTCTAAGCATCTCCACAAGCCTTAGCAGATTTTGCTCATACCGAATGTATCACATGCCATGAAATGTGGAATACTTTCCATCTTTACCTCATAAAAATGTCCTTCACAGCCTTATGACAATGCAGTAGGAGCAGCATATGCCTCTGCATGGGAAGAATTAAGTCTGAAGAGTATCCATCTCTTACACTCTTTGTGATCTGACAGCTACAAAATGTATTTGAGCCATACATATATACATACATGTCTTCATACATACAATAGAGGACTGGCCTTCACTGCAAATAACTGAGGGGTGAGTGACATCGTAGCTAGTTTAGCACATGAGTAGGAACTTAGTAAGCATTACCTTCCCCATCTTATGGAGAAAGAAGCCAAAGTGTCGATGGCTCCATTGATATGAACCAGGTCACACTCAACAGAGAGGACAAAGTATGTGAAGCAGTCAAATGTGTGGTCTCCAGAATAAGATGGCATAGCTCTTCCAGCTGGACAGCTTATATAGGTTGTTTCATTGCCCTGTGCCTTAGTTTCCTCACAAACAAAATGAAGAGAGTAAGAAATGTCTGAAAATAATTATTATTAAATCATGCAAGCACTTGGCACAAAGCCTAGCTCAGAAAATGCACAATGCAATTTAATAACAAGTAGCACATGACTTGTCTTAATACACACAGTCTATATGCAGAGACTACCCATTGTGAGGCACTACAGCTACCCTGATCAGGGATGAGGTACAAAGACATTCTGATTTAGGAGTGGTTTGGTTTTGCTATATTAAAGTTCTTATGAGAAAGAAATGTTAAGTTTGTCTGCAACATCGTTAATCCTTTACCTTCTCATAAAAGGGTTGTCTTTCAGCCCATTGGGCTACTCTTTGTTTTCATTTGATTACAGGAATTTCAACATCTCTACCCCCATTCCTTCAAAGACCACTGCTTATTGAAAAGAGCATTATTTATTCTCGAAGCTTTGCTTATCTTGCTATTGATTCCTGGCTTAATTCTGTGATCTGATAAGATCACAGATTTTGTTTCAGTTTCTGGGTATTTGTTAAGATTTATTTTGTCATCTATAATGTGGTCTATTTCAGAAATAGTCCCAGGGCTGATGATGTATATGTTATATCTGTTGGACAGAATCTGCATGACTTTTATAAATCTATTTGTTCTGTTACATGATTTAATTCTCAAGTTTTCAGTTTTAATGATCTACCTAAAGATGTTTTTAAGTTACAGAAGTCACATACCATTATGTAAAAGAATTAAGTTTTTATTCTTATTAGTATTTATTTTATGAAATTGGTAGCCTCAATACATGATGCATATACATTTACAGTTATTATCTGGATGAATTACTCCCTTTATTAAAACCTAGGGACCTTCTTCGTCTGATCTTCGCTGTCTAGTGTGAAGTCAACTCGCTCAGGTATCAGATAACTGTGCCATCATGATTTCAGTTTCTGTTTGCTGGATAGGCTGACGTCCATACTTTCACTCTTCTTGTGTCTTTGTGAGATGTGTTTCTTGGAGACAACGCATACATAAATGTTGTTATTTAACCCATTGAAATAATGGACGTCTCTTTATTGATGAGCTGAGGCAGTTATACTTACCAGCAAGTTCATGAAAGCTAACTTAAGGTTTATCTGAAATAGTAAGTTCCTGTGTCTACACTAAAATATAGCTGAGTTTGTATCCATTTTGACACGCTCTATTCTTTTCCACCAGTAGCAATGAGGACCAGCTAGCACTAATTCCCCATTACCCTCCTCCTGCAGGGCATACACAACTCAATCAATTCTCACTACAGCACATTGCTATTTAGACCCAGTCTATTTCCTTCCATTGTAACAGCATGGAAATAATTAAGGAATGTTCACACATTAGGAAACATAAGTATGGCAGAACCTAATCAGACTTGTGTGATTAATAAAGCAGAGAAGTTGGATGAAATACATTTCTTAATACAAATACTATTCTATCAGACAGTTGATTGGGTGTGAGACATCACCCATAGTTGTCTCACTGTGGGGCCTTATAAGACAGCCCCAGTAAGAAAACTTCTACAATTCCTTTAAGGTGAAAGTTCTCCTTTAGTTTGAAAAATGAAGGGTGAGGAATGGGGATCCAACTGTCCTGCTGTTGTAAGTTGTATTGGCTTTCTGTGAGCTATGAGCAGCCTGTATGACTCACAGCAAATGTATTTTCTGTGTCTTGTTTATTAATGGACAGAAAAGCTAGCCTGAAATGAAATTGATTTTATTCACTTAGGATTTTATACTCCATTGCACAACCACTACCCAGCAAATTCTTCATTAAGAGAGATAATTGCTTTAATGAAGATTAAATATAATTCAAAATTCACATTTATCTTTATCTACCTAATGCAGGTCAGAATTAACTAAGAGTTGTTGAAGAAAGGGAAAAATGGGTTTCCTTACAAATGCCCTCATCGTTTTGAGCTGAAAGAAGTCTCATCTGAAAATCGTTTCTTTCTTTCTATTTCTCCTCTTTTCCTCGTGTCATCTATATCAGACTCAAATAAAACTTTCTGCTACTTAATAATCCTAGTTTTGAGATGTTTGACAGAAAATTCAGTATAGCAGCAATTAATATATGGGCTGCTCAGTGAACTATAAAAAGATGCATCTATGATGGACAGGCAACTGAGAAACATTAAAATCTAAAATGTGTCCAGTTGGTTTTTGAAATATCCTTCTTCCTTAACACAAAGAACTTCTGAGACCTGTCAAAGATAGGAAGCTGAGAATGATATTGAATGGATTGGTTTATTCACATATCATGTGCTATTAAAACTGTTCATCACAAAAGACACATAAGCATTGTTGTAGGAAAGCATTCACCTAAGAGAAAGAGAAAAATACAACTTTGACTCCCAGAATAACATCTAGTCATATGTATGATCTTAAAAATGTTTATTGACTTCTGAGTCCAAAGCACCTCATTGTAAGACGTAGCTAAGAATGTCTCTTTGACATTTGTCATCCTGGTGACATGGAGTACCTGGCACCAAGTGGGCATTCAACAAATGCACTGCCATCTTGCTGTGTTGAATATTTTCTTTGAAACTCTCTAAAACATATACCAATGGTCCCGCCTTACCACCCTCAAGGGAGGTAACACTTGATTGTTCAAATGTGACCAGTAAGTTTGTCCCTGGGTTCTTGCCATATATAAGTTTGCTAATGTCAACAACAGAGAGGTTACAGAGAGGCAGAGGCTTTTTAGACATTGTAGCAAATACAGGCACAGCCCTGAATATTCCGGCTTTTATCTTCTATGGAGAAAAATCTACTGAGTTTATATAATATATAACTTATTCATAATTATATTTTACCATTCTAATTAGAACACATTCAGAGTAAAAGAGAATTGTACAAATAATTACATCAAGACTATAGGTGTAAACCCAGGTGATCATGCATAAACTGAATGTATGGTGATTTTATATTTAATCTATACAACAACTCTAGGAGCTATACAGCACTCTCCCTATTTTTACAAAGGGAAACTTTAACTTAGAAAGTCTAAGCATGGGTCCAACTGCATACAAAGTAGCAAATAATAAACCCGAAGTTGAAAACCTCTGTCTGTAAGCCACTGAAGGTCCTCCTCACACATACTCCTTCCTGGAATCCTTTATTCAATGTTTCAAGTATGCAGTGCCAGTATTAATTTTGGTAAGAATGTCGGCCTTGACCAGGTGAGTACCATATGTCAAGCACTAGATCGTGACTCCCTTACTCTATCAAAAAGAAAAGTTGAGAAAAGTGAAACAAAAGCTAAATAATGTCAGCAAATGCAATTATATACTAATGAGCATCCGACTCTAAGTGCTCAATGCAGGCTGAATACCAAAGGCCTGAGCTAACGCTTATTCTAAGGATACAGAATGGCAGTCAATAGGGCCAGAGAGCAGGGAGCCCGTTTCCTCGGGTGCCAATCTACATTTTCATGCACACGGTGAATTCCTTGAGCTAGGTCAATTCACTACTGATTTCACTGCC
This sequence comes from Rattus norvegicus, assembly GCF_021556685.1. Lineage (NCBI taxonomy): Eukaryota > Metazoa > Chordata > Mammalia > Rodentia > Muridae > Rattus > Rattus norvegicus. The sequence goes on from NC_141538.1 coordinate 114,766,434, forward strand.
AACATAAATAAATGTGATTTACTTTTATAACATGCCATGATCGCTTCCTTCCCTGGGAACTCAGGAGAAGACAAGGATGTTAAAGAATTGATGTTCAGCCCTCTCCACTTCTACACACGAAAGAGATGCCATACCCTCTTCTTCGGATGCACACGTCGGCCACTGTGTGTGTTTTCCTTGTCTCTTTACACACCAAAAAGAGGCCCAGTATAACTCAACCATGCTAGCAAGCACCATATCAGAGCAAAAGAAAGGTAGCTTCACTCCCACCATCACGAATTCTAAGCAGTTTCAATTGCAATCACTAACAAGAGACCATTCTCAGACTCTTCATAAACGATTTCCAGTTCCTACAAAGAGTACGATATGTCAATGATCCTAAAAAAAACGCATTTGGAACATGGTTTAAAAAAATGTAAAGCTAGCTGTTCTGTTTCTATGATGTGGTTGTGATTTCCACACAGTACTCAAACACCCTGAGCCTAGACTTATCAACTATAAAAGCAATTCTCCAACTTTAGCAAGCAAAAAAATTGCCTACAGCCTTCTATGCATTAAAATGTTTTCCTAAGCCCTGACCCTGGAGATTCTGTTTTACATGGCTTGGGATAAAACCAGAGAATTTGTATTTCCAGGTATCCAGATGATGCTGGTAATGACCATGTACCACACATCGAATTTGGTACCAATATCACAAACCTCACAGCTGTTACAGTGAAGAGATGGAATCACGCTGACCAAACCTGTGGAATCACAATGCTTCGACACCAGTATAGAGCAGAGGATCAACCGAAGAGAGAAAGCGAGTTAGTAGTAATAAAACATAGGGCCATCTAACCACTTCCAGTATGCAAGATTTAATTATATATCAATCCTTTTAGTTATAATTCCTTATTTTGGCAGTAAAAACTAGGGCTCTGTTCTTAAATTGTACACATACCCAAAGGGCTCCTACTTTGCTATTTCTTTTATCAGTAAATAAGTTTTCAGTTCACAGATTTGTCCCCCAGGCCTAGCTGCATCTCCATGGCATCCAACCTCTGTTGAAAGTATTCTTGATTACTATTGTGAAAATAAAACACAAATTTTCCTATTAAAACTCTACTGGGGAAACAAAGTAATATATACTCTGGGAAGAGCAGGTTTCCCCCCTTATAGCAATTTGATCCTATGATCAGCCTGAGTCCTTCAGTTTGTCCTTGTCTAACTCAGCTCTGTGATCAGGGGACTGCCTCCCTCCCTTCTCCCTCCACCCTCCCTCCCCTCCTTTCATTCCAGCTTCCTCTCTTTGCGACATTATTTAATCTCTCAGTCGCAGCTTCTTGGGATTAGCTACAGCATCTATTAATAGTTTTACTTCTGTTTACAGTTCCAAGGGGAGAGAAATGGCTCGTTCCTTTTTTCTACAATCTTGAAGATATGTCTTAGTGCAGCAGGAGCAAGATGCACAAGCCCCGTGAATACCCTATTTCCACACTCCGTTCCACTGTAAAGATGCTAATGTGCTTCCTGCCGAATGGATCCATTTAATAGGCAGAACAAGTTGGATATAAACTCTTTAATTGCTTTCAGCACACCAATTATCTTCCTGTGTCACCTATTGTATAATGCAAAAATGTTAACAAAAGCACTTACTGAAGACATTATTGGGAATTAAAAAACAAAGAACCATCAGTTGTCGCTAAATATGCCTTTCATGTTCCCAAATGAAATGCATTTGTGCACTCAAGAAGCAGGCTAGAAGTATGCAGGCCTGCCATTGTCAGACACAAACATCTTCATTAGATTTTGATCCAGCTGCTGCAAGATCTATAAAAAGAGCTATCTAAGCCGGCAACTCATTACTGGTTATTTCAGGAAAATTCAGGAAACTATCCCTAAACCTGCACCAGTCTTTACTGATAATTTCTCTGTTTGGGCAGCTTGTTTAAGGAGAACAGCATTGAAAATCCCTGCCAAGCTGGCCTCTAAGTAGTACTTCAAAGAATGCATTGGTACATAAAAACACGCTATGCTACCTCAAAGAATGCAATATCACCTTTAAGAATATAGTGGTATTCAAAAGATGCAATAGCGCCTTGAAGAATGCAACCTTGTCTGTGCCATAGGGGAAAGTTGCAATGGCCGAGCCAACCTGTACTCATGGATGCATGAGCCATAAATCCTGGTCTATCATCCCCCTTTATCTCCTTTTCTAACCTAACTGCTTTTCTTTAAAGCATATAAATAAAAGTCCCCAAGAACCCAAACCTGCGACTTTATAGACCAAAACAAAAAGAAATATTAATATACACACTGTCCCATAACTTCCTTTCTCTATTGCAATAAATCTTATCCATTTGGCAGTCAGCTGGTTTTTAGCATGTTATTTTCTGCAGCCCCGTGCTGTTTAAAAAGATGAGGGGAAGCTAATCCAGGGTATAAGCAAAGATGGAAATGAAGAGGACAAAGGGAAAGTTGGAAGGGCAAGAGAAAAAGTTTAGGTATCAGGCACTCTGAGGATAGTACCAAAAGGAGACTGGAGGAAGCAAACTACAAATAGCAACCATGCCTTCAGCTTTCCTCAGAATTCTGTTAAAAGAAGAGGCCCCACTGAAGCCTGAATAGCATCCATATTAATCACAGTCTCTGCCATGTTGACTTGGGGACCTTTTCAGTCAGGTCTTGGTCTCTAGAGACCTCTGATGGACAGAAGACAAACAATTGTCAGAAATGTCATTGTCATTTATGAGGCGCTCTTTCCCCTCTCAGTCAATAGGTGACCCTATTTATGATGAAGAAAAACACAAACCACAACCTCTGTTATTTAGCCTCAGTAAACAAGAAAAGAAAAGAAGAGGATGCAGACACCACTTGCTGGATCCGCTTCAAAGATCTTTGGCTTTGTCTCTAATTTACCCAGTATATTATCTATATTAGAGTCAAAAGAAAATTGAAATGCTCAAAATACTGATGCAATAGCATACTGTTTGTTTGAATTAGACATAAGAGTTCATTTGGGGATCATTTTATTACACTTACATTATTATTAAAACTACTACCGAATCTTAATAATCTTGAGACCCACAATCTTTATTTCCTTGCATATTCCATTCCAAGCCCTTCAAAATATCACTTCCCTGTAGCACTCCAGCTCTCTTCTTGCCTTCCATTGCCTTGCCTAATGGAGGCGGGTGACTGAGCTGAAGAAGTTAAGGCCCATACAACCACAAACCAGGGCTCTATCCTGAAGTGAGAATCAGAGCTGAAGTGATCTTTCTGAAATGGAAGTCTGGTCACAAGGTTTCCTTCCATGTGTCACACTGTTCAGTGACTTCCTACTGCCCTTCAGATAAAATTGCATTCCTGCTGTGTGGCAACAGGCAAGTTATTAAACCCCTCTATGGCTCAATTAAAATAATGATAATAATATTCATGTGGAAAATGTGTATAAAGCACTTCACACAGAACTAGTATATACTGATGTTATTGTTGACATCAGTCTACCAGCCACACTCTGTGCCAGTCCCCTCTTTGCCCCACCTCACAGCCATACTCAGTAACATATTAGTCAATGCTCCCATGATCTGTCATACCTCCTCCTGGATTAGAGCTCTCTGTTGGCAATACCAGCTTCTTCTTCCTGCCCCTTGGCCAGCTTCACTTCTGTGAATCTATGAACTATCAACTTAAATGCATATTTTTAAAAGGGCTTGTGCTAATCACAAATCAATTTTGCCTCTTCGATACGTGCATATATATCCTGTACTACAATGTAGACTGGGTATTATTATAACATCTTGCTTAACTAAGTCCAAAGGAACCAGGGTTTGTTTGACTTGATCTCCATTGTATCTTTTCAATTGCAAGCATAGTATAGAGTAGACCAGATTAGAATGCAAGGAAAAGAAGAAATATTGTCATATTATAATGACAAGGGGGTAAGCCCTCATTCATACTACATACTTACTTTCTCCAAAATAGCTTGATATGTTTCATGCCAATAGAATACTCACCCTACCCCATCTGCCCCTGGAAACATTGATGGTCCTGTGCTAGAGAGAAAGGAACACAGCAACAAACAACTGTCTCTTGTAATTGTTTCCACTTGGAAATGACCCATCTTACTGTTCTTCATCCTTTACCAGCTAGGGTAAGTCACATGACAAAGCTTAATGCTAATCAAGTGAAGATTTCTCATATAGAGTAGTCACCATGGAAGAGGAAACCAAAATATTTAGCAAACAGTAATACATGCTTACAACAGAGCTCAAAAAATGTTAGTCTAATGAAATTTTTCTTTGCTGCAAGTTGACAAACATAAATCACACACCAGTTGAAATCTTGCCAGAAACTTCTCTAAAACATTCAAACAGATATTCATGTTGAAGGAAAAAAAGAATCTTATAATCACTCTCCTTCTGGTCTCAGCTCTTTCTTCTGCCATAGAAATCCATTGCATATGTATGTAGTAACAGTTTACAAACCATAGCAGTATACCACTTGAGTAAAGAAAGACAATTAAACTCAACAAAATGTGTGTGTTGATTGCTTCTCTGTGCGAGACATGAATATGACAAAAGGAGATTGTATTTGGTCTCATGGAATATAAATTAACAAAAGAACCTTCAAAATTAGTTTCAATGACTCAGATGGGACCCAGAAAAGCTGAATCAGTGTCCCATCCTAAGAGCTAAATAGTTACAGAGCCAAGATTGCAATGTGCTTTGTGATTTTAAAGCAAGTATCTTTCAAATGCAATCTATTACCTTCTCATAGCAAATGTCAGCAAATGAGAACAGTGAGGAAAGAGCAGCTTTTAGCACATGAGGAAACTGAGGCCTTGGGAAGAGAAGTGACTTTCTCAAGGATATGTACCTTACTAGTCCAATTTTAATTAACCACAGAAGTGAAGCCAGGTTTGTTTTGAATTAGAGTGAATTGAAATGATACAAGGTAGAGATGTATTTTCCCCTCCATAGTCCTTTCCATCTCCCTTGGAGCTTTAGACTTTTGGACTAACAAGTTGCAAACCAGTAGCCAGTATTAAATACTTTTTCTCTATACAATCCTTATTCTGGACTCTTTTCATAATTATAACAGCTTTATCCTTTTGTAAGAAACAATGATATCTATAAATTATGTCATCCCATGACATTTACAGAATACCCCAGGAGCTGGAAAGAAGATCTCCAATGATAGAAGCCTCCTAGACCATTAGACAAAAAATTATATTCCCTCTGAGCTAATCAGGTCAGCTGGGAAATGACACAACCCAAAATCTCCTGAACTGGAGCAACAAATGCTATTAAGTTGCTCTTCTGACAAATAAGTGATATGTAGAAGGAATAAGAATTAAATTTAGAAACAGAGTACAGACTCTGGCTTGGCTCCAGAGCTGAGGGATATTAAACAAGAAAGAAACAATAGCTCTGTCAAGTCTAATTGTTTAAAACATAAAACTCTTTCCATACGTCTTGAGCTGAATGGAATTGCACAGGGCTGGGATGCACTGTGAAGCCATGCTCACAAAGATCAGCACAAGCCGCTTGGATTTGAACGTCTCATCTGCAGGGAATTTGGATTTGCCAGTTTTTCCTTCTTTGTATGTTCCACTTGGGCACTGAGGCATTTAGAATAGTTATAGAAAACTGCACATTATGAAGCCTTTTTAGTAAGTTACAGAATTGACTGGATTGTGGGGAAAAAAGTCTGGACTTTGTGGTGCAATTGTAACCATTCATATTTTGTTGTCTGAGCTAAGCCTCAGTTGTCCCACCAATGAACAGAGATGCTATTTTCATGAGGCAAAGGTGGTCACTGAGGACAAATGAGATGATGAGTCCAAAGCCACTGAAACTTACTAATCATTTGAAACAATGTATCTCGTTTTATTTTTCCCTTTCATGGGTATGTGAGGTTGGGTATTTAGTAGCTCCACATAAATCCAAAGTGAAATTTATTTTTTTCATGAAATTTAAGTACAGTTCCGTATTTCTCATGTTTAATTGATCAATTAATAAATATTTGCATAGCACTAAGAACAGATGACTTTCTAAAAGTTAGAATACCTTTCACACAGTATGGTAAATCAGGACACTTGTGAAGCCCCTTTTATCAGTTTTCATAGTAAATAATCAAGATGATTTAAATTTTAAAAAGCTTTTGTACAAACGGTGTATTCAGTGTAAAAAAATAATAATAAAAGCTAACCATGTAGGCACAAGCTCAATAAAAAAGATAACGTGATTTTTGTTTCAGGCTATATTGATAGCTAATTACTTGTATCTAACCACATTTATGTTACAAATCAGATCTATATTCTCTCCATCCACTGGCAGGCATGTCTTGTTATGGCTGAAAGACCTGTGCTGGGAACTAGTGTCTTGCCTGCCCAGAGTCTCATAATCACTGAAATTGCTATAATGTTCCTTCCTAGAATTTCAATTTCCTCCTTGTAAAATGAGATTTGCTGAATGCTGAGATCTCTCTACAGATGCTACCACATATTTAAGTTAAAATGTGATCTGTAATTCTCTACTAATATGTGTTTACAAAGATGTGCTTGTTTGGTTTTTTCAGAGTGATTTTACAGAGATACATACCATCATGAGAATGCAGTTTCACACCTGTCTATGAAAGCATCTCCAGTCCTTGATGATTTTCAAACTGGACATCTTCCTGTCTTCTAACAGCATCCAGACTGGACTGGGCTAGTGCCAGTGATCTCCTTGACTGTGGCTCCTAAAGGAGGTCCAAACTAATCATCAGGACCATCAGAGAGCAGTTACATGAACAGTGATTGGTGGTTTGTTCAACCTCTTCACACATTGCCTATGGTGCAAGTAAGACACTTAATCTCCATTTTGAGAATTTTAGGAATAGTCTATATACTCTTAAGAGAGCCTGACCAATAAATATTATAATAGCACTCACTTGCCTGCCGGTCCGCTCCCCACCCCACCCATAAAAGAATTTAAGTAATTAATTCTAAAACCAGGATGGGAAGATTTGTGAAGTCTGCATGACTTTGGCTCAGACCTCTTTGGCTTTCTATCACTCTAAAATTATTAAATAGAGCTAAACAATAGAGTTTTATTTTCTAACTGCTACAAACTTACTATGTGACAGAACATCCCAATTTCTTATGTACTGTTCTTAAAAGCCAGAACTCATGTACTAATAATCTCTATACAATTCTTACAATAAAATGGGAAACAAACATTCATGAAGAAGAAGAAGAATTTGGCTTCATAGAGGGGACATTATAAAATAAAGGGAAAGTTATTTGCTATTGTAATACTTTTAACTTGGAGATGCAAAGGAGAAATTAGAAGTCTATTCAGCTTTAGGGAATATATAACTCACAGGAATTTCTCATTAAAGTACACATGAAGAGAGAGAGAGAGAGAGAGAGAGAGAATGGGTACAAATTTTTTCTGTATAATTCATCCAAATGTCATACAAATATATGATGCATTGGTTATGATTAATACTATGTTCTTATAATAGCATTCATGAATCTTTTAATAAGTGAACCACCCAACACTTCTCAATTCAGTCTGTGAAGGTCATTTCATGTTTAAAAAGACAAACCAACAAAATACCATCTTACTTTCCTATGTAGGGCCTTGCTCATGAAACCACTGTGTATCTGTGGTGCACGAGATCCTCTCAGTAAAGCTCTTCATATATGTACTGTAATGTTTACATTAATGTAAACCAGGACTTCTTAATTCCACAAGCTAATTAACTCTATGTCACCTGTAAGTGAAAAGCAGCTCTTACATTGAGAGTTAAGGAGGTGTGACTGAAGTCACAAGAAACCAGATAGGAAACAAGATAAGCACAACTCAAGGACCTATATATCCAGAAAAAGATAATCTTGCCTTCTCTGGAAAAACAAACACAAATTAAACTGCTGGCTTCTCTGGGTGTAAGAACTAAATAGACACATTCAAAGTGGTCCTAGATTCAGTCCTTGGGACTCTAAGAACACACAACCCATTCAGAACTTTGCCAAGTGACATAGAGAACTAACTTGTTTAGTAACAGACAGCTCCCTGAATATTTTCACATGCATTAGCACATTTTATTATTGTTTAAAGCTCACTCTGTAAAGGTGAGTATTATTTCAAAGAGATTATTAAACAGAGTTTCGAATGGTTAAGTGGCTTAACAAGATAACGCAGTGGTAAACAGAAATAATGAAAAACTGAGGTAGTGAGTTTATTAGCCCCTGTGACCACATGCTTAGTCAGAGGAAACCTTTACTAAAAAATCTGAGTTAGCACAGAAACAGCATGTCTGATTAACATGACTCTAAATGACGATTCTTCTGCCTTCGCTCCCCTTTCACAATATTTCACAGCTGTACTGACTGGTTTTGTGTATCAAGTTGACACAAGCTGGAGTTATCACAAAGGAGCTTCCCTTGAAGAAATGCCTCCATGAAATTCAGCTGTAAGGCATTTTCTCAACTAGTGATCAAGGTAAAAGGGCCCATTGCAGGTGGTGCCAACCTGGGTTGGTAGTCCTGGGTTCTATAAGAAAGCAAGTTGAGCAACCTAGGGAGAGCAAGCCAGTAAGCAGTTAAGCAGCATCCCTCCATGGACTCTGCATCAGCTTCCGCCTCCAAGTCCCTGCCCTGTGTGAGTTCCAATTCTGACTTCCTTTAGTGATGAACAGGAATGGGGAAGGAAATGTAAGCTGAACAAACCCTTTCCTCTCCAACTTGCTACTTGGTCATGATGCTTTGTGCAGGAATAGAAACCCTGACTAAGACAGATGCCTTGCTATTTTTCCCCTGTAGGAATGACTGGACAACTGGCTCTAAGAAGCTCATTTATTTATACTTACTCCACCATAATTTAATGTAGAGAGAATATCTTGTGTATTGTATGGATGCAAACCTGTCGATTAAAAAGCCTATGGCCTATGGGCTTATGCAGGAAATAGGTAGAACATCTGGGAGGAGAAATAATTCTGGGATAGAGCTTGGCATGGAAATTCATTGGGAAAATATAACGAGACAGACACATAGTACCTAAGCACAGGTAACCAAACATGTGGCAGAATGGAGGTTAAAATAAATAGGTTATCTTAAGTTACAATCCTAGTCAGACAAGAGCCTAGCTATATGGGCAAGGTATTTGTAAAAATATTTTGAGCCTGAGTCTTTCTCGGGCATGAGTCAGTTTATCTAAAGATAAAAAGAATGCCTAGCATAGGAGGTAGGAAGATGTTATGCTTGTGTTGAACATATAAAAATATTACCATATGCTTTCGAAGGAAATGCCTTTCCAACAAGTAATAGTAAAACTCTGTATTGGTACCACACTCTTCAAAGTACTTTCCTACTCTATCATTCATCCTCAACAAGTGCTGGAAAATAGTCCTGTCAAAAGGCCTACCATCCTGCCATCAATGTATAAACGCCCCCTGATGTCCACCCCACTGGGCTTCTTTTGTTAATTTCAGCCCTTTTATTAATAGCCATTTTAACTGAGATGGATGATATTTCATTGTGATTATGAGTTGTTTCCCTGATGATTCACTAAGTGTGCAAGCCATGGAGATACTATTTCCTTTTTTTAAAAAAATCACACTATTAATTTTAAAGTATTATTATATCGGTGGGAAACTGGTAACGATAGTACAGACAGCTCTTGAGTGTGGTACATTCAGTTTCTGGTTGTTACTGAGAGTTTATGTCATTATGCCATGTTCATCAAATTTAATGAATCACCATAGACACTTTATTAGCTAACATCCTCTTCAAGTCACGTTTATTTAGTTTCTGCCTAATTCCTTTGTTCTGTTTGGGGATCTCATCTAAGATACCACACTGCATTTTATCGCTCGAGACAATGAAGCTCTCTGAAGTCTTCCCTGGGTCTGGTGATCTTGATGGTTTAAGATGAAATTTTTGCAGAATGTCTTTAATTAGTATTCATGTGCTTGCGAGAATAATGGGCTGTTGAAATGCAATTCTCATCACACATATAAAGGATTATAGATTATCAATATCTTTTCACTGTGGTGTTCACCTTGACCACCTGCCTGAGACAGTGTTTCTGCACTATTGAATGAGTACTATCTAAACCTTTGCTTTGAAAACACATTAAAACATGAAGCTCACACTCAGGAAACAGAAGAAGCAGTTTATCAGCCCCTTGAAGGCAACATAGCTGTATAAATCTCTGGGAGTTACTTCACAGAACAACCTTTTTCCTATATTCCCTTCACTTGTTTCTTCACTGAGTCATTCTTTTGTATGGCTGTGTCCATTTAAATATTTTTATATTTTAGCTTATAATACAATACTAATTCATTTCATTGTTCAAATGTAACAGCTTTGGCTACTGAGACTTTACTCATTGGTTCTTATATCTTTTTAATCTATCTTGGGGGTTTGGGTGAGTACTTGATTTTTGGTGCTACAAATTGATATAGGTTCATCACATAAAGTCCCTGTCCCAGTCCTAGAAGCAGCTATTGACCTAAGGATCTCTGGCTTCTTTATTGGAGAATTAAAACCATTAGAAACCAAGACCTAAGCTCTAAGATCATGACTACTGAGGTGTCCCTGCATGTAAACTCTCTCAACTTGCAGAATGTCCTATTTGACTCAGACCACTACAAAAAAAAAATCATCCCTTGAGTGCCTTAAATAGTAAACTTTTTTTTCTCATAACCATGGTGACTGCAAGTCTGAGATCAGGGTGTGTTTTTGTGAGTGCCCACTCCATGGCTTATGGACAACTGTGTTCTCAAGTGGTAGGTAAAGAGAGAGGAAGCAAGTTTTCCATGTATTCTTACAGGGGCACTAATCCCATCATAACACCCCACCTTATGATATAATTACCCCTCAAATAGTGTCACATCAGAGAATAGAATCTCAAAGCCACACAAGTAATATGTGTATGATTATACTAGTTCATGCACACAATGCAACTCTAAATACTTCTCTAAGAGCCATCCAAAGCTATGTGAGTCTATACTGATGTTTATAACTCTTTTCTGTCTACACATATATTACTCTAGTCTTCTAACTTGTTCACCTATAACTTCTCACTTCTACAATGAGACATATTTCCACCAATCAGTTGTTAAATCCTAGTATATACTCATAATGACTTCAGCATTCATAACTATTCTTTTGTATCAATTAAAGCATTTTTTTGGTTCACACACTTAAATCTGCTTGTATTTTTACCGATTTCAGTCATTTTCATAGTTATTTAATTCTACATATCCCTGTCACCTTCAGAGATGTAGCTTCATATATTGTAATGGAGTTAGATCCTTTTATCATATTCTCCATTCCATCCAATAATATTCTAAAACTATACATGATTCATTTTTACATTGTATACTTTAAGACTTCACTCTTCATGTTATAAAGATCTGCACATTTGATGTAGTGCCATGGATCCAACCTCAGTGTCATACAGCACAGTTCTACATAGACATAATTTTGTGATGCAATAAATAATTTTGGCATGCAATAAATGTGATGCCCTCCCCAGTAGCTGCTTTGCTCAATAAAATTGCCATTAAGCTTTCAAAAAATAGACAAATAATAAGGACTAACTTTGAAGTTCAAAATACAGCAAAATAAGTAAATGTGCCTTTCTCTGGAATTCTTTTAACATATCCTTCAGCATGCAGAGTAGAGGGTAACTGTCCTAAAAGAGAAAACATAGAAGCATCTAGATTTAAGGCTAGGGGAAGAATTCAAATCCAGTTCACCTTTATGTTACCTATTGAAGAAAAGAACAAAATGCAAAAATAAAACAGCAAATAAATTATCTACAAGTTATTTTTACCCTCATCTTAAGGTCTCCATTCTTGTGTAGCTTCCTCTTGAGAAAAGTTATAGACAAAGGGTCTTTAACATATTGTGCAAGCCAAATTTAGTTGTCTATGCTTATAAATAATGTGCATGCTTTAAGTGTAGACAGTTGCCATATTTCTGTTGATATGGTTTACTCAGACACAAGCAACTGATGGTGAGGGATTTGGCCTTCAGGTTACAGTTCCCAGACTCATTATACAGACACTATTAAAAGGATGATTAGAGCAGTCCCTGGAAAGGCGATTACACATTTTCTTTGCAAGTTAAGACACCGTATAAAGTAGTAAAAGAGTACATAACCTTGAACTTGTGAGAAAGACTAGTCAAAAATCAATACTGAATATTTAAAGGTAATAACATTAGGGAGAAAGACTTATTCTTGTAGTAAAGTCCTGAATCCAAACAGGGCAGAACAAATCTCTCTGAGAAGAATACTTTGCACCCAACATCCTCTCAGGAATCACTCGTATGAACGTTGTTTATTTTTAATGCTGAATTTTTTTTCTTTGAGTTGGGGAAATATCTATTTTGCTAAAGCATGCTGTCCCAGAAGTATATCTTGCTAAATCTCCATTTCCTATGAAGATAATCTTCCCCTCACCGATGCACCTTGCAAAGCTAAGCCGAGGACAGTGCGCTCTTTGAAGGGAAGATAAAGGCTTAGAAATATCAAGAGAGATTCTTCTATTGATAGGAGGAAACCAGTAAATCTTTTCTAATGTGGATTTTACTTTGACAAATTCATGAAAGAGCCATTTGTACCTCTTCATTTAGACTCTCTATTGATGATTGGGATGGGGGGGGTCCTGTTTCATGCCTATGTAGTTTTAGAGGCTCCAAAGGTCCACCAGAGATGAGGCCTTCTAGAGATTTGCTCTAAATGATTAAGCACTTTGGGCTGTAAAAAGGGTGGATGTCAATCTTCTAGGCATGTTTAGCTTTGGGTTTTGTAATTGCTAAATGCTGGTCTTGGAGTTTTGAAAAAAAATGGTAATGTTACATTTGCCTCATACCTTTCATCCTGGAACCACACGTTCCCCTTGATTATGAAACACAGCCACCCTGGAGCAGAAAAACAGGGACTGTTTGATACTGAACCTTTGTCCAGTGCCATGATTATACAAGGTAGAAGAAATCATTTGAAGCAGAACCAAACTATTACAGTAACAAAGACTGTGTGACAGGATTTGAAAACACCCAAGATACAATCTTATTTATTCTCCCTGATACACAGTATCCTTTTGAAGTACCTTAGAATAAGAGTGCCATCCTTTTGAATCCAATAAAAAATTAAAAACAATGATAATAATCTTAAAAAGTGAAAAGGACAATGGAATGATGTTAAATCACTTACTTCTTTTAGCACGATTTCTATTCCCTGGGATGTGCCATTAAGAAAAAAAAGTGAATGTGGGGATAGAGAAATTGCTCAGCAGTCAACAGCACTGGATTCTCTTGGCAAACACCAGGGTTTGATTCCCAAAACCCACACTGTGGTTCCTAGCTGCCTGGGATTTCTGTTCCAGGGGTTCTGATGCCCTCTTCTGACCTCCACAGGGACATGCCATACACATGGCAAATAGACATGTGTGCAGGAAAAACATCCATACAATAAAAAATAAAGATAGAAATTTTTAAAAATAGAAGTGAGTGCAGAAAAAGTTCTATTACCATCAATACTTTACAGGCAACCCTGTAAACTCTAAAGGAAACCTTGTGATAGGGTATGAAGGGGAGTGTCCTATTCATGAATCCTTAAACAAGGATTTCTTGGCCAATTCACAGAAGGATGGAGAACACTAATTCTATAAAACAAATTTATCAGATCAGAAACTGAATTCACTCAATGCTTTAGCCTCACAACCTTAAACCTAATAAAACCATGTTAAGCAAATAAGACACTAAGCTCTCCTCCTGACAGCAGAGAAGGCCATAGCTTACAAAGCTTTGGCAAATGCTTGGGTAGACAATAGGGTTGCTTTTTTGTCACTGCTGTTATTGTTCCCTGTGTAGAAGAAGAAGAAAATATAATGATCAAAGCAGTGGGGAAATTGAGTTGTTTCACTGGGTAGAGATGTGGTACAGGGTTTTCATGCACCCTGTGAACATTAAAACACTCTTAGGTGACTGCTGCCAGAGTTCAAATCCCCTACAGGAAAATACCAAAAGATTCAATAGTCACTTAATTTTCATCTAAACTGAAATTCTGTGAGCCCTTCCAGGAAACAATATGGGCACAAGAGACGGATACCACATCACCCCAGTGATATTCAGTAAAGGGCTCTGAAGAGAGGGAGTCTTGTCAGGATTTTGGTTTGTGTATTAGTCCTTCGATGTTCTAGAACTCAGTAGACCTGTGTACAAAGAAGTATAAGTTCAAATCTAATCAAGAAGAGTCCTAAAATCAATACTCTTGTATTCTGTAGCCTCAGGATGTTCATCTGGGCAGTTCAGACTGCGCGCGGATTTGAAGGGATCCAGTCACCCAAATCCCTGGGACATAGAGCTAAATCTTCAGAGGGGCAGACACACCTGGGAAGCCAGAAGGGACTACACTCTGCCCACATTTCTGACTCCAGAGGAAAACACCAAATGTCATCTGGGACCCCGGTGCACGGGGCCCACGGGAAAAGGTGGTGCAGGCCCTCCTGGTTGCCACACTAAGGGAGAACTCAAAAGCAGCCCCCCAAGGAGCAACTTCAGCCACGGGACGACAGGTAAGACCAACTTTTCTGCTCCAACCGACCTGCTTGGTGGACTCAGGACACATGCCCACAGGAACAGCTGAAGACCAGTAGACAGGAAAGACTACAGGCCTGAAAGCAGTACACACTGTTCCCATAACTGGCTGAAAGAAAACCGGAAAACAGGCCTACAGGACTCCTGCCACACAGGCCTATAGGACGGTCTAGGCACTGTCAGAAATAGCAGAACAAGGTAACACCAGAGACAACCTGATGGCAAGAGGCAAGCTCAGGAACCCAAGCAACATGGCATCATCGGAGCCCAATTCTCCCACCAAAGCAAGCATTGAATATCCAAACACACCAGAAAAGCAAGATCTAGATTTAAAATCACATTTGATCATGATGTTGGAGGACTTCAAGAGAGATATAAAGAACTCCCTTAGTGAAACGCAGGAAAACATAAATAAACAACTAGAAGCCTATAGAGAGGAATCAGAAAAAACCTTAAAGAATTCCAGGAAAACATAATCAAACAGGTGAAGGAATTAAAAATGGAAATAGAAGCAATCAAGAAAGCACTAAGGGAGACAACATTGAATATAGAAAACAAAAGGAAAAGATAAGGAGCCACAGATACAAGCATCACCAGCAGAATACAAGAGATAGAAGAGAGAATCTCAGGAGCAGAAAATTCCATAGAAATCATTGACACAACTGTTAAAGATAATGTAAAAAAGAAAAAGATACTGGACCAAAACATACAGGAAATACAGGACTCAATGAGGAGATAAAACCTAAGGATAATAGGTATAGAAGAGAGTGAAGACTCCCAGCTCAAAGGACCAGTAAATATCTTCAACAAAATCATAGAAGAAAACTTCCCTAACCTAAAGAAAGAGATGCCCGTAAACCTACATGAAGCCTACACAACTCCAAATAAATTGGACCTGAAAAGAAACTCCTCCCATCACATAATAGTCAAAACACCAAATGCACAAAACAAAGAAAGAATATTAAAAGGAGTAAGGGAAAAAGTCAAGTAACATATAAAGACAGAACTATCAGAATCACACCAGATTTCTCACCAGAGACTATGAAAGCCAGAAGATCCTGGACAAATGTCATACAGACCCTAAGAGAACACAAATGCCAGCCCAGGTTACTGGATCCTGCAAAACTCTCAATTAACATTGATGGAGAAACCAAGATATTCCATGACAAAACCAAATTTACACAATAACTTTCTGCAAATCCAGCGCTACAAAGGATGATAAATACCAAAGCCCTACATAAGGAGGCAAGCTACACCCTAGAAAAAGCAAGAAACTAATCATCTTGGCAACAAAACAAAGAGAAGAAAACCACACAAACATAATCTCACATCCAAATACGAATATAACAGGAAGCAACAATCACTATTCCTTAATATCTCTCAACATCAATGGACTCAACCCCCCAATAAAAAGACATAGATTAACAAACTGGATACGCAATGTGGACCCTGCATTCTGCTGCCTACAGGAAACACACCTCAGAAACAAAGACAGACACTACCTCAGAGTGAAAGGCTGGAAAACAACTTTCCAAGCAAATGGTCGGAAGAAGCAAGCTGCAGTAGCCATTCTAATATCGAATAAAATCAATTTTCAACTAAAAGTCATCAAAAAAGATAAGGAAGGACACTTCATATTCATCAAAGGAAAAATCCACCAAGATGAACTCTCAATCCTAAATATCTATGCTCAAATATAAGGGCACCTACATACGTAAAAGAAACCTTACTAAAGCTCAAAGCACATATTGCACCTCACACAATAATAGTAGGAGATTACAATACCCCACTCTCATCAATGGACAGATCATGGAAACAGAAATTAAACAGAGACATAGACAGACTAAGAGAAGTCATGAACCAAATGGACTTAACAGATATTTATAGAACATTCTATCCTAAAACAGAAGGATATACCTTATTCTCACCACCTCATGGTACTTTCACCAAAATTGAACATATAATAGGTCATAAAACAGGCCTCAATAGATACAGACAGATAGAAAAAATCCCATGCATCTTATAAGACCACCACAGGCTAAAGCTGGTCTTCAACAACAATAAGGGAAGAAAGCCCACATATACATGGAAATTGAACAATGCTCTATTCAATGATAACCTGGTCAAGGAAGAAATAAAGAAATTGAAGACTTCTTAGAATTTAATGAAAATGAAGATACAACATACCCAAACATATGGAACACAATGAAAGCTATGCTAAAAGGAAATCTCATAGCTCTAAGTGCCTGCAGAAAGAAACAGGAGAGAGCATATGTCACCAGCTTGACAGAACACCTAAAAGCTCTAGAACAAAAAGAAGCAAATACACCCAGGAGGAGTAGAAGGCAGGAAATAATCAAACTCAGAGCTGAAAACAACCAAGTAGAAACAAAAAGGACTAAACAAAGAATCAACAGAACCAAACGTTGTTTCTTTGAGAAAATCAACAAGATAGATAAATCCTTAGCCAGACTTACGAGAGGACCCAGAGAGTGTGTCCAAATTAACAAAATCAGAAATGAAAAGGGAGACGTAACTACAGATTCAGAGGAAATTCAAAAAAACATCAGATCCTACTACAAAAGCCTATGATCAACAAAACTTGAAAATCTGGAGGAAATAGAAAATTTACTAGACAGATATCAGGTACCAAAGTTAAATCAGGAACAGATAAAACATTTAAACAACCCCATAACTCCTAAAGAAATAGAAGCAGTCATTAAAGGTCTCCCAATCAAAAAGAGCCCAGGTCCAGATGGGTTCAGTGCAGAATTCTATCAGACCTTCATAGAAGACCTCATACCAATACTATCCAAACTATTCCACAAAATTGAAAACGACAGAGCGCTACCAAATTCCTTCTATGAAGCCACAATTACGCTTATACCTAAACAACACAAAGATCCAACAAAAAAAGAAAATTTCAATTTCCCTTATGAATACCGACGCAAAAATACTCAATAAAATTCTGGCAAACAGAATCCAACAGTACATCAAAACAATCATCCACGGGCTTTGGGATTTAACTCAGTGGTAGAGCCCTTGCCTAGCAAGTGCAAGGCCCTGGGTTCCATCCCCAGCTCCGGAAAAAAAAAATCATCCACCATGACCAAGTAGGCTTCATCCCAGGCATGCAGGGATGGTTTAACAAACAGAAACCATCAACGTAATACACTATATAAACAAACTGAAAGATTAAGAACCACATGATCATTTCATTAGATGCTGAGAAAGCATTTGATAAATTCAACACCCGTTCATAATAAAAGTCCTGAAAAAATGGGAATTCAAGGCCCATACCTAAACATAGTAAAAGCCATATACAGTAAACCAGTAGCTAACATTAAATTAAATGGAGAGAAACTTGAAGCAATCCCACTAAAATCAGGGACTAGACAAGACTGCCCACTCTCTCCCTACTTATTCAATATAGTTCTTGAAGTTCTAGCCAGAGCAATCAGACAACAAAAGGAGATGAAAGGGATACAGTTTGGAAAAGAAGAAGTCAAAATATCACTATTTGCAGATGATATGATAGTATATTTAAGTGATCCCAAAAGTTCCACCAGGGAACTACTAAACCTGATAAACACCTTCAGCCAAGTGGCTGGGTATAAAATTAACTCAAATAAATCAGTAGCCTTCCTCGACACAAAAGAGAAACAAGCCGAGTAAGAAATTAGGGAAATGACACCATTCATGATAGTCCCAAGTAATATAAAATACCTCGGTGTGACTTTAACCAAGCAAGTGAAAGATCTGTATGATAAGAACTTTAAGCCTCTGGAGAAAGAAATTGAAGAAGACCTCAGAAGATGGAAAGATCTCCCATTCTCATGGATTGGCAGAATTAATATATTAAAAATGGCCATTTTACCAAAAGTGATCTACAGATTCAATGCAATCCCCATCAAAATTCCAATCCAATTCTTCAGAGAGTTAGACAGAACAATTTGTAAATTCATCTAGAATAAAAAAAAAAAACCCACGATAGCTAAAACTATCCTCAACAATAAAAGGACTTCAGGGGGAATCACTATCCCTGAATTCAAGCAGTATTACAGAGCAATAGTGATAAAAACTGCATGGTATTGGTACAGAGACAGGCAGATAGACCAGTGGAATAGAATTGAAGACCCAGAAATGAACCCACACACCTATGGGCACTTGATTTTTGATAAAGGAGCCAAAACCATCAAATGGAAAAAAATAGCATTTTCAGCAAGTGGCGCTGGTTCAACTGGAAGTCAGCATGTAGAAGAATGTTATCAGCCTGTACAACGTTTAAGTCCAAGTGGATCAAGGACCTCCACATCAAACCAGATACACTCAAACTAATAGAAGAAAAAGTGGGAAAGAATCTTGAACACATGGGCACTAGGGAAAATTTCCTGAACAAAACACCAATGGCTTATGCCCTAAGATCAAGAAATGGGATCTCATACAACTACAAAGCTTCTGTAAGGCAAAGGACACTGCTGTTAGGACAAAATGGCAACCAACAGATTGGGGAAAGACCAACCCTACAACTGATAGAAGACTTATATCCAAAATATACAAAGAACTCACAAAGTTAGACTGCAGGGAGGCAAATAACCCTATTAAAAATGGGGTTCAGAGCTAAACAAAGAATTTGAAGCTGAGGAATGCCGAATGAATGAAAAGCACCTAAACAAATCTTCAACATTCAAGAGAAGGGAAAGGAAGGTAAGGGAAGGTTAGGGAAGGGAAGGATAGGGAAGGGAAGGGAAGGGAAGGGAAGGGAGGGGAAGGGAGGGGAGGGGAGGGGAGGGGAGGGGAGGGGAGGGGAGGGGAGGGAAGGGAAGGGAAGGGAAGGGAAATGTTCAACATGTTTATTCATAAGGGAAATGCAAATCAAAACTACCCTGAGATTTCACCTCACACCAGTGAGAATGGCTAAGATCAAAAACTCAGGTGACAGCAAATGCTGGCGAGGATGTGGAGAAAGAGGAACACTCCTCCATTGCTGGTGGGACTGCAAACTGGTACAACCATTCTAGACATCAGTCTGGAGGTTCCTCAGAAAATTGGACATTGCACTACCTGAGGACCCAGCTATACCTCTCTTGAGCATATACCCAAAAGACTTTCCAACATATAACAAAAACTCATGCTCAACTGTGTTCATAGCAGCCTTATTTATACTAGCCAGAAGATGGAAAGAACCCAGATTCCCTCAACAGAGGAAGGGATACAGAAAATGTGGTACATCTACACAATGGAATACTACTCAAGCTATCAAAAACAATGGCTTTATGAAATTCATAGACAAATGGAGGGAACTGGAAAATATCATCCTGAGTGAGAAAACACACATGGTATGCACTCATTGATAAGTGGATATTAGCCCAAATGCGCGAATTACCCTAGATGCACAGAACACATGAAACTCAAGAAAGATGACCAAAATGCAAATGCTTCACTCCTTCTTTAAAAGGGGAACAAGAACACCCTTGGGAGGGAATAGGGAGGCAAAGATTAAAACAGAGACTGAAGGAACGCCCATTCAGATCCTGCCCCACATGTGGCATATACATATACAGCCACCAAACTAGATAAGATGGATGAAGCAAAGAAGTGCAGGCTGACAGGAACCGGATGTAGATCTCTCCTGAGAGACACAGCCAGAATACAGCAAATACAGAGGCGAATGCCAGCAGCAAACCACTGAACTGAGAATGGGACCCCCATTGAAGGAATCAGAGAAAGAACTGAAAGAGCTGAAGGGACTTGAGACCCCATATGAACAACAATGTCAACCAACCAGAGTTTCCAGGGACTAAGCCATTACCCAAAGACTATACATGGAATGACGCTGGGCTCCAACTGCATAGGTAGCAATAAAAACCCTAGTAAGGAAACCAGTGGTAGGGGTAGCCCTTGGTCCTACCAAGGCTGAACCCCCAATGAATGGGATTCTTGTGGGGGAGGGCAAGAATGTGGGGAGGATTGGGGGGGAACACTCAAATAGAATGGGAGGGGGAGGGGCTAGGGTGATGTTGGCATGGATACTGGGAAAGGGAATAACATTTGAAATGTAAATAAGAAATACCCAATTTAATAAAGATGGGGGGGAAGGAATGTTCATCTGGAATCTAGATAACAAGAATCTACTTACATTTTATTTAAATAACCTTAACATCATGCAGGCACATAGGCATAACACAAGCTACCACCTCCCTACTCTCTGAGAACCTTTAGAAACTTCATCTAGTGTAAAAGATGACTAAATGACTTACAAGTCCTGAAGCAAGGAACCCAAAGAGGCTTCTTGGCTTTACCTGTGAGATAACCTTCCTTCACAGGCTGATTGACTGGCCTAAACAAAGAAAGTCTCTAAACTCCTAGATGAGGGACCCTACATCATGTTCCCTACATCTAGATCATACTTACATGCCGATGAGTTTTGGACTCATATATGATGTTAATTATACACTTTCCTCCTCCCCCATTCCAATTAAGTAAAATATCATACCTTCAATGAGAGTTCTGCAAATACTGTTGGAGCGATTTTTTTTTATTTAAACCCAAAAAGAAATCCCTTCTGAATCAGAGTAACCCTGTCTAGACATCATTTATCCTAGATATCCAGAAGTTTGAGTTGCAATGTTACTTTGTAACACACAAAACACACATTTGAGCCACCATGTACCCGACTGGCACCAGTTTAAAGGAGCATAAGCGTTCAACTTATAGAGAATTAATAAATCGAATTCTTACCATCTACAGGGCATATACAGTAAGATAAAAACATCTTCCAAAAACTTGCAGTACATTTTAGAATGTGTTGGAGAATATCCGCGAGTACTGCAGATTCATTTACAGGATTTAGAGTACCTTATTCCATCACAAATGGCTCTCTGACTCGGTATGGCATTAATAATGGAAAGAACAACCTTTAAAATAAAGTAAATGCACTTGGAGCAGTTACTGAGATAGTATCTGTCCTTAAAAATATTCCTCCGTTAATAACTTATAAGTTGATAGCATATATTCCTTAGCCTACGCTGTCTGCAAAGATTTATCTTTTGTGTTAAACTTCAGGCAGAAAAATAAAATAAAATAAAATTTGATCTCTATGGCAAACCGCCTTCTTCCATTTCCTTTACCTTTTAATTTCTACTGTTACCAACTTTGGAATTGTTTCATTGACCTTCTGCAGTATTTTAAATGGCAGTTTAGATGCCAGGTGACTGCCACACAGAGCTATAAATAAAATATGCCTGTGTGTGTACACACATATATCTCAAGATGTTAATCAAAAAGGACATAAATCACTAATATGTTTTACCTTCATACAAATGCAAGTTATGGCCACGTGCCCGGTGTGTTTTAGCCCTATTACTTTTCTTTACAGCTGCTGTCTTGAGCTGCTCCAGAGGCACGCGTTAGTTTGAATTTTCTCATTTAGTAACCAGTAAGTCAACTTCCACTCCTCTGCATTCTCAAAGCCCTGCTCTGTGACTATGTCTAATGAATTGAAATGTGGAAGGACCAGGATGAGCATCTCCTACATGTCCCCTCCTCTCCCTGTACCCTCTTGTTTATTTCCCACCAGGCCCACCTTTTTCTTTTCCTTCTATCTCTGCTTTTTCTCTCCTTTATCTCTCGTTTCTTATCCCCCACCCTTCCTTCCTTGAAAAGGTGGGTTTTCTTGTGTTTTGCCTTTGCTTCCAGGATGCCAGAATTAGCAGACAGCCTAGAAGAGACAAAAGGAAAAGAGGTGTGGAACATGCCTGGTTCTCTAATCTAAAAATAAATTAGCAACACCAAAAGAACTCATGGTATTTTCAACAAAGCTCCCCGAAAAGAAGTATTTTCCTACATTAATATAGTTACCAACCAAAAATTTCAGAGTGTAACAAACTAAATACCACACTGGCCAACAGAAACTATGCATAAAATATTGATGCATAACCTTGACTCCACATTCTTCCTGCATGCTGCTCATAATCAGAGAAAGTATATATGTATGCATATATATACACATACATATGTGTGTGCGCATGTGTGCATGCATGTGTGTATGTGTGTGTGTGTGCGCGTGCATGCATGCATGCATATGTGTGTGTGTGTGTGTGTATGAATCCTTTGGGCACTGCTCTGAAGTAATTTTATAAATGACACATGCTTTAATACAATACCAAGAAAAGATTCTTTACAAGGCATCATTTTCCAGATCTCATCAGAATGAAGATGAAGGCAAAAAATTCTAGAAAGTTACTAAAAAAGACATCAATATTGCAAAACATTCAAATATGTATTCTTCTAAAGGTTAATACAGAAGACAAAAAGGAAACTAATAAAACTAAGAAAAATGTACCCTACTTTCTATTCTTATACCAAAAATCAATAGATTTCAAACCCTAGCCTACTGTCCCCACCCTGTCCTTTAGCCTATGCTGGGGCTATGTACCCACATATCTGTCACACAAATCTGAAAACCAATACTTAACAGCCCCTCTGGGCCAGCTAAGTATCTAAGAATCGAATGAGCCGGATCTGTCACATCTATACAATTTTGTTTTCCAAAGTCATGCTGCATTTTTTTTAACCAGGAGAAAATAAGGGCTCCCGTGAGATCATCTCTCATAAATTGGGCCTTAAAATCTGTCTCAATGGGAGAAGCAAAGCAGTATGTTTTTATGTTGAATCTTGAAGTGACTTGCAAGACAAAAACTATGGTAAATAAAAGAAACTACTATTTCATTTCCAGTTGAACTATTCTTTTAACAAAAGTTTAAAATCTCATTATAGAGAACTCATAAATGAATTTCAAGAAAGGAAATAAAAGAAAAAGATATGACTGCTCCTAGAATGGTAATGAAGACATTTTATTGTAGATAAATGGGGGAACATAACCAGAGAGGAAGGAAAAGGAGAGGAGAAAGAGGGGAACCATGTGCAGTAGCCAGAAGGTCCAAAAGAGAGCAGGGGAACCAAAAAAAAAGTTTGTACTACATAACAAAGGGTATCTGAGGGTAGGGCAGGCCAGCCCCTGGCCTGGAGAAGTTTAGGATATGCCACCCATACCCTGTGACAGGTAGACACGAGAGATGCTGAGAGAACCCGGCAGCCAAGTCTGCTTTGCTATGTTAAGGGGCCACCTTAGCCATTTATCCTGGGTTTGAAATCCAACAATAAACACCCTCAATAACAAATACTTACAGATGTCCCAAAATTGGAACTGTTCACCTCAATCAAGGCTGCTCTAACTATAACACATCAGGTACCCTGTGACAGGTCCCTGTGTGCTTCACCCATAAACTGTAGCCCACTCTCAGTACTTCAAGGAACAGTCCCTGCCTTGGTGAACTTGTAGTTGATGCCCTCAACCTAAAAATACTTGTATTCAAGAGACTGAGGAGATGATTCAGTAGTAAAGTGCTTTCCATGAACGTTTAAGGACCTGACTTCAGATGCTCAGAACTTAACAAAACGAAACAGTCCTGATTTTGCTATAAAGAAGCCTCGTTTCTCTATGTCACTGCTGAGAAAAGAAACGAGATACTAGGAGCTTGATGGGCAGCCAGACCAACCAAGTTGATTAGCTCCAGGCTCACTGAGAGACCCTTTCTTAAAAGCTAAGTTTGAGAGCTACTAAGGGAGGCAGTCAAATTTGATCTCCGGTCTACACACATGCACATGAGCGCACATGCATGAACACACACTCACATGCACACACACACACACACGCACCTACCCACAAACAATTATATACACAATAAATAAGAAGGTTTCATATCTGTACTTGGCTAAGTCTTTCTCAACCAACTATATTCCCTTTAAACTCTACATGCTCTGAGAAACTTCCCACAGTTTCAGAACTGAATTCACTATCTATCCTAGAACTAAAGGGCATGCTGTTCTCAACCACAGACAGATTATCAAATTTCTCAGCACAGTCCTTAGAAACTGGAGGATGCATTAAAGTTCTCATTCAAGTTTTAATCATATCCAGACTACAAAAATTACCAAAGGACACCATATAGGGTTGAGCCCAGTAATATAGTGGAAGAAGGGCTCAGAGAAGGTGAAGCTGAGAATGTTTTGGAGCCTGGAGTGAGCAATATGTTCTGTCAAAGCCATTTTATTATTCTAGTGCACCCATAAAGAACCATGCAGAAAGAAGTTCCCAGAGGAACCCTCCAGTCTGAAGGCCTCTTCTGTAAATATGATAAACCCCACTCCGGAAGAGCAGGTAAAACTAAGTAAAAACTGAACCTTGTTAGCTTATACCTCCACATGACATCTTCAGGGAAAATATTAAACTTAAACTTGTTCCAAAAAAATCAGAAGAATAACAACAAAAATCTTACAATGTAGTTTAAAACTAAACAGAATTCACTACAGAGTTCCACAGTGCTTCAGCAATCAATTCATTACTTCTCAGGGTCTCATCAATCCTAGTTATTCAAGATTTATCCAGGAGTAATGGGAATAAATTAGGAAGGAAAATTGAGGCTGGGTATCAAGAACACTTTGATAAGCATTAAATCAATTAGACAACAGAATTTAAAATTGGATATTTAATGTAACAGATGGAATCAAGAAATATGAAGTATGATATCAAGAATGAAAAAAGAATTATCAGTTTAAAGGCAGATCATGAGCCCATCCTTCTGTGTTTGAAGAGAACAAAGGCTTAGCTCTCCATTCAGATCATTGTTTTTTCTGAAATTTTTGAGACATCAGAAGATATGCTTAAAAATAAATACATTACATTTCAACAAAGATGGCATATTCCATTGTAAAAACTCTCATTAAATCCCATAAAAGTTGGGTATTCTTTTTCATCTCCATTGAGAGAGCCAGAAAGCAAAGGGATGCTCTTAGAATATTTTTCTGGAACATAATCATTCAAATATAATGAAGATAGCATGTAGGCTATCTCTATAATCCAATTCTGGATTTCTCCCTCCCTCCCTCCCTGCCTTCCTCTATCTCTCCCTCCTTCTCTCCCTCTCTCCCTGCCTCCATCCCTCCCTCTCTCTCTTCCTCCCTCTTTTCCTCCCTCCCTCTGTCTCCCTCTGCCTCTCCCTCCTTCCTTCCCTCCCTCCTTTTCTCTATCTTTCTCTCCCTCCTTTCCTGCTTCCCTCCCTCCTTATGTCTCCCTTCCCCTCCCTCCCTCACCCCTCTATAGTTCCCTCTTCCTTTCCTTCTCTCCCCATGCAACCCTCCTGTATGCTAAGAAAGTTCAGTAGAACTTGGAAGGCTATTAGGAGGAAAAAAACCGTTCCTAGCCATATGGGAGATAAGATCCCCTGATCTAGCCTTCCAAACAAAATTAGGAGTTCTAGATAAGATGTGACTTTAAGAAGATGTTTATAATGGCCTGATGAAGTAGCAACTTATTCTCAGAGGCTGAAGTTAGGCAATAATAGGAACTCAGGCAGAGAGTTTGAACAATGAGCACCTTTGCTGCAGGGGAACTTGTCTTTCAGCAGCCCCGGCAGTGAAGGGTGGAGAGGAAAAATGAATATCCTGATGTAGGAAGGATGAGCAGGGGCACAGGAGACCTTTCCATGTGGAGTTATAATCCCAAATGCACTCAGCTTGATATAAGGGTGAGTGATAAGTCACCCCAGGTTGCGACAGTGTGAGGGTAATTGCTGGTCACGAAATTGACAATGATTGAAGTAAGAAGTTCTCCTCGTCATATACAAACAAAAGGTAATCTCTATGTGGTTTTAGCTTCAATTCACATTACTTAGGTGATATAAAAATTTACAAGGCAGGGATTTTGTTCAAAGTGGTTCTGGGCTAAAATGTCCCCTGGAGCCTGACAGGAGCGAAAGCAATACTCTGCAGAAAAGTGGATCTGCTCTCAGAGAGCTTTTGTAGATGAAGTCCTAAAAAAATGAGAACACCATGGATAAAGCGAAACCAGGGGATCAAGACACCTTGAGCGACAGCCAGATGAAACAACAAGCAGCAAATTCAGATGAACAACTCTTTAGATACTAAGTGTCCAAATACAAAGCATGAGATTTAAGTGTAATTGGTATATTTCCTAATTAAAGAATAGATTAAAATATGAGGAGCAGAAAGCAGAGCAAGCATACTTGGTGTAGACCCTCCAAAATAAAAAATACCATCATACACACACACTCACACACACACACACATATATATATACACACGCACGCGTGCACGTGTGCACACACACACACATACAAGCACACTTAGGTTGTCCAATGAGATAGCCAGTCTCCAAGATGGTTCCTGTCATTCTAACACAATGCCTGAGATTATTAACTTTTATAAAGAGAAAGGGTTTTTTTTTATTTTTATCCACATATAGTTGTATTGGTTCTAGTCTATGATTGCAGGGGATGGATATTCACTTGAGCTTCCAGTAGAGTAGTAGAGTTACTAACCAAGAGTGTGTCCTTGGCGACCAAATTCTCTCCCCACTTGGGCAGAAAGCAAAAGAGAAAGAAAGGACTAAATGTCAGAATCCCCTTTGAGGACCTCTCCCAATGACCTCAGAATTCCCCATAAGTCCCTGGCTCATCAAGGTCATGTGGCTTCTGTGATACCAAACACCAGTGTCTAAAGTTTGGGACTTTTTTAAAACATATTATTCATTCTTTGTGAGTTTCACATTAAGCACCCCATTCCCACACATCTCCCTATCCCCTCCTATCTGCCCTCTGCCCCTGTAACTTCCACCCAAAAGAAAATTTAAAAAAAAACACATAAAGCCAAGTCATGCAGTTAAGGAAACCCTGGACACTTCACTTTCATGGTAACTAATCTCCCACTAAATTTTGTAGCAACTGGTTACACAACAATAGAAGGAAGGTTTGTCTAGAATGTAGCCAGAACACCAGTCCTGTAATTTAAATTGTTACTATCTAATCCCTTCCGCTGTGATTTTTTTAACCTATAACATCTTATTCCAAGAAGATAAAACTGGGACAATATCACCATAGCGACTTTATGGCCCAGGAAATAAAGTTGCTCATTAACCCCTAGTGATGCAATGGCTATGTTCCTAAGTGTTTTCCAAGAGAGGATAGACCAAGCCCTGCCATGTTCTACATCAAAACTTCAGCCATATGAGGGAAAAGGAAAGCAGTTCGGCCATGGTGCTGTCCTCAGGACATAACAATAGAAACTGTCAGTGAGGTGGAACACAGGAAATTTATTCCCAGGTCTTTTTATCTTCAACAAATATTTATTGACTATCACTGAACCTTGTGAACAGTCACAGACTTTCAGGATATTAACACCACCAAGGGCAGACAATGTGTCTGCTCTCAGGGACATGATATTCCAGTGAGACAACAAAAAACACAAGATTAAAAAAATATGTAGCAAAAAGTTCTATTACTGGCAACAAAGAAGAAAAGGGCGAACTCAAGAGAACAGTTCTCAGGGGAGGGATGCTCCCCTACAGGTAAAGACCTCTGTTTCCAAAAGCAAGAGTACCTCTCCATTTTCCTTAACAAATAAACAAAGAAAATGCCCCAAATTGAGGCTCTGTTTTCAGTTTGGTAATTCCCATCTCCCATCACACTGGTCCCCTGTGACATCCACAACATACACAGCACAGAGGCTCCAGGAGAATGTGGCTTCCTTCCCAACCTCTTCTTTTCTGAGGTTTCCCACTGGGCCAACAATTTCCAGCCTATAATGTGACAAGCACAAGAGCACACTTCTCTTTGAATGTTGAAAACTCTTTAGGGACATTATAAAATTTCTTTGTATTTGATTCAACGTATGAAGAGCGTACAGATATGTTGTAAATCACAACTCGAAATTTAAAACCAGTACAAGTACACACACACAGACTTGTAATCCACTGGAGGCAATTAACAGGAAGTGGCTTAGGGGTGTTTGTTTTCATTTTCCATCGGGACAGTTTCTATCTTGAAGGACTCCGTGTCACATAACATATTATATAATCACATGTATGACAATACATACATCATATTATGTGTGAGAGTTGGGGATTTGGGTAGTAGTAGCCTGCAGATAACTGACTCAAAACTTGCCATGTATGAATGATGAACCCTGGACCAGAAAAGTCTATGCAGAATAGCGGTGCATATAATCAAAGTCTATATGCCAGGAAGAAGTGAACCAGACAGCATTTACTCCCAGAGTTAGTCAACATTTTGCAGAGATAGAAAAATAGTAGAAACAAATGATATGTGTCTGTCTACAGTGAAAGGAAGGAAGAGGGAGATAGGGAAGGGGAAGGAGAGAGACAGGAAGAAAAACAGGCAAAGAGAAGGGGAAGAAATTAATGAGATTCAAAGAGCAGATACATTTGAGTTTACAGCTCCTAGAGATTTGAAATCTACAGCCCCAGTTGTCCAAGTGAAAATTGAGGTAAGAAATGATGGTGTAGTTTTGAGTCTAAAATTATAAGGCTGAAAACTCAAGCAGGGTTGCTGTTCTAATTTCTAGATAGAACGGCTTTTCCTCTGGCGATTCTAAGACCTCCTCTTTAGAACTTCACCTGACTCTGTAGGGCCTGCCCACCTGCAGTGGGGAGGGCAATGTGCTTTACTCAATATTGGCATAAATAAAAGGAATTTTTAAAGAAATATTTATACATTTTCCTTCCTTAGGCAAAAAATTCCTTCTGGAGATCAAATACCAAGCCTTGTACATGCTAGGCTACCACTTTCTTACTGGGCTACATCCCTATTCAGTATCTAGTCTTGTGTTGAACTGTACAACTGGACACCTGACCAAATTGACATAGATTGCTAACATAATCTTTTCTCTTATATAATCTAACAAACTTCCTTATGAAATTGATATTATCAATGTCTATATTTTACCTTGGAAAAGACAATTCCCAAAGAACTTCTTCAATATCAATCATTGCATGTGAAAGCATCTATACACGGGAAATCTTGGACATGGAGACTACATTGAAAACATCTCCTCCACACTCAAAGTTGCTTTACACAGAGCTAGATGCAAGATCTACACTTCCTGATCATTATGACCTGTCATTCACTAACAAATACAGAGACTTCCTGCTAAATCCATCTGATGAGGCTCACCAATGACAGCCTGTATTTAACCTACTGCAGCAGAAAGATGGTACCACAAACAGAACAGTGGGCTACTGCATCAGCTTAAGGAAAAGATCCATATAGTAGCACTCGGAGCAGATACACTGTAGGTAAATATGAAGCAGTTGTTAATACATTTTCTCCCTTGGCTTTTGGGTTTATCAAAATACCAATCTACATGTCTCTGTGGACATAATATTTTGATGTTTAGACTATGAATAAATCGAACTCAAAGAAAACATCATAAATATACACACAATGGCTATACAGAAATATCCCAAGACCCATAGTTAGTGCTCTCTAATCAGCTATTTGGCACAAATGTGATCCCTACATTCATGCTGTACCCTGCCCTCTTATTTCTTACTATTATAGTTCTTTGGCAAATTTACATATGTGCATAAGACACTCTGGTTACTCTCCCCTACCCTGTATTTCCTTTCTCTTGCTCCTATCCAACTGCACAACTTGGTTTTGTTCTGTGATTCCTTGTTTTAACTAGGGCCATTTCTGTGACCACTAGACTGAGTCTGTCCATTGGAGTTTGCTAGGGTCACCTCCCACTGTCTACTACATTTGTATAATTTGCTGGAATTACTCCAATCAGGCACTCCAACACACACACACACACACACACACACACACACACACACACACAGAGAGAGAGAGAGAGAGAGAGAGAGAGAGAGAGAGAGAGAGAGAGAGAGATTCTCTTTCCTAGTGTGTCCTCTTTCAGGATCCTTGTGCTTCAGGTTACTGGTGCTATGTCTGACTTCTGTTACTTTCCTGCTTTAATTAACATCAGGGCAGTTCTGGAAGAGCCTTCTGGTCAGCAAACACACGTTTGTCATTTGCAGAAAATACTGTACCTGATATGCACATATTCTCTCCAGAGCTATCTATTGTTCCCCATTTTATCTTCCATACCAAGCCTGGGTGTTCATTCCCAGACCTCATTCTGTTGCACCTGCTGAACTAAAAAGTAGGAAACTTAATTCACCTGGGGTCCTGACAATTGCCAGTCCCTGATCTAATGCAGCAAGTAACCAGGTCACAAAAAGAAGTCCTTGCAGATTTTGATTCCTGGATATTATGAAGTCCCAAATGAAATGTCATGTGAAAATGCATTCCACCCATGCACAGTAATGCATTGACATTACTGTGTGGATACAATTACACTAGGCTTTTCCTATAAAATAAAAGGGGAAATACAGTTACTAAAAACAGCAGAACACCGCAATCTATTTGAAGAATGGCACAGGTTTCTACCTTGTCTTTCTATTAAAAGACAATTTAGAAGGACAAAAGGAGAAGTTCCTTTGAGTCCTGATTTATTTTCATCTAGACAGTGTCCTACGATAGAAAGGGAACAGCTTTGAAATCAGATTCATTGGACTTTAAATCCTTATTATGCCATTCAGCACAAGTATGACCCTTGAGCAAATGGCTTCTTCTCTTGGAATTCAGTTTACTCACCTGTGGAAGAACCACCAAGTTTCCTACCTACCCTCCAGTACAGGTCTGTGGGAAAGCAATGGGACTATATAACCAAAATACCGCAGGCCTTCTCAGCACAGGAAATGGTAGATATGAAAGATGTCAAGGACCAAAGCACCATTCCTTTTGTCTAGTTCCTCTCCCTTCTATTTTCCTCCTCTACCCTTCCACTCCTAACAATCAAGCTAACCTCAAAGGCTGGCTTAGCAAAAGAGCTTCACCCTTACTGGCATGTGAATATTCAACTCCAAGACCAATTGCACAGTAGATAGAGGTTGTATTAGGCTCTACCTGGGTTCAGAAGTTGCCATTGAGACAGTCACTAAAGACCATAGCTTTGAGAAATATTTCTAGAGCCTGGGTACATTTGGGAATATTCAAGGAATATAAACTGAGAGCTCGTTATTTTTAGATTGTATTCTTGGAAGATCAGCTTTACTCCCTAAATAAAATATATGGGTTAAGACACTGAAGACATTCTTCCCTCAGCTTGGTTGTCAACTGTGTTTTTATGGAATTGTATAAGCACAGCCCGGCGTGTCCTTCCCCTCTTCTAAGAACACTGGGTTCTTTTGACATCCTTCACTGTGATACTGACCATCAAGCCAAACAGGACCACAACTGCAGTATAAGAGAACCAACACTACAGGTCCCAGTCAAACAGTGAAGAGATGCATTGCAAAAGAGGTGGGGGGATTAAAAGGCACTGGTCAGCTCCTAGCCCAAGGAGTGCTGTTCAGTGGGCTCTGAGAACTTGTAGGTGCAACCGAATTGCTATCACTGAACTTAAAGAACCTCTCCATGGAAAAGAGTTGCTGGAAATTTGGTTCTAGGCCAGTGTCATTGGGATTTATACAAAGAAAGAATGTGCACTCATTAACTACAGAGGACTGGGCGAGTTTGACATCAATCCAGGTAAAGAGTCTCCGACAATTTTTCTAAGCAATGGCTTGGGAGTACTCAGAAAAGTAAGTGGTAAACTCAGCCTCCTAGCATGAGCCCTCTAAGAAGAGCCCTGTCAGAAGAACCTCATTTCCTACTGACAAACTCCTGACCACACTGGGAGAGCAGAGGAATAGGAGAGAAATGGGAAATCCAGATTTCAGAAAAGATTTGACAAGTGCTCTCCTTACACACTTGAAAGCAAAAAAGGGGAAGAAAGTCCTAATCAAACTACAATTGCACAGACCAGACCCACAGCCAGTGGAAAATAAGCATCCAAACATGATTAAGTAATGAGTCATAGTAAATTAAATATTTTTTTATTAACTTGAGTATTTCTTATATACATTTCAAGTGTTATTCCCTTTCCCGGTTTCCGGGCAAACATCCCCCCCCTCCCCTTCCTTATGGGTGTTCCCCTCCGAACCCTCCCCCCATTGCCGCTCTCCCCCCATAGTCTAGTTCACTGGGGGTTCAGTCTTAGCAGGACCCAGGGCTTCCCCTTCCACTGGTGCTCTTACTAGGATATTCATTGCTACCTATGGGGTCAGAGTCCAGGGTCAGTCCATGTATAGTATTTAGGTAGTGGCTTAGTTCCTGGAAGCTCTGGTTGCTTGACATTATTGTACTTTTGGGGTCTCGTGCCCCTTCAAGCTCTTCCAGTTCTTTCTCTGATTCCTTCAACGGGGGACCTATTCTCAGTTCAGTGGTTTGCTGCTGGCATTCGCCTCTGTATTTGCTGTATTCTGGCTGTGTCTCTCAGGAGCGATCTACATCCGGCTCCTGTCCGTCTGCACTTCTTTGCTTCATCCATCTTGTCTAATTGGGTGGCTGTATATGTATATGCCACATGTGGGGCAGGCTCTGAATGGGTGTTCCTTCAGTCTCTGTTTTAATCTTTGCCTCTCCCTTCCCTGCCAAGGGTATTCTTTTTCCTCATTTAAAGAAGGAGTGAAGCATTCACATTTTGATCATCCGTCTTGAGTTTCATTTGTTCTAGGGATCTAGGGTAATTCAAGCATTTGGGCTAATAGCCACTTATCAATGAGTGCATACCATGTATGTCTTTCTGTGATTGGGTTAGCTCACTCAGGATGATATTTTCCAGTTCCAAACATTTGCCTACGAATTTCATAAACTCGTTGTTTTTGATAGCTGAGTAATATTCCATTGTGTAGATGTACCACATTTTCTGTATCCATTCCTCTGTTGAAGGGCATCTGGGTTCTTTCCATTTTCTGGCTATTATAAATAAGGCTGCGATGAACATAGTGGAGCACG
Source organism: Rattus norvegicus (assembly GCF_021556685.1). Taxonomy (NCBI): domain Eukaryota; kingdom Metazoa; phylum Chordata; class Mammalia; order Rodentia; family Muridae; genus Rattus; species Rattus norvegicus. Next base: position 114,799,794 of record NC_141538.1, read on the forward strand.
TGTCTCTTTTATATGTTGAGGCATCTTTTGGGTATATGCCCAAGAGAGGTATAGCTGGATCCTCATGCAGTTCAATGTCCAATTTTCTGAGGAACCTCCAGACTGATTTCCAGAATGGTTTTACCAGTCTGCAATCCCACCAACAATGGAGGAGTGTTCCTCTTTCTCCACATCCTCGCCAGCATCTGCTATCACCTGAGTTTTTGATCTTAGCCATTCTCACTGGTGTGAGGTGAAATCTCAGGGTTGTTTTGATTTGCATTTCCCTTATGACTAAAGATGTTGAACATTTCTTTAGGTGTTTCTCAGCCATTCGGCATTCCTCAGCTGTGAATTCTTTGTTTAGCTCTGAACCCCATTTTTAATAGGGTTATTTGTTTCCCTGCGGTCTAACTTCTTGAGTTCTTTGTATATTTTGGATATAAGGCCTCTATCTGTTGTAGGATTGGTAAAGATCTTTTCCCAATCTGTTGGTTGCCGTTTTGTCCTAACCACAGTGTCCTTTGCCTTACAGAAGCTTTGAAGTTTTATGAGATCCCATTTGTCGATTCTTGATCTTAGAGCGTAAGCCATTGGTGTTTTGTTCAAGAAATTTTTTCCAGTGCCCATGTGTTCCAGATGCTTCCCTAGTTTTTCTTCTATTAGTTTGAGTGTGTCTGGTTTGATGTGGAGGTCCTTGATCCACTTGGACTTAAGCTTTGTACAGGGTGATAAGGATGGATCGATCTGCATTCTTCTACATGTTGACCTCCAGTTGAACCAGCACCATTTGCTGAAAATGCTATCTTTTTTCCATTGGATGGTTTTGGCTCCTTTGTCAAAAATCAAGTGACCATAGGTGTGTGGGTTCATTTCTGGGTCTTCAATTCTATTCCATTGGTCTATCTGTCTGTCTCTGTACCAATACCATGCAGTTTTTATCACTATTGCTCTGTAATACTGCTTGAGTTCAGGGATAGTGATTCCCCCTGAAGTCCTTTTATTGTTGAGGATAGCTTTAGCTATCCTGGGTTTTTTGTTATTCCAGATGAATTTGCAAATTGTTCTGTCTAACTCTTTGAAGAATTGGATTGGTATTTTGATGGGGATTGCATTGAATCTGTAGATCGCTTTTGGTAAAATGGCCATTTTTACTATATTAATCCTGCCAATCCATGAGCATGGGAGATCTTTCCATCTTCTGAGGTCTTCTTCAATTTCTTTCCTCAGTGTCTTGAAGTTCTTATTGTACAGATCTTTTACTTGCTTTGTTAAAGTCACACCGAGGTACTTTATATTATTTGGGTCTATTATGAAGGGTGTCGTTTCCCTAATTTCTTTCTCGGCTTGTTTCTCTTTTGTATAGAGGAAGGCAACTGATTTATTTGAGTTAATTTTATACCCAGCCACTTTGCTGAAGTTGTTTATCAGCTTTAGTAGTTCTCTGGTGGAACTTTTGGGATCACTTAAATATACTATCATGTCATCTGCAAATAGTGATATTTTGACCTCTTCTTTTCCAATCTGTATCCCCTTGATCTCCTTTTGTTGTCTGATTGCTCTGGCTAGAACTTCAAGAACTATATTGAGTAAGTAGGGAGAGAGTGGGCAGCCTTGTCTAGTCCCTGATTTTAGTGGGATTGCTTCAAGTTTCTCTCCATTTAGTTTAATGTTAGCAACTGGTTTGCTGTATATGGCTTTTACTATGTTTAGGTATGGGCCTTGAATTCCTATTCTTTCCAGGACTTTTATCATGAAGGGGTGTTGAATTTTGTCAAATGCTTTCTCAGCATCTAATGAAATGATCATGTGGTTCTGTTCTTTCAGTTTGTTTATATAATGGATCACGTTGATGGTTTTCCGTATATTAAACCATCCCTGCATGCCTGGGATGAAGCCTACTTGATCATGGTGGATGATTGTTTTGATGTGCTCTTGAATTCGGTTTGCCAGAATTTTCTTGAGTATTTTTGCGTCGATATTCATAAGGGAAATTGATCTGAAGTTCTCTTTCTTTGTTGTGTCTTTGTGTGGTTTAGGTATAAGAGTAATTGTGGCTTCGTAGAAGGAATTCTGTAGGGCTCCACCTGTTTCAATTTTGTGGAATAGTTTGGATAATATTGGTATGAGGTCTTCTATGAAGGTTTGATAGAATTCTGCACTAAACCCATCTGGACCTGGGCTCTTTTTGGTTGGGAGACCTTTAATGACTGCTTCTATTTCCTTAGGAGTTATGGGGTTGTTTAACTGGTTTATCTGTTCCTGATTTAACTTCGATACCTGGTATCTGTCTAGGAAATTGTCCATTTCATGAAGATTTTCAAGTTTTGTTGAATATAGGTTTTTATAGTAAGATCTGATGATTTTTTGAATTTCCTCTGAATCTGTAGTTATGTCTCCCTTTTCATTTCTGATTTTGTTAATTTGGACGCACTCTCTGTGTCCTCTCGTTAGTCTGGCTAAGGGTTTATCTATCTTATTGATTTTCTCAAAGAACCAACTTTTGGTTCTGTTGATTCTTTCTATGGTCCTTTTTGTTTCTACTTGGTTGATTTCAGCTCTGAGTTTGATTATTTCCTGCCTTCTACTCCTCCTGGGTGTATTTGCTTCTTTTTGTTCTAGAGCTTTTAGGTGTGCTGTCAAGCTGCTGACATATGCTCTTTCCTGTTTCTTTCTGCAGGCACTCAGCGCTATGAGTTTTCCTCTTAGCACAGCTTTCATTGTGTCCCATAAGTTTGGGTATGTTGTACCTTCATTTTCATTAAATTCTAAAAAGTTTTTAATTTCTTTCTTTATTTCTTCCTTGACCAGGTTATCATTGAGTAGAGCATTGTTCAATTTCCACGTATATGTGGGCATTCTTCCCTTATTGTTATTGAAGACCAGTTTTAGCCTGTGGTGGTCTTATAAGATGTTGGTGTGTGTGTGTGTGTGTGTGTGTGTGTGTGTGTGTGTGTTTGTGCATGTGTGTGTGTGTGTGGGTGTGGGTGTGGGTGTGTGTATGTGTTTTATGCAAGTATTTATGCAAGGGCACATGCCCCTGTATGTTCACATGGAAGTCAGAAGTGGAGTGGAGGCCCTCTTCCATCATTCTCTACCTTAGTATTTGGGCAGAGAGATGGTCTCACTGTGTATCAGTTGCTGGCCTGAAGCTCACTATGTAAACCAGGCTGCCCTTAAAATTACAGAGATCTGGTTGCCTCGGTCTTCTAAGTGCTGGGGTTAAAAGCATGTGCAGCCACACTCAGCCTTCCACTGTTTGTTTGTTTATTGATAGAGAGGTTATCCCACTGAACCTGAGATTTACCCATTTACCTAGACTATGGAATCCAGTGGTCTCTAAAGAGCCTCCTGCCTTCAGAACCCAGAACTGGAGTTGTATGTATGTTGTATGTATAGGCTGCCACATTCAGCTTTTTATGTGAATACCATGGAACTAACTCAGTTCTTCATTCTTTTACAGCAAACTCTTTACCCACTGATCCATCTCCCCAAGCCTGAAGGTTTATCTTTAATAATGATGAAAGAAAATTTAAAAACTCTAGAACAATTCCCACGAGCTATGTGAAAATATTTTAGGATATTATTTCAGGGTATGACTTCCAGCATGCTAAGTAGAATATTAAAGAATATTATTAAGTAAGATATAATATGTCATCAGGCTTACAAAAGTATAAAAAGTCTTAAGTACTTCTATGCAATATACCATTTAATGTGCAGAGAACTCTACATAAAATAAATAGGTGGTTTTTACATATTTCTATCAAAAATTATAGACTATTGGACCAAGGAGGTGGATGACGGCTCAACTGGTAAAGTCCCTGCCAAGTAGGCAGAGCTTCCTGAGTTCAGATCCCTAATATTTACATAAAAAGCCAGACATTGCAACATGGATTTGTAATCTCAGGCCTGCAAGTGGAGATAGAATAAGGCAGGGATATTTCTAGCCAGTCAACCTAGTTGAATTGGCAAGTTCCAGGCTCAGGGAGAGATCCTGTCTCAAAAAATAAGGTAGAGAGTGACTGAGAAACATACCTGACGTAGTCATCTAGTTCCAACACACATGGTCTCATCTCCCAGAAACAGCTCAGAAGAACGTTCCTGATTGTTCCCCAATACAGGACGTAGGATGGATCACATAGTCCCAGGCCCAGTGATCTGTAGGAATGCTCCACAGGACTGAGTGATTTGGTCAATTCTGTCCATTTCGTTCCAAAAGAAGCTGCTGGTGCTCCTGCTCTTGTTTTGAATGACGTTGCTCTGTACTGAGTGTCTCTGCAGTGGTTGTTTTTTACCTGAGTTTTACAGTTAAGCCATTTACATTTGTTCTCTATAAACAAAGTAAAAGTCAGCAACATTTGTTAACAGGGAAGTTCTTTTCTTTGTTTGCTTTTGTTTCTTCTTACTCTTTTTTTTTTACAGTTTAGAGACAAATAAAACAATGGGAGATGTTAACAGATGACTTAATTATCAGGAGGTATCAATTATGCAAATGAGTCCCATACCAAATAGAGCATCTTTTTCTTACAAAGTTGTTACTTTTTCTGGGACAATGGTTTTCAGACTTGAGCATGTATTGGAATCACCCAGAGGGCTTGTTACAAACCAGATGGAGGACCCATCCCCAGAGTTTTTGATTTAGTAGGTCTTGGGATGGGTCCTGAGGATTTGCATTCTTAATAAGTTCCCATGTGGTGAGGATGCAGCCATGCAAGGACCATGCCTTCAAATGTGCTGCCCTAGGAGGACTTTCCTACCTTGGAGACTGAATTCAATAGTCCCTTCATGAGCCTCCCTCCCCCAACCCTGGTTATCACTCTCCTAGGATCATCACTGTGAAGTTTGATAGCTGACTGGCACATCTCATTCCTTTACAAGAACAACTACATATCTGATTTACAATGTTGTGCTCCAGGACAGGGTACAAACCAGGCTAGCAGAGACCAGTATATGACTAACAACTACAGGTTGAATGACATCTGACTGATTAAACAAAGAAGTGTGTTGTATACACAAAATGTATTTGTAATGTAAAGTGGTCAGCTCTGTGATAAAAGAAATTCCGTGTATTCTGAGAGAAAGGAGCATTGAAGAGACAAGGAAGGGCTGGAGGTGTGGCTCAGTCAGTAAGGCACCTGCTGTGTAAGCAGAAGGATCTGAGTTTGCTTCCCTAGTACTGGCTTGGAAGCTGGGCATGGGGGTCTGTAATCTCTGTCATTTGGGGGATAAGAACAAGTAGATGGTTAGCCAACCTAGCCCAGTCAGTGTGCACCAGGTTCAATGACAGGGTCTATCAAAAAGAAAAAGAAAAGGCCAGAGAGCAATTGAGGATGGAACAGTGACACTGACCTCTGACCTCCACATATATATATGCAGACACCCGTAAGGAGGCAGCAGGCTGTGGAAGGTACCCTGATTCCTGGTCTAGATCAGAACCCTACAGACACCTACATAAAAATTTCATATGCCACACAGAGACACAAAGATACGACTCACCAAATAAAAACTAAAAAATTCAAATTTAAAATTCACTCTGGCTTCTATACTGTTTGATGGAAATGAAGTATTTCAAAACAACCCCAGTAATAAAAATGTGCAAATGACTTCAACTTTGTTAGCTGTACTCTTTGGCCTTTTAATACTCTATCCTGTGTAGCTGGTGAAGCTAAGAGTCACCCCAATTCAGCTTCAATAGGGCCTAGGGCATACTAGAAATTAGAGAGATCACCCAACATCCTAAACAGAAAGAGAGAATTGAAAGAAGAAAAAAATGAAAAAGACCTAGGAGGTCATTCGCCCTCTTTCTGGAGTAGTCGAAGATTAAATAAAGTAGCATGGGAAAGAAAATATGGAAATAAAGCTAAGAAAACTTAAGACTCTCTGATCTTCTAATTTTTAGAGCCTCCTGAAGATCAAGGATTTATTGTCAACTCCCTGCTAAAACCACCATTCATCAAAAGAAAAACATTGCCCACAGTCTGCATTAGAAATGGAAATAAGAAAAGCAATGTAAAAGTTTGGTTGTGTGCTATCAAATGACTCTCTTTTTCTTGTGTTCATGAATTTCTGGTTGGTAGCATACCCAAAATATTAAAATGACCTTCAGGCCAACCCCTTTACTTGAGAGTGAAGGGGAAAGAGAAAATTACTAGAAGTTGGCCATTACTGAAATTACTTGCCAGGCATTTTTTCTTTGATAGCTGCAGTTTCCCTCATATTATCATCCTTTTCTGTTGACAAGTTTCCAAGATTTTAATCTTGGATTGGAAATGTTGTCCTATCAGAAAAGGCTTATGCTGTCAGTAGCGGCGCTGTCATGGAATGTAGAATCTTATATGAGAGAGCTTGTTGTACTGAGAAATGGAGCGGTGCAGAAAAGGCATTTAAATGCTTAGTCGGCCAGCTCATAAATCACCTCCAATGTGCTCACGTCCTCAGACAACATACTGAACGCGTTCCTATTCCTCCCATTACAGCAGTGTCATTTGCATTGCTGAACTCGGAGGTTATGTTGGCAATTCCAGATAAACCCTTGCTTGGAGGGTTTATAACTCTGTGATTAAATTTCACCCTAGCTTAGGTCTCAAAAGTAAAATTTTTATGAGGCTTTTTTTAAAAAAAAAGTCACCTCAACTATACCTGATATTTTTAAGAAGTGGTCAGACTCTTGACTTTGGTTTACAAATGGAAGCAAGTGGGCCAGATGCACACGATACTAAGCAGCGCGAGGGGGCTTGGTACATTCATCTAAATATGCAGCCTTGCTCTGTCATCTTAAAAACACCTCTTAAGCACCAGTGGAAGGGGAAGCCCTGGGTCCTGCTAAGACTGAACCCCCAGTGAACTAGTCTATGGGGGGAGGGCGGCAATGGGGGGAGGGTTGGGAGGGGAACACCCATAAGGAAGGGGAGGGGGGAGGGGGATGTTTGCCCGGAAACCGGGAAAGGGAATAACACTCGAAATGTATATAAGAAATACTCAAGTTAATAAAAAAAAAAAAAAAACACCTCTTAAAGGACGTACAATGTGTCTGTTTGCTAGACACTGTACTGCTGTCCTCCCAAATCCCACTTTTTCTTTTCTCTCCCTTCTGTTTTTGTGGTTGCAGTGTGGACAACCTTTCTGCTTAGGCACCATCTCAATGCTTTAACATTCTTTGCATGTTCATGCATCCCGTGCTCACGGTTTCATTCTCTTCTCCTATAGAGCCCAAAGCAGCATCTCTGTCACCTACCTACCCAGTCAAGTCGTCCTTTTGGGATGAAACAAGAAAAAAAAATCAATCAGATAAAACTAAAGAAAAGGACAGATTGGAGCGCCGTGACAGGACGTCTTTGAATTAAGGGTAAAGTTCCATTAGACAGATGAAGAAAAGGGGCGTTCCTGAGGAGTAGAAATTGATGGAGATTTAGAACAAAAATTAATTCTTCAAAATGTTTGCTGGGTTTGCAAGACCCTGCTCAGACTCCAGGACTGAAAAATGATTCAGAAAGGATGATGTCAAAATACTCCTCAACTCCCTCTCCTTAGTTTCTTGCATGCTTCTTTTTCAGCCCTTGCCCAGTGGGACAGTGAAACATTTAGTAGAGAAAGACGCCTCGTGGAAGGTTAAAAATGCGCTAGTCTGGGGGAAAAGAATAAAGAAGGCAATAAACAGGCAAGTCTTGACCTTGATAAGTAGGTATAACGGTTAATCGTAACTATCAAGTTAACTGGGAGATTAAATTAGCACTTTGCAGTGCATGCCTGAGAGAGCAACTCCAGACAGGATTCACACATTGGATAACAAATGAGGGATTCTTCATTTGGAAAGTAGCATTCAATAGGCTGGAGGCCCAGACCGAATAGAAGTGGCAAAAGGCTAGGTCCACCAGTGCAAGGCGAAGTCCAGCATGGCAGGCAGGCAAGGTTGACTCTTTCTCAGGGGGTGCCTCCACTGCTTCTGCTACCTTCCATGAATACCATGAATCTTCAACTTCTAACATGGTGTGAGGATTGCATGTGCCCTCCCATTCCCCTTCACCCCAATCTGGGGCATCTAGTTCCTAGGATAAAGCTACAACTTAGCTCTCTGCCTCTATTCCCATAAACAGCCATTATTGGACTACGTAACAACTAAAATATAAATCAATCCCACAAATCTGCTTTTATAATTATGTTCTTTGAATGGCTTTTCTCTAGAGAACTTTGTCTAATATTGTAGGGAGAGCTTTTTACATGATGTAGGTTAGAGACAGCTAAGTCTAGAAAAGGTGGAGTTAATAAAGGTAAGCGTTCCTGTTAAGAAATTCTGCAAAATAAATCGTACATGAAGATGGACTGTTATGTTGAGTTGCACAGTCAGTAAGTGCTGTGTGTGTGTATGTGTGTGTGTCTGTGTGTTTGTGTGTGTGTCTGTGCCTCTGTGTGTGTGTGTCTGTGTGTGTGTGTCTGTGTGTGTGTGTGTGTGTGCGTGTGAGAGAGAGAGAGACAGACAGAGACAGAGACAGAGACAGAGAAGAGAGGTTCAACTAAACTATCAAAAAATTATATTGAGGGGCTGGAGACATGTCTAATTACAACCTTGTATGTACTTCTCTTGCAGAGCATCTTCAGTCAGTTCTCAGAACCCATAAAAGACATCAAATCACTATCACTCCAGTCCCAGAAAGTCTGACAATCTCTTCTGTTGCTTGCCTCCTGCATGCACCTACGTACCAATATTAACATATATATATATAAATAAACATTATTTTTAATCTGTAAACACTTTAAGTATATTGGCAAGCATAAAAACAGATCCAAAAAAATCAAGCAGAAATAAAATTCAGCTTGTAGAGGAGGAAGAACTCTTCTCTCCTAAGAAAAACCTGGACACGTAAGTTGAATGGGTATGCAAACAAATCTGGAGATGGCAGGGCTGTGAGTTTCAGACATTATTCTTGCTTGTTTTTATTGTTGGTTTTGGTTTTGGTTTTGGTTTTGGTATTTTTCCTGTCCTTTTTGAAGCAAGTACAAGATTTCCTGCTGCAGCACAGAACTGTGAGATCGGAGTTTTATGGAAACACTGCTGTGGGCATGGGAAGAAGTTGTTATTTTCTTAACAAGGCATCTTTTGATGAGCTGTAGCCAATTCACTTCCAAGGGTATGGATTGAAGAAAGACTCCCATGCATCCAACAGACACACTGCCCTTAGCATTCTGGGAGTAGGATTGAGATGACTATTAGTTTCTATTGTTACAACACTATAGCAATAACCCAGGGTCTTGTAAGTGTGACCAAAATTACAGATACTCATCAAGAATCCCAACAAAAGACATACACCAGGAACAAAACTCCTCGGAGAAACAAATGAAACTGTGTGGGGGTGGGCCTAGCAACCAGAAAGTAATATCCATCCAAATTCTTGCCATGCAGCCACTGGTGACTTAATGGGGAGGGTTTGATGAGGCTTTGTGTCTTTGAGCATTGAGGAAACAATGCATGCAGAATGCTTTGTGTTTCTTCATCAAATGAGCGTGAGACTGATGGGAAAGGCTCGTCTTTCTCATGTATGAATGTGTCTATCACCACGTGCTTATTTTCTGTGGCCTCGTGAGAATGGCTCAATCCCGTTGCCCGGCCAACCTTTCTTAAGTAGAAGAAGGGTTTGCGTTTGATTGTGCCTGATTGTTAAACTTCCCGTGGAGGCTGACCAAAACAAACCGTCTATCCAACTTTCAGAGCAGTAAAAATTGGCAATAAGTGCAACTCCAGCAACAAAAAGACTCAGAAAATCAAGCAATCTTAATTAAAAGTGGTATGAACTTCAATACTTGTGACTAGTAATTTTCATAAGTTTAATGAAATGTGCAAGGTATTATTTTGATATAACTATAGAGATTCTAGGAAAGTCAGGAGTAAATGCAAAGAGCTACAGGCCTTCACTCCTCTATTCTTACCTAACTAGAGAAGTTGACGGTTTACATTTTACATAGTCTCCAGGTAAGACTGTTTGTGCAAAGTACTTACAGCTGGGAACTTTGAGGTCCCCTGAACCAAGGGAACAGAAGATCCAAAGATCCTTTAGCAAGCCTTCCTCTAAACCAAAGAGTGATTTTCACCTATTGGGCAAACATGGGTTGAGCATCTTCTATTGTATATCTTCTAGTGTGCAGCTGTTCATTGCACTGTAATGGACATAAAGAGATTAAAAAGAATAGGGGATCGGACAGAGATTAATTGTCAGAGATGGGCAAATGTGACCCTGGGTCTAGGGAGAAGATCGACTTCATTAAAGAAGATCCTTATTCTGCACAAGGAAAGAAGTCACAGAGACAGGTTTAAGGTTGAATAGAATGTGAAAAACTTACAATATGACAGTCTATTTTTCCTTTATGAATCGCCATTCCATACTCACTGAATAACCATTGACTGCCTACCAAATGACAGATATGGTAAGGCAGGAATACAAAGAGGACTATAGACAAAAAACGTTCTTTGGATCCGGAGAGATTGCTTTTTACCTAAGTAGTCAGGAAAAAAAGAAGAGGTAACACTTTCCCTAATATTTTATGAATAAGCATTTCAAATAACAAAGGTACTGAGGAAGAGGATGGACAGAGGAATTCTGCTTACGGCTCATGGTGTCTATATATCACATGCAATTAGAACCTATACTTTATAAGAAAGAAGAATTCTTCCAAATACATTATTTCATTTAATCTTCACAATGTGCAAGCTAGACGATATCACCATCATTGCACAAATCAAAGTCTGCATTGTGATTTTTCATTGTATAATCTTATTAAAAGTTAAAACTTGGATTTGAATATGGTTCCGAGTCAAAAACATTAGCTCTAACCTCAACATCAGACTTTTTGTGGGAGATGGTTTAATTTGTGTTTGATTGGTTTTGAGACAGAATCTTGTTATGCAGACCAGGATTGCCTCAAGCCCATGTTTCTACTGTGGTCTCCCCAGCACTGGGATTATAGGTGTGAACCATTATATCCAGCATTCACCAACCAGCTTCAACCATGCTTGCTCCAGCAGACTGTCTCTCATTCTCCCAATGCATTTATGTATGAGCAGCAATCAAAATATATTGTTAAGGGTAATGGCCCTTTGTCTCTACAAGTCGTGTGGCCTGAGGGAATCTCAACGGGTTCCCATCAATCACAGAGACAACCAGCTCTTCAGTAAAGGGCCACACTAGAGGCCAGTTCTCATTGGATACTAACTGCACCGTTCAGAAACCTTCAGAGGGAGGGAGGAGCTGTGCCTTGGTCTTCTGTAAATCTCAGTAACTAACAATAATATCACATGAGGAGGAGAATTCAGTAATAATTGAGATAAATGTGCATACAAGAGTGCAAGTGAAATCAGAAGTTTATGTCACATGCCTTCCTCGATCCTCTCCGTCATGGATATTAAGGCAAGGTTTCTGACTAGAACCCAGAGCTGGCTGATTTGTTTAGTCTGGCTAAATCTCCCCGTCCTAAATCCATGCATCTGCACACAGTACTACAACACTTCTGACTCATTGGTTTGATATGCTTCTCCACGTGAACCTGTTTGTGTCTTAACATCCAACTGGTTATTTATTTCATTTGAATAACCACCCGAGGGATAAAATGTATCATCCTGAATATTCGGCTGATAAAACTGAGACTCACTGCTTTGTGAATTTCCTCAGCCAGGAAGTGGTAGAGGCACGATCCACTTGAAGCCTAAGGAAAAAATGTTCTGATAGAAATCATAGACGAAAACAATCCTGAGAACTTGCTGCTGACCTCCTCCAAGAGAAACCTCTGTGTGCACAGAACCAGAAAGTAAGCCATTCACCTGCTCTTGTGGTACCCAAGAGACATAAAAGAAAGACTCTGCTACCGAGATAATCTCTGCAATAAAACTAGAAGGTCCCAGAAACTTGTGAAAATAAAAAACCTAGAATTAATATTCTACAATACATCTAGCATTAATCTCTTAAATGGATTTTATAAGGATTTTATTAGACATAACTCTAACTGAAACCTAAGTCAGATTTACAGAAGCTAAAATTTCCATAAAATATAAAAAGTGAATAATTTAGAATACATCTTACTGTACAATAAATATACAGCCCAGACAGGAAGAGATCTATAACCTCATTTTCCTCTTGACATCCACAGAACAGCTTTCTCTGGCAAAAAGTTGCTGACTCCAGCAATTCAGCCAGCGCACTAACAGAGCAAAGCATGAGTTTCCTTTGGTTAAAATATCTTTCCTACAAAGACAGATGGGAGAACAGGCTCTAGAAGTAAGCTACCTGGTTTGCAACACACAACAGCCGCCTGACTTTGGGAAAAAAATATAGAACACTTCTCTGTGCCTCAGTTTCTTCACCTATAATTTGGTCAAGGATGGTTATCAGTATTAAATAAAATAATGCAAATAACCCCATTAAATAATTTGGGACACAGAGCTTAAATGTTAGCTAACAACACAAGCACTACAGTGTCTTCGTGCTTATCAAAGCCCATACAACATTCTTTTCCTGTCCCTTCATTCTGCTATGCTAGACTCTACATACAGAAAAGGAACCACAGTGATGATCTTTAGAACCAGAGGCAGACCTGAGGGTTCTAGTGATGCTAATGTCTCTTTTATTCTCTGATGAAGTAGGCCCACTGAAGTATTAAGTTAGGAAATAACTTCACCACTTACAGTGTACCCACTGTGTAGCTGGTACTGTTTCTGATTCTCCCAGCAGTCTTAGTTCTTCTAAATGGGAATTTCACAGCTGAGGAAATGGAGTCCCCAGGAAGTCATGACTGTGGCTGTTCGAAGATGGAGTGAGTTCAGATCACTCTCACTATATCTTCCTTGCTATTTCTGCCACATCCGCACCTTGTATAAGCTAAGTAGCATGCCACCCTTCCACTTGCTCCCATTCTACCTGATGTCTCCACCCATCCCAAAATCCTTCCTGCAATCAGTGTCATGGATGGCTTGAAACTCTGTCCTCTGACAGACATCAGAACCTTGGCCTACTCCCTTACAGCCCAGTTAGCCTCCCTCATCAGTGCTCTGTTTGTGCTGCTCCTTTTGGGAAACCAATTTGTCTTAGCTAATATGTCAACAGATATTTATATCCTAACATTAGTGCTCTTAGAACAGCAAGTGTGTTAGCCAACAATGTCCTAACATTTGAAAATATATCACATGTGATCACGAAATCATTTCAGAAATAGAAAATTAAGTTTGCTTAATTTTTCTGAAAGTCACAAAGGTGGTGACTGGCAATTAAGGCACCGTGCATAACTGACTCCAAAACTAATCAGACCATCCTCCCTCCCTCCTTCCCTCCCTCCCTCTCTCCCTCCCTCACTTCTTGCCTCCCTCCCTTCCTGCCAGGGAACTGAACCCACAAAGCCACACTCCTAGGCACTTGCCTTTTATTTATTTAATTTTTGACTCACTACGTTTCTCAAGCTGGCCTTGAACTTGCTTCTGTAGTCTACATAGAACTTGAATTTTCAATCCTCCTGACTGACTCTGCTGAGATTGCAAGCTTGTACATCCAAGGATGCCTGAGCCTTTTATCCTTAACTGTTGAAGTAGCCATCCAACTTAAACAGAGATACAGAAGTTGTATTGTTCCAGGAGACAGGGATGACAGAGATAATAAGCCCTGTGCTCACAATCACTTAGGCAGTTTTCAAGTAAAGGTTTTGTGATAACTGTCTTTCAGCTCTTCCTTTGCTCTCTCCTTCCTAATTACAACAATTAACCCAAACTCTAAGCCGTCAAGTACTTAGTTTTGTGAATGGTGACATCCCTAAAGCTAAGAGAAGAGCCACCAGGATTTCCGAGGATTCCCAACACTCAAAGCACAAGGTTTGAAGAGAGATGCACCTCTGGGATGATGAGAAATGCAAGATGGCATCTGTTGCAACTGGTCTCAGTTGTTATCATTTCTTCCTGATATTTGCCAATAGATGAGAAACAAAACAAAACACAAAAACATTTAAAAGCCCACCTTATCCAGAAAGGGCTTATGGACTTAAGTCACCAGTGCAAATTACACAACTCCCAGGAATGTGGTGAAGATATTCATATGATTCTGGATTCCACCTGTGAATGGGAGCTCCTATCCCAGCTCCCGGAGACTTCCAGAGATTGGCTAATGATCCTTAATGCTCTATTTATACACGATGTGGCACCCACTTGGAATAAGCCCATGAGGATATTTTAATAGGTGACAAAGTTTGCATTACAAATTCAGGCTTTTAATTAATTAATTAATTTGGGCTTAATGTAAAAGAACAAAAGCAAACTTCAATTTCTAAAGCCTAGGGACCAGCTCTTCACTCTGCAACCATGTGCAAGATAAATTCGGCTTCGTTTCTTTATCTATCCCTATCTCAGTCAATGGGCTGAATGAAAGACCATAGCATAGCTGAGAGCACACTTTGAAAACTGTTAAGACACCCACACAAAGGTAAGGGATTATACTGTTGTTATCATAATAGATTACAGGAGCTCTCTGGCTAAGGCCTGTCAGGAGTCAAAGAAAAGCTCCTGGGGGAAGGGAGGGAAGGAAGACAGAATTGTTATTAATTCATTTAGGCTTTGTGCCAATTGAATTCTAGCTGTAGACCATTTCCTGTAATTATGATTCAGCAGTGCCAGGAACAAATATAGCTATCAAGTTCAACGCTCGCACAGAGAGCAAATTAGTTCATAAAATGTAGTGGATTTTATCTCCAAATTGAAATTTTGGCCTAAGCCAACGACAGACAGTAAGTCATTTAAGTTTTTCTCAGTAGAGTAATTTCGGTTAGCTGATATTTTTCAAGGGGGGGAAATAGCCATTAAGAGTAAGGTACGGTGATTAGGAAAAACAACATATTTCTATATCACATCCTAACCAGAGTCTTATTTATGATCTTAAGATGGGCATCTATTCTTAACGACCATGATTCTATTTGATCTTTGACACCAGTGGCTCCCAGTTTAATTTGTGAAGAATAATCACGCTTTATAGCCATCCACTTTATTTTTGTTTAAGATGAGGACATAGGACATATTGTTGCTGCTGTTGTTGTTTGTTTGTTTGAGATAGGCCGTATGTAGCCCTAGCTGCTCTGTACCTCAATGTCTAGTCTTACAGTCACAGAGATCTGCTTGACTTTGCCTCCTGAATACTGGGACTAAGTCATGTACTACCACACCCAGCAAGATTGAAGATTCTTGAACTTTAGTAAAAAAAAAAAAAGTAAGTAATTTTATTGCAGGAAAACCTCAGAATGACTGTTAGAGAACTGTTCTTTGCATTCAAATCAGGGTCCTCCTGTTCAGACTAGGGTGAGACAAACAAATGGCTGGGTGAGGCCAGCCCTGTGGACTTCTGTGATGGGCACCTTTCAGAGAGCAGCTGGTATTTAATTAGCATTGTAGGTTACGTTTTTACACTAAAGGAACAGATATTCACTTTTTCAAGTATTTTTATATATTAAGAGATGTCAAAACCTGGATTTTCTTATGTGTGAAATGCCTTGATTTTTAAAATGTGCAACAACCACATTCAAACTACTATTTGAATTGAATAGCATATAAGGTTGCCACACATGTTTGGAGTTTTGTTGTTGTTGTTGTTTGTTTGTTTGTTTGTTTTTGTTTTTGTTTTTGTTTGAGGCAGGGTTTCATGTTTCCAGGCTGGCCTTGAACTCATTGTATAGTTTTGGATGACCCTGAACTTCTGATCCTTCTACCTCCACCCCCTGAGAGCTAATATTACAGGTGTGCATCACCATGCCAGCTTTAGATAGTACTTCCGAGCAAAGCCAGGAGCCGTATGTACCAAATAAACACTCTGTCCACTAGCTACATCCCCAGCCCAAGAAGTTACTTTGATAGTTCTGTTTGAAGCGAGAATCGTTTGCACTTTGTGGAGCATGGGCTTTGGTCATCAGTGGATAGACAGATAGACGGACGGTTGAGAAGATGGAGGCCAGAATGATGTGCTATCTCTTCAGAATTTCCAACCAGACCAAGCTCCTAAAGCAAAGGTCTTCCTAACACTTGAAGTAATTAATAACGATCACCTTTTTGTTTTAAGTGGGAGAATTTTCCGATAAGGCAACAACACACTTGTTCATTGTGGACACGTCCTTCCCTCAATGGTAACATTTTATTTTGTTTCAGGTGACATCGTCTACCTATCTTTCATGGTGCCGCTCATTGCATTTTTAAAAGATTTTTTTTCCAGGAGCTAATTGAGCTTTATCTATGTGAGTGCGCTAGAATCTGTCACTGACAGCCTGCAGAAGGCCATTTCTTCAATTGCTCGGAAGAACTAAGAAGTCAGACATGACAAACTGCAGCTCGGAACACCTGGCAGCAAGCCCATTAGTGCTGCTGTGCCAAGATGCACTAATAAATTACTTAGAGAACACAGACTCACTTTATTTTTGTCATGAAACTCGCCACCCTAAAACCAAAGGAAAAAATAAAGTTGATTTTTTTTTGCCCTTCTTCTGTCATGGTTTGTCAGGGTCTTTGAAAACAGCATGCATTATTTATTTTATTTTATTTTTATTTATTTACATTTTGCAAAACGTAATTGCTGGCAAACCCACTCTAGTTTTTGAAAGCAGCTTCCTTTTGTTTCTTGTAAGATTTCTAGAAACCAACCCGAAGCTTTCTTTATAGCCCTTTCTCTCTGCCAAGAAGCAACTTTTAACTCCGAGGCAACTATTGCAAATGAGAAAAGCAAACAACGTTCTTCTTCCAATCCTGTTTTATAAACCCGTACCTATTACCTTAGCTTGCTGGGTAACTTAAGAGGTAATTGACTTTTTCTGAGGGGTGGAGCAAGAGTATCTCATTTGATCAGGATGTCCTTATCAATCATTGATTTAAGGATTAAGAATAAGATGTGAAGTGTCTGCTAGCATTCTGGGGATTTGCTCCATTTAGCTTGGATCAAATTCTTCCATGGGCAGAACAAGTCAGACAAGATTCAAGTCTTAAACTGATAAGTTCCCCTCAAATTATCCTCAGGTAATTTCCTGAATTGATTTTTCTACGATTCTTATCCCCTCTCTCCAGTCCTCCTTTCTGATTATGTAGCCCAGCTCCCCAGCACAAATGTTGGTATTTAGCTATATGGCCCTCGTTGTTGATGCAGCCCTTTCCATAAGAGAACCATAGTAATGGCTGGACAAAATCTTCTGTTGGGTGGTCTTGAGTTAAGCTTTTCAACTCAAAAGTGATACAAGACTTATTGGAGAGAGATTGGATGCACAAATTAAATTACATTGCTTGTGCCAGATGATAAGGGATTGGAAGCAAGTCATTGGAATCAATGTAAACTTACTAAATTAGTCTTTAGGTCCAACTATGAATACAATGGTCAGACACTCCAAAGTCCAATAAAAAGAACTTTGTACAAATGATTTTGAGCACTGGCAACCACATAAGAATCAGTGCATAGACTCCAGAGAAAGCTTTAACATAAAGAAAATGCTCACTTTGCAGAAAGATTTCTTAAAGCAATTGCAAACACAGCCTCCATGTTATTAATATTATTTGCCCAGATGCTGAAAACATCAGCAAGCTGACAGAGATGGTGGGTTACAGAAAGGCTCACATGGGAACTCCAGTTTGAGCATCTTCTCCCAGCCATTCATCACTATTCGTTCCTTTAATAAAGTCTCCAAGAAAAGCACCTTGACAACAAAGAAGCAAACTGTTCAGTCATCAGCATGAATCGCAGGGACAAAGAGGTAAAAATGAGACAGGGCTTCCTAAACTGACTCATCCCTAAAGAAGCATGAAACAGATGTTCATAGCCTAGAACTTGACAACACAGATATCACTATTAGCAAATCTAATCTCCATCTTCTCAGTTTCCTGGGTTCGAGGCTGAGATGCTAAGGAAATGAGTCAACATCATTCAGTGCTCTATTCTAAGAGACTCTAAGTTTGGGGTGTGTGCCCTTTTCTCCATATCTCCACCATAAACAACCTTTTTCAGATTTTTGCTGTATTGGTGAAGGAGACCCAAACCTCCTTCCTAGGCAAGATTATTCCCAAATATTTACAATAAAATTGAACCATTCAGTCCTTGGCGCCTGACTCATCTTTTGTTCACTTGGATGTCCCTTCCCTGGAGAATCCCACCTTAACTGTGTGGATCGCAACGGGAACCTCAGAGTCTCCATACTGCCTTACTCACACCAGTGTCCACGGTTTCTCCCCCATTCACTCTGTCAATTTAGATTCCTCTAGATATTGTTCACTCCAAACTATACTTTTCTGCTTAATTCAACATCTCCTTTAGCAAACACAGAATGTATGCTGTCTTTGCCTCAGACTCATGCTGCTGGTCGAGAATACAGTTATACAAGGTGCAATTCATCTAGCATGTGTGCGCTCAGCACCCTTTCAACACACTAGGAAAGATAAGCAGAGTGTACTATTTATGGGAAAAGGATGTGATGTTTCTGTGAGAGCTGAATGCTGTGTTAAGGGCACAGGATAGACCCTTTTGTACCAGAATCCTTTCAGAAAGGAGCATCAACTATTTTTTGAAGAAATCTGGTAGCCGAACTTCAACATGTTCTTCTCTTCTAGCTCATGCCCCAGCCCCTTCACCCCTAGAAAATGTATGGCCCACGCCAAAGACTGATGGTCGCTGTCCATTTCCTTTCATGTTCAGGTTGATAAAGGAAGGAGGACAAGCGACTCAAGAAAAAAATTGAGAAAACTCAGTTGAGTTAGCTGAGTACAGTAGCTCGTGCCTATCATCCCAGAGGTGGGAGATCAAGGCATGAGGATTGCTGTGTTCAGGTGGAACACAGCCTAGGTTCAGGTGGAACATTCTAGACCAACATGGGGTATAGGGTGAAACCCTATCTCAAAACAAAAAACAACTAAACTGAAAGAATAAAAAATCAGTTGGATTATATTCACAAATTAATTTACACAGAGTGGGAGGAATAACCAAATTCCTTTGCTTAAGATTAATGTTCTCTTCTGTGAGAAGTATGATAAAGTACATTCCCCTTGCATGGAAATGTATTAGTACACAATTCTAATCTACAACAGTTAAATTAGAAGATGGCTTAGAGTCAACCTTCTGTGAATTTCCTCTGCCTTCCTTTCCTCTTACAGACTGGGACATCAGTAAGTGGAGCTTGTTATTACATATTCCCATTCAGGGTCTCTACCATCAAGAAGCCTCAAAGCTACATTGGGGAACATGGATTTCTGAAGTAAGTATGCACATTCTGATTGCTGGGAGGTAACCATGAATACTATGAATACTGTATTTGTCATTTTGTTCAGCCACATGGTGGAATCTGGTACTGCTTAAGCCTGGAAATCCACCATTCAAAGAGTGAGAAAGCGTGTCTAACTCCTGGCATGCGCACAATAAGCCTTGCATTGTTGCCATTTACTTATGAATGTGTATGTTATATGATAACTATAAACTTGATAGATGAAATTAAATAAGTAGCAATTTTAGCAAAAGAGAGGCTTCCAGCATCTCAAAATATCCTTTAACAACTATCTAGTGTCATCTATGCTATCCCATTTCTCTCTAGCACTGAGAGACCAGCACAGAGGCATAGTATAATTGTTTACCATCTACTAAATATATCTTTAGCTTTAATTCCACACCCTACTGTATACACCAAATAGAAAATGATCTAGACGAATATGCAAGGTTTTCAGAAATTATTTCTTCTATGATCATCATATTATTCTTCCATTTTCAAAGACTTAAGGATGTTCACCCAGGTATTTAATTTGACAGTGCTGTATAATGGGATGCTTAACTCAGATAGCATTTCACATAAGGTGATATTTGCGAAGTTTGCCTCTTATGTAACCCTTCTGGGGCTTATGTAATCTTTCAAAATGCATGCTGTTACAGTGAACTTTAGTTCTCTGCTTTTAAATGTAATATTCTTTTCCAACCTGAAAAATTAGTGATAAATTCAGTATTAAGCAAGACTGTGACCAATTCGGCCAAAAGTATAGACTCTGGAGCTAAAGAGACATGTTTTCTAGTGATGGGCTGTCCTTTTGCTAATTATGTCACCTCCAGACAGTAAGCAAACTCCTGAGATTGGCCTGTGATGTAGACTGCACCTCATCTATGGGTGCATTACGCTGGCCCGTAACCTCAAGTCTTTGTGCACTAACAATATCATTCAGCTGATGATAAGACTTTAAGTGCATGCCCTACCAGATCTACCTCTCTGTGATTGTCTTATTAAAAATGAAGAAAGGAGGCACTGAACACGTAGATATTGTTAGAAAGGCCATTTGCCCACTCAACTGTTACAGATCACAGTCCAGTCTGATGAGCGCACAGGAGACTGTGCTATGCTGGCCACTCTTCCCATAGCCATGGAATGTGAAGCAAACACAGCATAGGAAAAAAAACAATGTTGAGAAGAAGGGAGTCATAGGGACAGTCAATGATAAATATCTATGAGATAGCTGGAAATGTCTCTCAAGTTTTTTTTTTAAGTAGCAAAGAATATTCTGTGATTTCACCCCTTTGTTAAAGGTAGCCTGTACAGATGCCTCAGTGGTTTTGGTTCAAGACGTGATACATGCTCTATTCTGATCACAAGTCTGATTATTTGTCTTTCTTACATAAGAATTATTGTTGTTATTCTGAGCATCTCAACAGAGGATCACAAAAAAGCTTTTCCCACTTGTACTACCCACAATGCTGTCTTCCTGTTGTTTTCCGGCAGTGTGACCCTTAAGGATCTTCGACTCTGCTACCTATACACAGTTCTGGTACAACACCACTGTTCTTACATTTTCTGTGTTTGCCCCTTTTTTCCAATCCTCTTATATGCAGCCTGAAAAATAAGGACATGAAAGATGCATTTAACAAACTCCTTTGTTCTCAAAAGGTGTCCAACCAATCAGGTACGTGATTTATACCACTGCCTTTTAAAGCTAAATAAGATCCTTTTCCAAAAGAATTGATTCTAAAGAATGACTGCAATTTCAAAGATTATGTAATTGATCAACCACTTTCTCCAATGAACTGATGATGGACATATAAATTCTATCTGCTGATAATTCCCCAGGATTATGAAATTAACAAGTTTTGTCTTAACTTCATCATTGAGTATAAATCTGTATTTAGAATAGTTAAGTGTACAGCTATGAAAAACATTTACAGGTGTTCGTTTTCTGACTCAGTTTCTTGGCCACTGTAATCTTCACTATGATCTTCAAAATAACATTAGTGTTCTTAGCGACTCATGTTGCAGTGACTCTCTCTGTGGTTCAGTGGTTAATAATCTGATCCTTAAAACAAGGTTTGGAACTGTAGGTGTTGATTTTCGTCTTTGTCTCCTTTCCACTTAGTGTTCTAACTGTTTAAGACACATGAATCCATGTGCTGTGACTGTAAAATTTCATCAGCAGGACATCATAGGCTCTATTTAGTATTATGTCAAACACTACAAAAGAAATAGATTTTTTTTTACAGAAAGTCAATATGAATAAACTGAGATGGAATAAATACATGCATTTCATTCATTACTCTAACATATTTTCCATGTTTGACTGAAGTGCAAAATAAATAATTTTGTATTAGCATATTTAATATTAAACATATATGACTCCATAGCCCATATTTGTAAAACCTGGAATATTATACTAAGGTTTATGTACACACCTAATATTTACTATAACTTAATTGTAAGATATTAAGGTGATGTGCTATAAATTTTCTCTAACTTGAAATTTTATATACTTCTACTTATCATTGTCTTTATTAATCAAGTCTGCACAAAGCCCCTTTTCTAAAATATTGTCTCAAGATAAATGTCAAGAAGTTAATATATTACACAAAATTTTTGATTATATTTACAATTATTGATAAAAACATTGGCTACAAAACAGTTTTACAACTAACACATGAATGTAAAACTATAAATATGACTTGTAGCATAATATCTGGTCTATAGTTTCAATCTGATTTCTGTATTTTGTGGGGTCTATGATTTGATCCTTTGCAATATGAAGTTGTAGTATAACTAAAAGAGGATTCTGATATGTTGAATTACAGGACTCAATTCTACACATTACTATAAAAACTATAAAATCATAACCTTGCACCAAATGGACTCTCAATGAGTTGTAGGCACCTTTCCATCTCATAAGCCTATGTTGATATTTCTCTTACTTGGCTATTAAGGAGTTAATGGAAAATCCTGGGACACATTGTTTTGAAGTTAGGCTTGCCCAGGGTAGTTGCCTTACCTCAGCCCTATATCCTACTTAAGTTATTCATCCTCTCTCTTTAGTTTCCTCTCCTTCTTCCTCCTCCTACTCTTTCTATTGTAATGTTCTCTAAACATTACCATGTATAAGAAAACATTCCACCAAGGGACAAAAGTGGCTTCAGTTCTATGAGTGGACAGCTGGATCCTCTTTCAAGCCTTTAAAATTGGATGGAAATGGCCTATGGGATATTGAGAAGACGCTGACCCAGATAAAACACAGTGGGTTGTATACAGAAAAGCTTGGGGAGAAGGAGAATTGAAGAAAGATGGAGGAAACAATCAAGAGACGAGGGATGGGAAATCCATGGTGAAGAACCTCGGTTCTATGTGGAAAGATGAGAACAGCCTGAAGATGGAGTCTGGGGCAGGTCGGAAGTGGGGGCTCGTAGAGGGCAATAATGAAGACTGGGATGCTGACCACTCGGAGTTCATCAAGGATGTTGAAAGTGCGTCTGAGTTAGGAGAGAATGACAGAGACAGTGCCAACGATGAGGAACCACTGAAGTACATGGTGGGTTTTAGAAATCTCAGTATTTCTTTACCTAGATACTTGCCCAATGTGAGAACTGTACCAGATGTCAGCCTCTGTATGTCCTCACTATTCTCCCACTTGTCTTTCCTCTGTTTATTCATTCACATGGCTCCAGGCCTGGTTCTCGTCTCATTTTCCTTGATGTTTAATTTTTATTTGTTTAACTATTAATATTTATAATTAATATTTATCTGTTTATTCTGCTAACTTTTATTCTTTAATTTTTCATTTTTGTTTTGACAACTCTGGTTTTTTATTTGGTGCATCGTTATGACAATAATATAGCATGCTTCTTTAGTTAACTGTCTCTAAAGTAATGTATTCTTATGCAGGAAATACATTTTTGCATTTATACATAATTTTAGTTGTGGCTTCCCTGCATGCAAAGGAAATCTCATTTAGTTGTAGAAAATGAGAATAACTTTTAGTTAGAGTAACGTATGAGATCCCCATGAGTACTCTGAGATTCAACACAAATATACCAATGTAATTTTGTTTATGGGACTTGGTTTGCAAAACACACCCTTTAGAAGAGTACTGTCATAATCTTCATATTTGTTTTCCATAGAGGATATTGTATATTTTGTGAGGAGCCTGATTCTTTGAACCTTTTTACTTTTTAAAATAAAAATATTCCTTACTAAAGCTATAATCTGAAAGGGAAAAGGTATCTGTATATTTCATTGTTCTTACAATGTTTGAAAAGCTAAAAGAATAGTCTACCATGGTATATTATAATTTATAAATGTTAAATATCACAATTTATGAATTTTTCAATAAATTCACAATGCATGTTATAAATTTCCTAGATTTGTCATTATGTATGATGAGATGCTAACAATATTTAAGTATCTCATTACTCCTCATATAAGATAATGTTATCATTTTCAAATTTTATTTTGTTTCAACCTATTCATTTTATATCCTCCTCACTGCCTCCCTCCCAGTCATTCTCTCCCACAATAATTACCCCATCTCCCATCCCCTTCCCCTTTGAGCAGGTGCCCCACTTGTATCCCCCACCCCCACCCCTATCCCCACCACAGGCACTTCAAGTCTCTGAGAGGCTAGGCTCTTCCCCTCACACTAAGGATAGACAAGGCAGCCCAGTTAAAGGAACACATCCCACATACAAGCAACAGCTTTTGGGGTGTCTCCAGCTCCAGTTGTTCAGGACCCACAAGAAGACCAAGCTGCACATCACCTACATATGTGCAGGGAGGCCTAGGTCAAACCCATGTATGTTCTTTGGTTGGTGATTCATATTCTGAAAGTACCAAGGATCCAGTTATTTGGCTCTGTTGGCCTTTGTGTGGAGTTCCTATTCTCTTCGGGGCCCACAATTCTTCCTCCCAGTCTTCCCTAAGAGTGCCCAGGCTCCATGTACTGTTTGTCTATGGGTGTGTGCATCTGAGTCAGCTGCTGGGTGGAGCTTCTCAGAAGACAGCCATGCTAGGCTCCTGTCTACAAGCGTAACAATGTATCATTAATAGTGCCAGAGATTGGTGTTTGTTCATGGGATGGGTCTCAATTTGGGCAGGTTATTGATTGGCCATCCCCTCAGTGTCTGCACCATCTGTGGTGCCTACATTTCTGGTAGACAGGATAAATTTTGGGTTGAAAGTTTCCCTTATTCCAGGTCTCTAGCTCTGGAAATACATCCCTTCTCTCCACCCATGTCAGTTGCAGATTTCTATTCATTTTGCCATCTCTCCTGTCACTCCCCACACCTGATCCTAACTCTCCCCAATTTACCTCCCCATACTCTCTCCCTCCCAACTCCCTCCCTTCGTCTGGCTCTTATGACTATTTTATTCCCCCTTCTAAGTGAGATTCTAGCATCCTTGCTTGTGCTTTCATCTTGTTCAACTTCCTTGGGTCTATGGAGTACAGCAACAACCCTGTTTGATGGCTAATATCCACTTATCAGTGAGTACATTCCATGCATGTCATTTTGAGACTGGGTTACCTCACTCAGGATGATATTGACCAACCCTACATCTGGCAAAGGCCTGATATCCAAAATTTACAAAGAACTCAAGAAGTTAGACAGCAAAAATCTGAATAATCCAATTTAAAAAATGAGGTACAAAGCTAAACAAAGAATTCTCAACAGAGGAATAGCAAATGGCCAAGAAACACTTAAAGAAATGTTTAAAGTCCTTAGTCATCAGAGAGATGCAAATCAAACCAACCTTGTGGTTCTGACTTGTAGCCATTGGAGTGGCTAAAATAAAAAACTCAAGGGATAGCACATGATGGCAAGGATGTGGAGCAAGGGAAATACTCCTTCATTGCTGGTGGAAGTGCAAACATGTTATGTTTTTACTAACATATCTTAAAGTAAATAAATTGCTTTTTTTAAGGTAGCAAAGACAAAGATAAGAAATTTATAATCTTTTCTTTATGCTTTTAGTTGTTCCAAAAGAAACCATTGGGATTCTGAAAGTTGCCTCTGTATTCACTCCAGAGAGAAATTTGTTGGCATGGCAATAAAACCAAACAGAAATTGCAATGCTATGATTGTCAAAAACGAGTAATTCATATAGTTTACAGGTAAGAACCTTCTAGGTTTGTTCAACAGTGCTGCTACCCATGCCCCCAGGAGGTCATATTTTACCTCTGTCGAATTTTGGAACCAGTTCCTCATTTTGCTTCATAGATTTTGAGGCTATGAACATTCAAAATCACTTGTGGCAACTCCTTTAAAACATACCCCATGTGTCAGTGTTTTTGCTTTGTCAAGAATATTATTTATTTTCATGACTCTAAAGTTTGAAGATTGAACTTAAGAATTAGATCTCTTCTAAGAATCTATGATACCTGGAAAGCTAGAATATCATATCCACTACCTCAGAATCTCAACCACTATGTTCAATAATGTCCTCAAATTGGTTTCGTATTCTCAAAGGACTATTTCTTGTACTTCTGCGAAGAATGTAGGACCCTAATAAAAATTCCATATATTCTTTCTGGGAAGTAAAATAAGTACACCATAGAACTAATCATACACAACTCTAAAAGACATCAACACCTGGAGGAGGTCCTGAAAGGAACATATTACGATAAGATGGTTGAAAAGTCAACTGCACATAGGACAGGTGGGGAGCCTGGAGAACAAAGACACTCAGCATGATCTCAAGATTTAAAATCATGGGCCTGAAACATACTTACTTATCAAATGGAACAAAAAGGAAGATATTACAAGTAAATGAATTGTCCCTAAAATGAGGCAGTTCTCCCCATAAAAATTCCAATGGCATTTTTCATGTACATAAGAAAAAAATCCAAAAATGTATTTAAAAACAAAAAAGTCTTAAATATTCAAAGGAATTTTTGAGGTAAAAGAAGAAAGCTAGTAACATGACTTCAAAATATGCAACAGAGTCAAACAGCAGGGGAGCCACATAAGACACAAAAGACCAGTATAATAGAGAGCCTAGAAATAGATTCACACTTGGACAGCCAACTAATCTTATCTAACAGTAGCAAGACTACACAGCCGGATGGAACTGTGTCCTAGGTAAGTGGCACTGGGAAAGCTAAATTATCTGTATGTAGAAGAATGACCTAGAATATTATTTCATACTAAATTCATGAATAAACACTCAAAAGAATCCAAGCTACAAAACTGCTAGAGAAAACATGGTAAAAATAAATCTCTTCAGTCTTAATCTAGCAACACAGGCAATAAAGGCAAAATTAAACAAATGGGGCCACATCAACCCAAAAGTTTCTGGACAGCAAAGTAAACAGTCAACAAAATAAAAGAGAACCTATGAAACAAGAGGAAATACTTATAGATCATACATTGATATAGCTTAATATCAAAAATATGTAGAGAGCTCAAGTGATTAATATCATTCATGTGCCAGAGAGATTGTGTATGGTCAAGAGCATCTGATTTTCCTGCAGAGGACCCAGATGCCATTTCCAGCATCCACACGGCAGCTAACAAGTGACTTCAACACCAATTCCAGGTATTCAGTGCTCTCTTCTGGCTCTGCAGGCACTAAGTGTGCTTGTGAAACACACTCTTGAAGGTAGGCAAAAATCCATATCCATAAACCAAGATAATCTTAAAAAACAACTAATTTTATTTTCAAAACTGCCAAATGGAACCAAATAGGCATTTCTGAAGTGAAGAATTGAAATGGTTGAAGGTTCTTTGAAGAAAGGTTAGACATTGATTAGTTACCAGGGAATTGCATATTCAAGCCACACTTCTTAGAATGGCTATAGCATAAATATGATACATAACAAATATTAGCAAAAATGTGGAGAAAAGAAAATCTTTACATATAGTTGGTAGAAATATGAATGAATACAGATGTTATAGACAGTTTTGAGAGTCCTCCAAGATTTTGAACTGGAACTACCATACGATCCAACAAACCAACTTCTAGATATAACATAAATAACTGCATTCTTATGAACATAATTCACATGTTCAACAGCCTGAAGTCTCACCAGCAGACGAATGGATAAAATATTGTATACTGTGTGTGTGTGTGTGTGTGTGTATGTGTATGTGTGTGTGCTTGTCTGTTTAGTAGTTTTAAAAAAGAAAAAATATTCTGTCATTTACAACAATGGATAGGCCCATAAGACACTGTGTTAAGTGAAATAATTCAAGCACAGACTATCAAATATTACATGAAATCAATAATATATATATATAATATGAAATATTCATCTCAGAGGAGTAGAATGTTAGTTAACAAGGGCTATGGTGGCAGAAACGTAGGAAAGAAGTTGGATATCAACATGTAGAAAATGATAAACAAGAGAAATCGTTAAAACTCTATTGAAGACCATCACGGCTATAGTCAATGGTAATATATTGTGTTACTGAGCAATGCTGAGGGGAGCTTAAGTGATCATCACAGAAGTGGTAACTACATTAGATGTGATTCAGCATGATTTAATTATTTAACAATGTACATTTACATTGAAACATTATGCTCTATACCACAAATGTACATGCTTTCTGGTTTAATAATTTTAACTAAAATTAAATGTTTAAACACAAAATAAGACAGCCATTCTTTCACTGGAATATAACCTACTAAAAATATTTTATACAGTGGGAAAAGAGGAAGTCATCCTAGAAACAATAAAGACTAGGTATGTCAATCAATGTTAATAATACAACACTTGGTGCATTTCCACCAAGATCAGAAATCATTCTAAAAAGTGCTTATTATTGTCACCATTATATGTAAATTCTATGGTTTAAAATGTATCAGTAGAAAGAAGCAAGACATATGATCACTGGAAATGTGACAAAAATATCAAAGATATCTTTTTTTTACTTACACACAGATGATATAATTTGTATATTTATGTAAAATACCATGTATATCAAGTTAAGATCTGCTAAACTTACAAGACTTTAGGAACACAAATAATCCCACCCACCCACCCCAGAACAGGAGAAATAAGAGAAAAGAAAACCTAGAATATATACAATATGAAATATTCCTCTAGAAATGTGCCTAGAATGACAGTAGCAATGGCTAAGATATATGAAGGAAAAGTTCTCATCAGTAATGGAATGATGTTTCCATTTGAATAAAAACAACAATCTGCTATTCTGGTGAATGAAGGATGGTGAGAAGACTGGACAGAGGATATCTGGTCCCCAGCTACTTACATCATCAGTCAGGCTAGGCTGCCCTGAGCATTAGGAAAAATCAAAGCCCATATCACATATATACTGAGGAGAGGAGCACCAAGGGCATCAGCTGCCCATGTGGAGATATGAACTCTGTTCTAAGAGACATCTCTGTTTGAAGGGCAACAAGTTAAACCATCATGAGCTTAGCCAGAAGGTCTTACAAAATGCTACATCAGCCAAAGATGTACTGCCTTGCTATTAAACCTTCGTAGACCTGCTGATAGATCAAAACACAGCCACCAAGCAGGGCATAGACACTGCCTGTAGGGCTACTGGGAAATAGAGCTTTGGTTCTTTCTTACAAGTAAGATAAAGAACTCTACTAAAGAGAAGAAAAATTGTTCTGAAAGGCATTATTATTTTGTTGAATGTATTCTTCCTGCTTATTAATTAAAGTATTTCAAAATTATAAACTTATTCATTTATAAATAATAAGCAAATAAATAAATTTATGATTACCAAGACTAAGATGGGCTAATCAAAACAGGCAGAGAAAATAGCATCTTGAGTGAGCCAAACCTCCAGCAAGCCAGGACAAGGATATTTAAAGGAGCCACAAATTCAGAATTCCTGAGTTCAAGAGGCAATAGAAGCATTCCCCACAAAGAAGCCCAATTTCTTTAAAGATCAGCGGGCAAAGAAAAGAAATGGTATAACATGAATGAGGAAATACGGAGGTAGCCTTCTCGTCCCTGCTAATCAGGTTGGATTTATTCAAACTCAACAATAACTGGTTAATGAGCAAAAAAACAAGGTAATTAAATCATTATGTCTGTGCTTTAAAAAATTACTTGGTAGTTACATCAGTATATTTTTTGTTGCTATAACCAAATAACCTCGAGAGACTAACTACACACCAGAAAAGAAGTTTATTTAGTTTAGAGTCCTGAAAAGACAACAGTTAGGATCCTGCAGCTGTGTTCATCTGGCTTCTTATGTGGGAAGCATCCTGGTTGGGTCGGAAGAGCATACGCAAGAGAGAGCTGAAATAAACAGGGAACTGGAAAGCAACTGAGGGGACATGCTTTTTGTACCAATTCACTGTTGTGAACAACCAATGTAGCTAATTAGTGAGCCAAGGACCTCCCATGAAGGTCTTTAGCAGGGCCATACTTGAGTATTTTATCCTGAGCACATATAACCCTGAGGTACATTGGGAACCCTTACCCAAACCAAAGCTGATGCTAGGCAAATGCCAGGCTGAACTTTGGAGAGGAAGCGGAGAGTGCATTGAAGAGAATTCCAATTCAGGGCAGGAAAGACAGCTCATGACTGAACCAACAATGGAGACAGTGCAAAGACAGACTCCAGCAATAGGTTGGGAAATATAGGCTCAAACAGAACTCCTAGATCCTCCGGCAGTGAGAAAAAAATTGGAAGGCATGGGTTTCTTAGGGAACATATACATACAATGGAAGGAAGGTTTCCAGGATTTTGCCCTGGGCAGTACAGATTTTAGCAAAGTGACTAAGAATAGACAAGAGGAGTTTATAGTAAGAGAGCTTAAGAGTTCAGTTTTGAACTAAGTAAATTCAAGGAGGTTGTGAGACATTAAGACGAATTATCAAGTAGTCAGTCAGCTATAAGAGCCTAAACTCCAAGAAAGGTTTAACTTAAAGATATAAATCTGTCAATGTGTCAAATGTGTCAGCGCGTTAAGTCAGGGAAAAAAAATGACATCACACAAGAGAATGGTACAGAACCAAGTTGTAGCACTGGGCCTATCTGTAACACAGAAATAAACAACTGTTTAATTTTAATATTTTTCCAGAATATAATGAAAATGTCCACTAAATACCCACTTTAATCTCTTCCAAGTCATAGCATCTGTGAAACCTGCTTTATGTGGTAACTATGTTAAGACTTAACATGCTTTTAACAGATTGCTGTTAAAAAAAAAAGGTGTTTGCCTATATGACACCTAGAGTCAAATTTAATTCCCCTGCGATTGCTGGTAATATTTCAGGAATTACTGATGAATAAGAAGAAACAAGGAAGAAACTGTTTAGGACCCTAGGTCTAGGCAAGGATACTGGAATCTTAAGACTGAGTCTGTAAAATCTGAGCAAGCAGAGGAATGAATTAGTGCGTGGATGAGTGGGTACCGCATTCTACACACCTCTTTTTAGGTTGGGTGGTTTATCCATGTACTCACACCCAGCACACTACTGTCCCCAACTGACCAGAATAAACTCACCCAAGATCACACCCCCTCTTCCTATGCAACATCTGCACATCTAGTGATTACTCAGGATCTACAAGGCCTGACCCCATGCCACAATCAGTTGCCTCTAAAGGGTTCATCCAACATGGCAGCCACTCACCACAGATGTTTGTCACATCCTTTATCTGTCTTCAGATAAATTTATTTTACCTGTATAAAGGTTTCACCTACATTTATCTCTGTGTTCCACGCATGTGCCTCATGCCTGTACAGGTCAGAAGAAGACATTGGTCCCTTAGACTGAAGTAACAGATGGCTATAAGCTACCATGCAGGTGTTGGGAACTTAACCAAAGTCCCCTGGAAGAGCAGCAAGTGCTCTCAACCCTGAGTTGTCTCTCCCATCCCTATTAAGTTCCTTAACTCTGGTTTTGAGTCCAGAGTGAGATTAGGCTCTAAGCCTAAAATGGCCCCAGTGAAAATTTTGTAGATTTTCACATGAAAAAAAAATATAGAAAATATTATATTAGTAACTTTGTATAGGTTATGTTGGAATTTTAGAATGTTTCCTATGAAAAATTAAATATTTCCTATCATCTTTTTTGTGAATACAGATACTCAAGAAATCCAAACTTGTGTATGTGGCCTGTATTAATAAAACATAATATATTTATATATTAGGATAAGCTTAACGTAATTAGTTTTGTCTTAAAACTTTTAGACCACCTTTCTGGCTTCAATGTTGCCTTTTCTAGTCTATGCATGTGCATCTAGAGCTCTTAATTATTACTTTCCTTTCATACCCCATCCTTCTGCCATCCCTGCACAACATCTCCATTTTATTATCCTTTCAAAATAAGACCTTATTCCAATGAAGAGCATGCTATCCATATAGGATTATGTGGGGGAGGAGGGTGTTATTTGTAAAATGTATTATTTTATACCAAGGAAGAAAGACAAACTTAAGAAAGCACAGGGGATAGATCCACAGTGTAGCATCTCCTATCACCCCAGGCTATCACCTCTGAGCTTAGAGCAGTTTGGCATGACCACTATGTACATAGGCAGCACTTCCTAATCCTACAGCCATCTACCAACTGCCTGCAAGTGATATTTCTCGTCCCTTGTTAGCATCTTACTTTTGATCAATGGCGACATTGGCTCTTAGAGGGAGGCCTCTACCTCCCAATCCTGCTAACAGAGTGTCTTAAGGCAAGACTTGTGGCATACCAAGGGAAAGGCATCTTGCTGTTTCTTCCAGATTACATTCAAGAGATCATTTAGTTCAGTCAATCTGATCATAGTTTGTATTATAAGAATTAGCATTGGGAGGACTTGGGGGAGAGGGTTGCTAACACACGCTGTCAGTAGTCATGAGAATTCAAAGTTAATATCATGCTATAAGCACACCAAGTAAGATTTAGCCTCTTTTGGAGAAAATTCAGTGCCTGGTGCATAGAACACACTTGATAATGGCTGTTGAATCTGAATTGGAGCTGCCTTCAATTGTCCATTGCCGTCAAGCATCTCATTACCAAAGGGCTGGGAGGAGACTTAGAGGAAACTCACCGAGAAAGATCTTCAAAGTCAGCCAAGGGACCACGATTGCTATTTTTGAATTAGGGGTAGCAATTTTAAAAGCCTACAGAAGCCAGGCAGGAAATGTAAATGGGAGAACTAGGCCAGCTGTGAGAGTGTGGCAGTACTGTAAATGAAACTGCTGTAATGCAGTTCTATGCGTCTGCTCATATTCCTTCATTTCTGTTCCAGTTGAAATCCCGATGACTGACAAAAAGGGTGGATGCAATCGCCTCTTGATTCCTACAGGGGATTGCTTCTGGTAATCCCCTTGGGTAGATTAGATGATCAAGTCTCTCACACAAAAATGGCAAGTGTTTATATGACCCAATAAACAAAATCATCTCTAGACTACTTATGATACCTAGAATAATGTAGATGCTATGTAAAGAGTTGTGCTGAACTGTTTAGAGAGAAATGGCCCAGTCTACATATTCAGCATAGATGCCAGTTTCTTCCCAGTATGTTCTGTCTGTAGTTGACTGAATCCACCAGCAGAGTTGTCAGATATTGAATTGCAAGTTTACATACTTGTGATGATTTTTATTCATATACATTGGAAGATCCCTCACCTCATGTGATTGTCACGGCCTGCATGCTGAGAACTTGCAAAATCTGTCCCACTAACAAATCTCAAATATACACTATTGTTAATGCTCACCACCATGTTGGATATTAGATGTTCAGAACTTAAGTTTACTTTGTCAGTGAAGGCTACTCTGTTTTCAGTATCCCAATTTCCCTCTCCTCCCTAGTCTGTGTTATTTAATATTGTGAGTCTGAATGTTCTCCATAAAAGCTAGACATACAGGTTTTATATTGTTTGTTTTTGAAAACTTAGTGACTCATTCACTAAATAAATACACTGTTTTCACATATGCATGCTACCTTGCAGAACCAACAAATCTTAAGCGCTGGCTCATAAATGGGACTCACCATTCCCTGCACATCTGGGAACAAACCAGTTGGTGTGGCTTTACTGTATCTCAGTCATTTCAAACTTATATATCTATGGCTATCTGACACTGGATTTCCGTTACAATGAACACACAAGTAAACAAAAACTTTGCTATGAGTTTGACTTTTGCTGCTTGATTTAAAAGATATATCTGGGGCTGGGGATTTAGCTCAGTGGTAGAGCGCTTGCCTAGGAAGCGCAAGGCCCTGGGTTCGGTCCCCAGCTCCGAAAAAAAGAACCAAAAAAAAAAGATATATCTGATTAGATCCAGCTGCCCCTCTGCTCACCTTTCTGTTTCACAGGAACAAAGCTTGTGCTAGTTTTCCCACCGGCCTTTTTGTCCCAAGAAAGCTTCCTCAATTAGCTGTGTGACTAAATGCTACTTGTCACCTGATCTGGTTGTTCCACCAGCTCTCACCAGGCCAAGGACACAATATCCATGTGGTCAGGGAGTAGGCTGATGTTGAAGGTTGTCAGCAAAGTCATGGGTTTGTCATATCTATTAGTTAGCAGGATGTTGGTTTTTTCAGAAGGTTACAGGTCATCACATTGGGTATCTTTATCATATAATTATTATTTTGCCCACCAGATTTGTATTAGTCTTCTGCAGCTGGCTGGGGATTTTCCATGAATCCAGTCATACTTAATTCTAACCATAATAATAACATCAACAATGGAGGGCTTCAAGGGCATCGCTCCAAACAATTAGATGGCACAGAGGTTAAGATAATGACATACTGTTCTTGAAGAGGACTCAAGTTCAGTTCCCAGTACCCACGGTAGGTGGCTCACAACTACCTGAAATTTTACCTACAGGAAATTTCTTGCCCCCATGGCACCTACATATACATATGCATACGCACACACAATCAAATACGAATATCCACATAGTTAAAGTAAAAACTAAACTTCTAAGAAGGTATCAAGGTCACTTGCAAGACACAGATGATGACAGAAAATCTGGAAAGGAACAAGTAACATATGGGACAGATTAAAAAATAACTTGAATGATACTAAAGGACATATTTCTTTTAAATTAACCTGTGCAAGTGTTCTACTCTAAGTCAGCTAGACCATGGGATTAGTGTATATTTCTGGAAAGTTATCTCTATTGAGATTTAAAAAATAAAATGCTTCAGCTAGCTAATTTGCATATAACATGGACAGAACCAAATGTTTGATAAAAGAGAGCAACTTACCTCCTTTGAAGGCTACTAACTAAACTGCTGTGTCTCCTTTCTGGAGAGCACAGTGACCAGGAAAACCTCAAGACCAGGCTTTCTGGTCAGTGGTCAGACAGTCAGACATGAGCATTCTTACAGCACTGAGGTTTCAAACCAGCACCAAGGAAGGGCAAGCCTTTCAACTTGTTTTCCCTCATGCCATGTTCAAGTAGGTGTGGCCAGTGTCGGTCCTAGGACAGGAAGGCTGCATGCTCCTCAGTACTCCTGTTTTAGTCACAACCCTTCTGTTAGATATTTAAAATAGATTCTAACCAGCTCAACACGCTTGTGATTGCCATCAGTTTATCAGGTGTGGATCTGGAGGCAATCAAATAAACAGCAAAAGGATCCTCTCACCAAGTGTACACTAGAAATCTGTGGATTCAAACAGCAATAGAAAACACTTCCCTGCCTAGAAGAATTTACTGTCCATGGTATCTGTCTGAGAGGAGAGAGGTTGAGGGAAAGGGAGACAGAGACAGAGACAAAAGAAAAGCTTTCTTCCCCAGAGCATCCTTTCCCTCAATTTCAACATCTTTCCAATCAGAAGCGCTACAGCACTAAGCTGTAGAATGTCTGTAATGTCTAAGCCCTGAAGTCAGAATGATAATTTGTCTGTCATCTGCCTCCCTACCAGGCCCCAGGAGGTTCATATTCCCCAAGGGCATAAAGTTTATGTTTAAAATAAAAATCCCTTAAAGGGTTGCTTATGATCACCCTAGTTAGAGCCTCTCCCTATATTCTTCACCCAAAAGCCCTTATTGAACCACCAGCCTCAGGGCCTGACACAAAGCTGTGCTCACAAAGACTGTTCAAAGCCATGGATCTCTGGCCCTTTCCTAGCTGTAATAGATATTGAAATGAAGCACATCCCTTCTTCTCTCCATGGGGAAAGAGGCTTTTTTCCCCCTTTAGCTCAAAGGCTGCTTCTCCTGGTATCTGATAACATAATAATTTGCTTTTCATTCCTATTTATTCATGCTTTTGGACACAAACTCCTCTGTTTTCATCCTATTTCAATAAAAATTATTGACACAAACTTTGCAATGAATGGCTTTGATATAACTGATTGTTCTCCCGTTGAGTAATAATACTCATAAAAAGAAATGGAAAGCACACAGAGAAGCAGAGAGTGGGCAGATATTGGAATTGGAGAGGGAACCTGTTTAGCATTTATAACTTCCATAAACTTAACCTTGTATTTGTGTCAGCTACTTTATAGTTTTCCAATTTACTTTTTAATTGAGTCCCTTTTTTTCAACCATGTTTGGAAGATATAACTCTAAGTCGTCTTTCAAAGCCCTACCACTTTAGTTCAGTTCAATTGATCTCTCTTTGTATTTATTATTCTTGTGCCCAGCATATATCACTTTCCATTTGGCCAGCTGCAAATGCAATTTGCCATGCATCAAGCCACTTCCACAGCAGAGAACTGTTAGTTAATATTTTATTTGGAGTGATCCTTTCCATGTCTGCTGTTAGTCCCTGATCACTGCCACTTACCATATTGTTTAAGATATAAAGAAAGAAAGAGTGCTCAAATGAACTGCTTCACTTGTCTGGCTTAAGAGCTTAACTGTGTGGAGGGAAGCTGTGTGTTAGGGACATGTGATGTGAGCTCATTCAATCAACCCTCATCCCAGACTCTAGAATCCCTTTACACCTTGCCCACCCGTTCTTTCTTCTCAGTGTGCCTCCTAGAGTCTAGTTCTGGGTCCTATACTCCAGACCCTTTCCTCCTTTGTTTTCTATCTATGGATTGATTTCAGAAAATGTGGAGGACACTTCCTAAACAAAGTCCATGGTGCAAGGAAGCATGGGGACAGCCCAGTGACCAGGACAGTCACCTCCCCTTGGTCATCCCTTCCTAGTAGAGCAATACTAAGCACCTCCTCTCCATGGTCAGTCTCTCCCTTGTATGAAAAGATAAGTGGGCACAGCTTAAAGCTAGTGATGGGCACAAGGGCCATGTGGGTCAATCTGTCTTTGACATGTCAGGGAAAAGCCATACTTGTCATTTCATGTGTATATGTAACAAGACATATAAACTTAAAATGAAGGGAAATGTAGCTCACATATATCCATATATATGCAATAGATCATGCAATGTTATTTAACAGTCCATACGTCAATAAGGATCCAGCCAATCCCTGCCCCTAAAACTCTTCACTCCATACACTCATAACTAAAGAATGGCTGGCATGTGAGTCATCTTGCTGGAGCAATATATCTTTCTAT
The DNA here is from genome assembly GCF_021556685.1 of Rattus norvegicus. NCBI lineage: Eukaryota > Metazoa > Chordata > Mammalia > Rodentia > Muridae > Rattus > Rattus norvegicus. Next base: position 114,836,420 of record NC_141538.1, read on the forward strand.
TTGTCCTCTTATTTTGAATTAAGATTTCCATTGTCAACTGTGCATCCTTTTCCCATTTGTTGATTAAGTAGCCAAGAACCCAGAAGCCCATCAGGTCTCAGGGATGACCAGTAAAAGTCTCATTCATTTCCTAGGACGGTAAGTAAAGTTTCCACTCATCCATAAGGTGGAGGAAGATCAAATGAATAGAAGAAACACAGACAAAGCATCTTAAAGCTCAGGAAAGGGCAAGTCGAGAACTAGATGTGGAAACAAGCAGGCAGGAAGCTTACATTTAGACTCAAAGCACTTGGAGATATATAAAAGGCAACCACTGATCCTGGATGCAATATCGGCATTCTTAGTACACAACACAGGACTATATGGAAGTGTCACAGGGAGTTTGCATTCCTTGTTAATACTGATTTGAAAAATGCCCTGCTGAGCAAGGTGGGCACACACACCTCTATCTCTTTGCTACTTACAGGTAGAGACTTTTTCCTGCAAAGAATTGTGGATATGCAAGCCATAACTTTTGTGGTTGTTATTGGTGAAACTCGAGGACCCTATTCCTCTTCTAGAAAATGCCAATCCCTTTTCACATTTGTTTAACATGCGTTTCTACTAAAATAGATCTTACTACAGCAAAAGTGCCTTGTCACCAATATAAGGACTGCATGTAGCCATTCATTCATCTCTTAATTCTAATTCTCACACACACTTTCAGAATTTGCTGCTATCTCCCTATCTTTCAACTCTTACTTTCTCTGCAAATTAAAGAAGTATCTTCTGAATGTGCATTTGCTAAAAGGTAAACATTTAAATCTATATCCACAAGCTCCACTTGTGCCTGTGCCTTCTTGTGTGCCCATGCCAACTTCATTTGTGCCTGTTGCAGAAGTTGTGCGATTGTATTATTTCCCCTAGCTCTTTGAAAATGGCTGACTCAAATATTGTGTCTCTCTCTCTCTCTCTCTCTCTCTCTCTCTCTCTCTCTCTCTCTCTCTCTCTCTCTCTGTGTGTGTGTGTGTGTGTGTGTGTGCGCGTGCGCGTGTGTGTGTACGTGTGTATTTGCATACAAGAGTGTCCTGGTAAATATGGAAATAATCATCAAAGAGCTGTGAATATGTGTTTTTTAATGTATATGTATACATTTCATGCCCTTTCTGTCTTATGAAAGGCTGTGGCCTCTGTCAGCTATGAGCATATTAACATCCACATGATGGTCGATTTTTGGTACAGTATGGTGATGAGGATATGTCAGAAAGACCCAGGATAAAAATCAATCCTGTAAGGTTCAAGGCCCATGTTCTGTAAGGCCACTCACATCAGAAGAGAAACAAGAACACTGAGAAACTATTCTAAATTAAAGAAAATGAAGCAGGCCTGGCAGCTTTAAGAAATAATGGTAGTAGGTAGGTTTCTGAACCAAAAAGTGCAGAAAATATGACTGGGAACATTGATGCCTACCTCAGTTTGACTCTGCTTATTGCCTTTCTGTTTCTTTTTAAAGATTCAAAAGTATGAAGTGACTAGCTCAGCTATTCAGCTCTCTCAAGAAAAATTAGTTATAATGAGCTTATGACTATCAAATAAAAAGATTGTGCGCTGTCCCATCTGATCTTATGAAAATGATTCCTGAGGACATTATACAAAACTTTCCTTCTAATGACAATAAATTAGGTAATGTTGATTCTGATACCCAAATTCTTATTACTTACTTGATGACAGGAACTCTTCCTTCAGTACCCTAAGGTATGTTTTTGTTTCTGTGTATTCTATTTCTTCATCAGTCCCTAAGCTACTGTTGGCTGAGACTTGAGAAGAGAGGTTGAAGAAGCTTCTCTGTCTCTCTGTCTCTGTCTGTCTCTCTGTCTCTCTGTCTGTCTCTCTGTCTGTCTCTCTGTGTCTCTGTCTCTATCTCTCTCTTTCTCTCTCTTTCTTCCCCCACCCCCACCTCTGCAAGAGAGTCAAGTAAAACACATTTCCTTGATTCTCACAATGCCTCTAATATTCACCTTAATTATTTTTTATGAAAACACAATTTTAGACATACAAGAAGGAAATTTTATTACATTAATCCATTCTTGACACTATCTGTGACAATCTGAATCCATGGGTCCCAAACTCTTCATCATAACATTTCCTAAAGTGTCATTTTGCATGACTTCCTGCCTCTGGAGGGCAGATCCTGCCTCACACCACCACTGTAGATTCTGCATGATTTTACAACCATGGAAGACTTTCTCTCCCTCTGATCCCTAGCCCGGCTTCTAGATTCTCTTCTTTCATCTGTATCAGTATCTTCTAGAACTGTATCACTTGCTGTATGAGAAACCTTGGCCTTAGTTTTAACATATGGCCTCAAATAACTTTACAGAATTAAAAATAAAACAGGATAATTTCAAAATTATTCATATTTTCAAAACACTTTAAAAACATTAGGTTATCGTGTATAGTACATTATTGCAAGTTGAACTGTACCCTCCCATAAATGTTCATGTAGAAATCCTAACATCAAATACCTCAGCATGTGAGTAGTTTTGGAGATGAAGTCATTACAAAGTAGTATATTTAAAGCAAATAATCAAATAAGGTAATTAAGGCAAACATCAATTCAATGTGATCAGTGTACTCAGAAAAGGAGAATTCTGAAGACAGACATATATAGAGAACAGGGGGGCTGAGGACAGAAAAAGAGAGAAGGCATCACTTACGAGCTAAGGAACGAAGCCTTGGCAGACTTCTTTCTTGAAGTCTTCACATAGAACATCCACCAGCTTAATCCTCGAGTGTAAGCTTCCAGACAATAAAAAATCAACTACTCATGTTTACACCTACTGTCTACCGTTATTTTTATAGCAGCCCTAGCAAATTAACTAATCCAGCTTTCTTTTTTTTTTTTTTTTTATTAACTTGAGTATTTCTTATATACATTTCGAGTGTTATTCCCTTTCCCGGTTTCCGGGCAAACATCCCCCTCCCCCCTCCCCTTCCTTATGGGTGTTCCCCTCCCAACCCTCCCCCCATTGCCGCCCTCCCCCCATAGACTAGTTCACTGTGGGTTCAGTCTTAGCAGGACCCAGGGCTTCCCCTTCCACTGGTGCTCTTACTAGGATATTCATTGCTACCTATGGGGTCAGAGTCCAGGGTCAGTCCATGTATAGTCTTTAGGTAGTGGCTTAGTCCCTGGAAGCTCTGGTTGCTTGGCATTGTTGTACTTTTGGGGTATTGAGCCCCTTCAAGCTCTTCCAGTTCTTTCTCTGATTCCTTCAATAGGGGACCTATTCTCAGTTCAGTGGTTTGCTGCTGGCATTCGCCTCTATATTTGCTGTATTCTGGCTGTGTCTCTCAGGAGCGATCTACATCCGGCTCCTGTCGGTCTGCACTTCTTTGCTTCATCCATCTTGTCTAATTGGGTGGCTGTATATGTATGGGCCACATGTGGGGCAGGCTCTGAATGGGTGTTCCTTCAGTCTCTGTTTTAATCTTTGCCTCTCCCTTCCCTGCCAAGGGTATTCTTTTTCCTCATTTAAAGAAGGAGTGAAGCATTCACATTTTGATCATCCGTCTTGAGTTTCGTTTGTTCTAGGGATCTAGGGTAATTCAAGCATTTGGGCTAATAGCCACTTATCAATGAGTGCATACCATGTATGTCTTTCTGTGATTGGGTTAGCTCACTCAGGATGATATTTTCCAGTTCCAACCATTTGCCTACGAATTTCATAAACTCGTTGTTTTTGATAGCTGAGTAATATTCCATTGTGTAGATGTACCACATTTTCTGTATCCATTCCTCTGTTGAAGGGCATCTGGGTTCTTTCCATTTTCTGGCTATTATAAATAAGGCTGCGATGAACATAGTGGAGCACGTGTCTCTTTTATATGTTGAGGCATCTTTTGGGTATATGCCCAAGAGAGGTATAGCTGGATCATCAGGCAGTTCAATGTCCAATTTTCTGAGGAACCTCCAGACTGATTTCCAGAATGGTTTTACCAGTCTGCAATCCCACCAACAATGGAGGAGTGTTCCTCTTTCTCCACATCCTCGCCAGCATCTGCTGTCACCTGAGTTTTTGATCTTAGCCAATCGCACTGGTGTGAGGTGAAATCTCAGGGTTGTTTTGATTTGCATTTCCCTTATGACTAAAGATGTTGAACATTTCTTTAGGTGTTTCTCAGCCATTCGGCATTCCTCAGCTGTGAATTCTTTGTTTAGCTCTGAACCCCATTTTTTAATAGGGTTATTTGTTTCCCTGCGGTCTAACTTCTTGAGTTCTTTGTATATTTTGGAAATAAGGCCTCTATCTGTTGTAGGATTGGTAAAGATCTTTTCCCAATCTGTTGGTTGCCGTTTTGTCCTAACCACAGTGTCCTTTGCCTTACAGAAGCTTTGCAGTTTTATGAGATCCCATTTGTCAATTCTTGATCTTAGAGCATAAGCCATTGGTGTTTTGTTCAGGAAATTTTTTCCAGTGCCCATGTGTTCCAGATGCTTCCCTAGTTTTTCTTCTATTAGTTTGAGTGTGTCTGGTTTGATGTGGAGGTCCTTGATCCACTTGGACTTAAGCTTTGTACAGGGTGATAAGGATGGATCGATCTGCATTCTTCTACATGTTGCCCTCCAGTTGAACCAGCACCATTTGCTGAAAATACTATCTTTTTTCCATTGGATGGTTTTGGCTCCTTTGTCAAAAATCAAGTGACCATAGGTGTGTGGGTTCATTTCTGGGTCTTCAATTCTATTCCATTGGTCTATCTGTCTGTCTCTGTACCAATACCATGCAGTTTTTATCACTATTGCTCTGTAATACTGCTTGAGTTCAGGGATAGTGATTCCCCCTGAAGTCCTTTTATTGTTGAGGATAGCTTTAGCTATCCTGGGTTTTTTGTTATTCCAGATGAATTTGCAAATTGTTCTGTCTAACTCTTTGAAGAATTGGATTGGTATTTTGATGGGGATTGCATTGAATCTGTAGATTGCTTTTGGTAAAATGGCCATTTTTACCATATTAATCCTGCCAATCCATGAGCATGGGAGATCTTTCCATCTTCTGAGGTCTTCTTCAATTTCTTTCCTCAGTGTCTTGAAGTTCTTATTGTACAGATCTTTTACTTGCTTGGTTAAAGTCACACCGAGGTACTTTATATTATTTGGGTCTATTATGAAGGGTGTCGTTTCCCTAATTTCTTTCTCGGCTTGTTTCTCTTTTGTATAGAGGAAGGCAACTGATTTATTTGAGTTAATTTTATACCCAGCCACTTTGCTGAAGTTGATTATCAGCTTTAGTAGTTCTCTGGTGGAACTTTTGGGATCACTTAAATATACTATCATGTCATCTGCAAATAGTGATATTTTGACCTCTTCTTTTCCGATCTGTATCCCCTTGATCTCCTTTTGTTGTCTGATTGCTCTGGCTAGAACTTCAAGAACTATATTGAATAAGTAGGGAGAGAGTGGGCAGCCTTGTCTAGTCCCTGATTTTAGTGGGATTGCTTCAAGTTTCTCTCCATTTAGTTTAATGTTAGCAACTGGTTTGCTGTATATGGCTTTTACTATGTTTAGGTATGGGCCTTGAATTCCTATTCTTTCCAGGACTTTTATCATGAAGGGGTGTTGAATTTTGTCAAATGCTTTCTCAGCATCTAATGAAATGATCATGTGGTTCTGTTTTTTCAGTTTGTTTATATAATGGATCACGTTGATGGTTTTCCGTATATTAAACCATCCCTGCATGCCTGGGATGAAGCCTACTTGATCATGGTGGATGATTGTTTTGATGTGCTCTTGAATTCGGTTTGCCAGAATTTTATTGAGTATTTTTGCGTCGATATTCATAAGGGAAATTGGTCTGAAGTTCTCTTTCTTTGTTGTGTCTTTGTGTGGTTTAGGTATAAGAGTAATTGTGGCTTCATAGAAGGAATTCGGTAGGGCTCCATCTGTTTCAATTTTGTGGAATAGTTTGGATAATATTGGTATGAGGTCTTCTATGAAGGTTTGATAGAATTCTGCACTAAACCCGTCTGGACCTGGGCTCTTTTTGGTTGGGAGACCTTTAATGACTGCTTCTATTTCCTTAGGAGTTATGGGGTTGTTTAACTGGTTTATCTGTTCCTGATTTAACTTCGATACCTGGTATCTGTCTAGGAAATTGTCCATTTCCTGAAGATTTTCAAATTTTGTTGAATATAGGTTTTTATAGTAAGATCTGATGATTTTTTGAATTTCCTCCGAATCTGTAGTTATGTCTCCCTTTTCATTTCTGATTTTGTTAATTTGGACACACTCTCTGTGTCCTCTCGTTAGTCTGGCTAAGGGTTTATCTATCTTGTTGATTTTCTCAAAGAACCAACTTTTGGTTCTGTTGATTCTTTCTATGGTCCTTTTTGTTTCTACTTGGTTGATTTCAGCTCTGAGTTTGATTATTTCCTGCCTTCTACTCCTCCTGGGTGTATTTGCTTCTTTTTGTTCTAGAGCTTTTAGGTGTGCTGTCAAGCTGCTGACATATGCTCTTTCCTGTTTCTTTCTGCAGGCACTCAGCGCTATGAGTTTTCCTCTTAGCACAGCTTTCATTGTGTCCCATAAGTTTGAGTATGTTGTATCTTCATTTTCATTAAATTCTAAAAAGTTTTTAATTTCTTTCTTTATTTCTTCCTTGACCAGGTTATCATTGAGTAGAGCATTGTTCAATTTCCACGTATATGTGGGCATTCTTCCCTTATTGTTATTGAAGACCAGTTTTAGGCCGTGGTGGTCCGATAGCACGCATGGGATTATTTCTATCTTTCTGTACCTGTTGAGGCCCGTTTTTTGACCAATTATATGGTCAATTTTGGAGAAAGTACCATGAGGAGCTGAGAAGAAGGTATATCCTTTTGCTTTAGGATAGAATGTTCTATAAATATCCGTTAAGTCCATTTGGCTCATGACTTCTCTTAGTCTGTCTACATCACTGTTTAATTTCTGTTTCCATGATCTGTCCATTGATGAGAGTGGGGTGTTGAAATCTCCCACTATTATTGTGTGAGGTGCAATGTGTGTTTTGAGCTTTAGTAAGGTTTCTTTTACATATGTAGGTGCCCTTGTATTTGGGGCATAGATATTTAGGATTGAGAGTTCATCTTGGTTGATTTTTCCTTTGATGAATATGAAGTGTCCTTCCTTATCTTTTTTGATGACTTTTAGTTGGAAATTGATTTTATTTGATATTAGAATGGCTACTCCAGCTTGCTTCTTCTGACCATTTGCTTGGAAAGTTGTTTTCCAGCCTTTCACTCTGAGGTAGTGTCTGTCTTTGTCTCTGAGGTGTGTTTCCTGTAGGCAGCAGAATGCAGGGTCCTCGTTGCGTATCCAGTTTGTTAATCTATGTCTTTTTATTGGGGAGTTGAGGCCATTGATATTGAGAGATATTAAGGAATAGTGATTATTGCTTCCCGTTATATTCATATTTGATGTGAGGTTATGTTTGTGTGCTTTCATTCTCTTTGTTTTGTTGCCAAGACGATTAATTTCTTGCTTCTTCTAGGGTATAGCTTGCCTCCTTATGTTGGGCTTTACCATTTATTATCCTTTGTAGTGCTGGATTTGTAGAAAGATATTGTGTAAATTTGGTTTTGTCATGGAATATCTTGGTTTCTCCATCAATGTTAATTGAGAGTTTTGCTGGATACAGTAATCTGGGCTGGCATTTGTGTTCTCTTAGGGTCTGTATAACATCAGTCCAGGATCTTCTGGCCTTCATAGTTTCTGGCGAGAAGTCTGGTGTGATTCTGATAGGTCTCCCTTTATATGTTACTTGACCTTTTTCCCTTACTGCTTTTAATATTCTTTCTTTATTTTGTGCGTTTGGTGTTTTGACAATTATGTGACGGGAGGTGTTTCTTTTCTGGTCCAATCTATTTGGAGTTCTGTAGGCTTCCTGTATGTCTATGGGTATCTCTTTTTTTAGGTTACGGAAGTTTTCTTCTATGATTTTGTTGAAGATATTTACTGGTCCTTTGAGCTGGGAGTCTTCACTCTCTTCTATACCTATTATCCTTAGGTTTGATCTTCTCATTGAGTCCTGGATTTCCTGTATGTTTTGGACCAGTAGCTTTTTCCGCTTTACATTATCTTTGACAGTTGAGTCAATGATTTCTATGGAATCTTCTGCTCCTGAGATTCTCTCTTCCATCTCTTGTATTCTGTTGGTGAAGCTTGTATCTACAGCTCCTTGTCTCTTCTTTTGGTTTTCTATATCCAGGGTTGTTTCCATGTGTTCTTTCTTGATTGCTTCTATTTCCATTTTTAATTCCTTCAACTGTTTGATTGTGTTTTCCTGGAATTCTTTCAGGGATTTTTGCGATTCCTCTCTGTAGGCTTTTACTTGTTTATTAATGTTTTCCTGTGCTTCCCTAAGTGTGTTCAGGTCTTTCCTGAAGTCCTCCAGCATCATGATCAAATATGATTTTGAAACTAGATCTTGCTTTTCTGGTGTGTTTGGATATTCCATGTTTGTTTTGGTGGGAGAATTGGGCTCCGATGATGGCATGTAGTCTTGGTTTCTGTTGCTTGGGTTCCTGCGCTTGCCTCTCGCCATCAGATTATCTCTAGTGTTACTTTGTTCTGCTATTTCTGACAGTGGCTAGACTGTCCTATAAGCCTGTGTGTCAGGAGTGCTGTAGACCTGTTTTCCTCTCTTTCAGTCAGTTATGGGGACAGAGTGTTCTGCTTTCGGGCGTGTAGTTTTTCCTCTCTACAGGTCTTCAGCTGTTCCTGTGGGCCTGTGTCTTGAGTTCACCAGGCAGCTTTCTTGCAGCAGAAAATTTGGTCTTACCTGTGGTCCCGAGGCTCAGGTTTGCTCGTGGGGTGCTGTCCAGGGGCTCTCTGCAGCGGCAGCAACCAGGAAGACCTGTGCCGCCCCTTCCGGGAGCTTCAGTGCACCAGGGTTCCAGATGGTCTTTGGCTTTTTCCTCTGGCGTCCGAGATGTGTGTGCAGGGAGCAGTCTCTTCTGGTTTCCCAGGCCTGTCTGCCTCTCTGAAGGTTTAGCTCTCCCTCCCACGGGATTTGGGTGCAGAGAACTGTTTATCCGGTCTGTTTCCTTCAGGGTCCGGCGGTGTCTCCGGCAGGGGTCCTGCCGCTCCTGGGCCCTCCCCCACGGGAGCCCAGAGGCCTTATACAGTTTCCTCTTGGGCCAGGGATGTGGGCAGGGGTGAGCAGTGTTGGTGGTCTCTTCCGCTCTGCAGCCTCAGGAGTGCCCACCTGACCAGGCGGTTGGGTCTCTCTCTCACCGGGTCTGGGAGCAGAGAGCTGCTGCGGGCCGGGATCCGCGGGTGTGGGACTTCCGGTAAACACAGAACGTGCTGGGTTCTAGAGAAATTCTGCTTCCGTGTGTCCCAAGCTCACCAGGCAGCTTTCTTGCAGCAGAAAATTTGGTCTTACCTGTGGTCCCGAGGCTCAAGTTCGCTCGTGGGGTGCTGCCCAGGGGCTCTCTGCAGCGGCAGCAACCAGGAAGACCTGTGCCACCCCTTCCGGGAGCTTCAGTGCACCAGGGTTCCAGATGGTCTTTGGCTTTTTCCTCTGGCGTCCGAGATGTGTGTGCAGGGAGCAGTCTCTTCTGGTTTCCCAGGCCTGTCTGCCTCTCTGAAGGTTTAGCTCTCCCTCCCACGGGATTTGGGTGCAGAGAACTGTTTATCCGGTCTGTTTCCTTCAGGGTCCGGCGGTGTCTCCGGCAGGGGTCCTGCCGCTCCTGGGCCCTCCCCCACGGGAGCCCAGAGGCCTTATACAGTTTCCTCTTGGGCCAGGGATGTGGGCAGGGGTGAGCAGTGTTGGTGGTCTCTTCCGCTCTGCAGCCTCAGGAGTGCCCACCTGACCAGGCGGTTGGGTCTCTCTCTCACCGGGTCTGGGAGCAGAGAGCTGCTGCGGGCCGGGATCCGCGGGTGTGGGACTTCCGGTAAACACAGAACGTGCCGGGTTCTAGAGAAATTCTGCTTCCGTGTGTCCCAAGCTCACCAGGCAGCTTTCTTGCAGCAGAAAATTTGGTCTTACCTGTGGTCCCGAGGCTCAAGTTCGCTCGTGGGGTGCTGCCCAGGGGCTCTCTGCAGCGGCAGCAACCAGGAAGACCTGTGCCGCCCCTTCCGGGAGCTTCAGTGCACCAGGGTTCAGATGGTCTTTGGCTTTTTCCTCTGGCGTCCGAGATGTGTGTGCAGGGAGCAGTCTCTTCTGGTTTCCCAGGCCTGTCTGCCTCTCTGAAGGTTTAGCTCTCCCTCCCACGGGATTTGGGTGCAGAGAACTGTTTATCCGGTCTGTTTCCTTCAGGGTCCGGCGGTGTCTGTGGCAGGGGTCCTGCCGCTCCTGGGCCCTCCCCCACGGGAGCCCAGAGGCCTTATACAGTTTCCTCTTGGGCCAGGGATGTGGGCAGGGGTGAGCAGTGTTGGTGGTCTCTTCCGCTCTGCAGCCTCAGGAGTGCCCACCTTAATCCAGCTTTCAAATTAGAATTATATGGAAATCAAGAAAGTTTGTGTCCGAGTTTGTCCTTCTCCTTCAGTAGGAAGATAATCAACCTTTGAATATATAGAGATAGATATAACTGAATATAGATGGATGCATATCTTTTTACTGGTGAATACTAATGAGGAAATGAAATTTTATGTATAGAGACACAAACAATAATTGTTCATAGGCACAAGCATTCTAAATATAGAGTTTTTATTTAGAGAAATAATGTTGTAAATTCCTTTTGCTAACTTTACAAAGATGCTGGCAACCAGTGACATCTCCAAGGTAGATTGCTGGCTCAACAAAAATAGCTGTTTATGTTTTCAGAATAAATACTAAGATTTAAAAATCAAAAACTACTCCAGTACTTTCAAAGATACCTTTACAGGCATGGACAACGTAAGATAGAAATAGCACGTCTCTGTGTCTGTCACTGCTGTAACAAAAAGCATGAGTGGCCCATGTGCTGGGGATTTATTTGAGGTCACAGTATCAGAGGTTTAAATCCACCTTAAACAGAGTGTGTGTTTGCTAGGCATTCTCCTTTTCCCTTCCTACTCAATCTGTGCCCCCCAAGAAGACAGTGCAGCCAACATTCAGAGCCAATCTTCCCCCTTTGATTAACTACACTTAGATGTGTGTTTGGCTAATATTTTAGGTACTTGCAATATGATCAAGTTAGCAATCAAGATCAACTAGAGAGGAATTAAAATCTCTAGCTAAACAAAGAGAAAACTTGTTTGAAATTCCAAAATGCTCTCTCTTCATCCTTCAGACAAGGGTGTGTGCGTAAGATATTCCATGGGGCAGCGTACCAAGGTACACTACTTATGCTATGATGTGTCATGTGTATACAGACCATTATGGGGAAATAAATGGATTGAAATGGATAATGAGAGTCTATATTGTCCTTTACTAAAAGCACTGCCTTATCTGAGTCCATCTTTCCTGAGACTCATCCATTGTTTTCTGTTCCTCGTTTCTATTTACCCAGTCACCTGTATCTTCTTCCTTTACCAGCATTCCTGGACTCTAATTTCCTCCACTGCTGCCACATGGATTGCAAACTCTCTTCTGAGTCGGTGTGCTCTGAGTCATAAATTCAAAGCAACAACAACAACAAAAAAAAAAAAAAAACTAATACCCTGACCAGTATGTTCAACATGAAGTAGCTAGACAAATGATGGCATAAAAGATGGTTTTGGGATATTCTCAAATAAAAAGGATAATTTCTACTATTTAGTTATTTAGATTTAAATTAAGAAAACTAAAGTACTGTCTCATGTCTTCAAATCCTAACATAAATGGATAGACACAGGAAAATTGTTGAGACGTAACAGGGTCTTTCATGTATTTTAAATCAAACTAAAATCAATTTTGTAAGACTAATTTTTTTAATTTTTTATATTCATTTATTTTACACTCCAGATTTTATTCCCCTCCCGGCCTACCCCCTGAGGGTTCTACATCCCACACCTCCTCCCCTCTACCCCGTCTCCACAAAGATATCCCCAACCCACTCACCCCACCAGGCCTCTAAACTTTCTAGAGCCTCCAGTCTCTTGAGGGTTAGGTGCATCTTCTCTGACTGAACCCAGACCCAGGAGTCCTCTGCTGTATGTGTTGTGGACCTCATCTCAGCTGGTGTATGCTGCCAGGTTAGTGATCCAGGGTCTGAGAGATCTCAGGGGATCCAGGCTAATCAAGACTGCTGGTCCTTCTACAGGGTTGCCCTCCTCCTCAGCTTCCTCCAGCTTTTCCCTAATTCAACCAGAGAGGTCAGCAGCTTCTGCTCATTGGTTAGGTGTACATGTCTGAATCTGACTCAGCTGCTTGTTGGGTCTTTTAGAGAGCAATCATGGTAGGTCCCTTTTTGTGAATGCCCCAGAGCCTCAGTAATGGTGTCAGGTCTTGGGGTCTCCCCTTGAACTGGATCCCACTTTGGGCCTGACACTGGACATTCTCATGCTCTTCTCCATTTCCATCCCTGCATTTCTTTCAGACAGGAAGAATTATGGGTCAGAGCTCTGACTGTGGGATAGCAGACCCATCCCTCACTTGATGCCCTGTCTTTCTGCTGAAGGTGGGTTCAATAAGTTCCCTCTGCCCACTGTAGGGCCTTTCATCTAGGGCCCCCTCCCCATTTGAGTTTAAGACTAACTTTTATTGACATGTTCAGCCACTGAAATATTGTAGGTCTCCTTGTTACAAAGTGTCAAAGCAGCACATAACTCTGCAGCAGCATTTATTCCAGTAATAATTTATTTTTTCAACAAGAAAAGAATAAGGCAAGGAAGATGGAACAGGAGGTAAAAGTAGTTACCACCAAGTCTGACAACCTAAGCGCGATATTCACACACACACACACACACACACACACACACACACACACACACACACACCCCACATACACAAAATAAAGAAAAATAATGCAATAAAAGAATTTTGTTAAATAAAAGCCGAGAAAGCTCTTCAGTACTGAACTGTCAGCTCAAAAGACAGTTCCATGACAGTGAACTCTCTTTCAGGGTCCCTCATATACTCACAGTCAGCCATATGTACTTGCAACATCTTGAAGACTTCCTCACTTACTGCTGGCAGTGTATGTGGAGAAGTCAAGAAGGAAAGACCTCCTTGCCTTTGCAATCTGTAGAACTGCACAATGCCCCATACTTAGAGGAGTCCTATGTTTGCCCAGTGTTCTGTTGCCACCATCTTGGGATGCTTAGTAATATGAGGCAGGTGACTACATTACACAAACCCTGTAGTTGGGCTTCTTAATTTGTTTAGGTTCTACAAATCAATGAGACTATCTGATATCTGCCCTTTAGGTCCTCCCTAATTTCAATTAACCTGGTCACCTTCAAACTTACCAGTGTTTGTGACAAGTGACAGGATTGTTTTTCTTTGTTGCTGAAGAGTATTCTTTTTTGTGTTTGTACTGTATTTTTTTATTCATTCAGTGCTTGATGAACAGTGAGGTTGATTTCATGTCATGGCTTTCAGTGACTAATTTGACAACAGACATGGGAGTGTGGATAGTTTTTTGACATTCAGTCTTCACTTCCAGGAGTGCAACTACTAAGGAGTGGTAGATATTTATGGAGTTCTGTTTACGTTTTTCAGAAATTTCCATACTGATTTCAATAATGGGTTATTAATTTGCATTTCCAAGAAAAGTACACAGAGTTTCCCTTCCCCTTACCACTTTCTCAAGAGTGACCATTTGTCATCCTCCTAGCAGGTAGAAGGCGATATCTCATTATGTCTTTAATTTGTATTTTCCTAATGATTACTGATTATGAACATTTTTTCATATACCCTTTTGCCATTTATGTCTTCTACTGAGAAATGACCATATAGGTCATTTGCCCATTTTAATAGGATCATTTGTTTTCTTGCTACTTAGTTGTTTGAGTTTCCCATGAATTCTGGATATTAACCCCTTGTCAGATATTTGGGATAGAATATTTTCAACTATTCTGTAAGTTTATGCACTCTGTTCTTTCCTTTGCTATGTGAAGTTTCAAATTTGATGCAACCTCATTTGTACATTGTGCCCTACTTCATGCCTTTGGGTTAATATCCAAATAATTTATCCCAAAAGCAACAGCGTAAAGCTTCCCTAGCTCCTTTATAGTTTAGCATCTTGCATTTTTGCTAAGTGATAATAGCCAGAAAGAAAAGGGCGACATGCTACATATTATTTATGTATATAATACAGAATGGCTAAATCTATAAAGACAAAAAATATACCAGTAGCCAGAAATTATTTAGGGACACAATAAAGTGATTGCTTTAATGGTTATGTGGTTTCCTTTGAGGATGGTAAAAATGTTTAAAAATAAATGAGTGGTAGACATACATTATAAATGTACTAATTAACTTAGAGCTCTTTATCCAAAATTATTAATTTTATATTACACCACCTCAATTTTCAAATTCTATGGGTTTTCTTTTTTGAAATAAATAATGTTTACCAAATAGTTTCTTTATATCAATGGCTTTATATAATGGTTTCCATAACTTTGTGAAAACTGATGGCAAAGATTTAAGGTAAAGGTGGGTAATCCTTTACCCATTTCAGCAGCCCAATGAGCTGAAATGTGAGGCTCTTAATTCTATTTACATTACCAAAGCCTACCAATATTTGAGCATCCTTCAAATGGCAGCCATTGCATATCTGTACAAGTGAATGTGAATTCACAAAACCCTCCCCAAGCTGAGTACTTTCAAGCAACTCTCAACCATGAATCTCAAATACTGTTTCTATGAATGTCACAAACATGAATAATAAGCAAATTACACAAAGACAGACTACACAGTTCCACTCATCTGAAGTATCTAAATGCTCAGACTCATAGGTGCAGTGTGCAGAAAAGAATTTCTAAGGATGGGGAACACAAGGGTTCAGAGAATCTGACGCTCCGTTTATGAAGTAAGTCAATGCTGAAGATCTGATCTACAACAATGAAGCTATGTTTGCCCATATACCCTATATGTATGATGATTGGGAGCAGTATCTCATGTTATGTGTCCCCACCACACACATACAAGAATCAATAAAGGAAGTTTTGGAACTGATATATAAGCTTACTGTCTTGATTGCAGTAAAGATTTCATGGATATACATGAATGCCAACATTCATCAAATTACATACATTAAATGTGTATGTTTCTGTATAACCATCTAATAGTCTTACAAAGACATCTAAGTTAAAACCACCCAAGCCACACATCACTTCCTTCACTAACAATAAACAAAGACTTCAAACTTCAAACTGGTTTCATATTCCTATATTTGGACCCACAAAGAGATCTTTATTCAAAATTCTAAAGAAGTGTGTACAGGTTTAGAACTCTAAACCTTGAAAAAATCATGTTTCTTATGGAAAATAATTTTATTTAAAAAGTAACATATATGTTCAGTGAAAGAATTAATATAAGAATAATGGCCATGCTACAAAAGTAATCTACAGATTGAGTGAAATCCCAGTGCCACTTTTCACAAAATAGAAAAAAAATCTTAAAATACATGTTGAAGTTCAAAAGACCCCAGATAGCCAAAGCAATCCTGAGCAAAAAGTCCAATAACAGAGTTATTACTATACCTGATTTCAAGTTGTAGTACAGAGCCACAGTAATAAAAACAGCATGTTACTGGCACAAAAACAGATACTTAGATCAATAGAACAGAAGACCCAGAAAGAAATGCACTCAGCTACAGCCATCTGATTTTTGACAAAGATGCCAAAAATATACACAGGAGAAAAGAGAATCTTTAATAAATGGTGCTGGGGAAACTATTCCATGTAGACAAATGAAACCGTATCCCTACCATTCACAGTATGAAGATCAGCTAGAAATGAATAAATCACCTTCACATAAGACCTAAAACACTGAAACTGACAGAGAAAAGAGTAGGAAAAGGATTCCAAGACACACACACACACACACACACACACACACTCACTTTCAGAATGGGCTCAAGTTACTAAGGAAATAGCATGAACAATCAAGATGTAATGGAATTAAAAGGTTTCTGTGCAACAATGAACACAGTTAATTGAGTGTAGACAGCCAACAGACTGGGGGAAATCCTTATTCACTGTATGTCTGACAGAGGAGTAACATGAAGAACAAACGAAGAATTCAATAAAGTAAGCATCAAAAATAAACTAATAAAATGAGCAGACGGTTCACAAATGATGAAGTACAAAGAACCAACAGCGAGTGTTCAAGACCATTGTTCATGAGAGTCATGAAAATCAAAACTTGAGATTCCATCATACCATGGTCATAATGGCAGTCATCAAGAAAATGAACAAGAGCATCACTACAGCTCAATAAATGTGCTTACTACCAATCTTGACAACCTGAGTTCAATACCTGGAGCTTACATGATCAAGACAAGAGTCTTTCTTAGGCAAGTCGTCCTCTGCCCTCAATTCATGCATCAAGGCAAATGTGCACAAATTCACACACACACACACACACGCACACACGCACACATGCACACACGCACGCACGCACGCGCACACACACGCACGCACGCACGCACAAGTAATTTTTTCAGTTTAAAAATAAATGAATAATGAATTCTGGGACAAAGGAGGACAAAAGAGAATCATTTTTATATACTGCTGGTGATGATAAACTACCTAATCACTATGGAAGTCACTATGGGGGTTCTCAAAAAAAAGCTAGAAATAGTGATTTGGCTATGAGTGGGGCCTTCGTGAGTGTTCTTCATTCTACGTAATCATGCCTAGTGGAGTTGTTCTTCAGATCTTGTTTAGTCTGCCACACTATTAAAGGATCATGGCTAAAACATCCCTATCATTTCTTAAAGACACAGTTTATATATATATATATAATGAAAATAGAAGTGAAATCTTCTGAAGAACAAAGGGAACTAATGGGAATGGGGAGAAGGGAAATAATAGCAGGTAATGAGGTATTTTAGTTTGCTCTCTATTTGCTATGCCACAATAACCACCATGACCAAAAGTAACTTGGGGATTAAAAGGTTTACAGGTTATAGTCTATCACAAAGGGAAAGAGCTTAGAGGCAGACATTGAAACAGAGGTCATAGTGTAGAAACATTGCTTCCTGTTTGCTTCTCATGAATTGCTTGCATTTTACGCAACTCTGGACCACATGCCTAAGGCTGGCACCACCCACAGTGGGCTAGATCCTCCCACATTGATTATTAATCAAGAAAATGCTCCCACAGACGTCCCTCTAGGCCAGTTTGACAGAGATATCTTTTCAGTTAAAGTTCCCTCTAACTAGCACATGAAATATGGGGGAATGTGCTCCAACTATGCCAAATACATGCCTGAAAATAGCATTACATAAATTCGCACAGTAAAAAATTGTAAAGCATTAAAATAATCCCAAAGCTGTTCCCCATTGGTTTTTCCTTTGACATTGCCACAGGGTTCTTCCAGAACCGGAGCTGCCATCATTTCCATGTCAAAGCAATTAAATATGTGTGAGGAGGTGAGCATTCACTTGCAGGCTCAGGACCAATTTACCTACTGCCTCTTCCTGTGCCCTTAAGTTCATTGGGACAGGCTCCACTCCTTACAGAAGTTGAAGTAAAGACACTCCTCTGTATTTACCACATATCTGTTCAGGAGCATGACCCATTGCGTGCCTAAGAGTTTAACTTCAAAAATGCTGGTACCTTGCCACAGGACATCACATAATATCACCCACCATGTGATACTTTAAAGCTTCACCTAGTCAAGAACTGCATTAAAGATATCATTTTTTTAACCTCTTACTTTTCCCGTTTTGTTTTCATTGTTTGTCCAATAACAAAAGTAGTATGTAATTTCATATCAGACAATCTTGAGAATACAAACATTAAAAAAAAATGAGTCCCAAATTATATGTACATTTTTCAATCTTGATGGCCTTCTTTGCAGCTGAAATCTTAATAATAAGTTCTCTTAACTGGGAATTTTTATGATTGGAGTTTTAAGAACAGTATAGTTCTTTATGAAAATGTATACCTGCCCATAATTTTTCTTAGCAAGTCCTAAATAACTCCACAGAGAAATCCTTCTGATTATTCAGTGAGATAGATACCACCCCATAATCTTACATAGAAGTCTTCTTTGGATTCTTCTTCATAGCATGCATCAAAAGTTTAATCCTGAGGACCACTGGTTATTATCCACTGAAATTTAGGCTCCCAAGATGAAGTCCTCCTGTCCATCTTGCTCCCTACAATTCTCCAATAGTGAAGAGATGGTGGAATTCAATGAATGAGTGTATGAAGTGTGAGGCCATATCTGAGTGGGGAGATAAAACTAGAGGGAAGAATAATTATATCATTTGGGGCCGAGTTTATCATACATGGTCTACCACCACTATAATGCTCCTTCTCAGATACTGAGACACTGAGGCAAAATTCACCTTGGGCAGAGACCTTCTTCAGGGGACTAACATGCTCTAACACATAAAGCAACATGATTAAGAGACTAGAAACTTGAAACAATTTAAATGCACATTTCAAACAACCAGTTTTTAAAAAAGCAAAATATAGTGAAAGCTATAGGATATCGAGTAGCCTGATGGCCCTGTGGCAGGGTAACATAGAGTGAACTGCTCAGTACTGGAACTTATTGACAAAAAATTTCAGAGTTGCAAGTTCAGCAAATGGCGAATCCAGGCACCAGGTAGTAGTACCAAGGTTCTCCCAAAGCCGAGGAGGCTGGGCTTGTTGTCAGGGAAACCCATGTAACTAATGTTCACAGAACAGAGGACTAAAGGGGGAAGCTACAGATACAGAACCCTAGAGAGCCACAAAGGGGCTTCACTGACTCTTCCACTGAGTCCATACAGGCAAAGAAAATGCCTGAATTCTGGGGGAAAACAGGTGATAGATTCCATGCACTCACCCAGAACTAGAAATCATTTAGGCCTCCATTCATAAAAATGGAATAGCCTCATCACTCACATGCTTTGGGAAGTGTGGTGAAGTGGCAGAACTCCAAAGGATGTACTAAAGGTTGCTACCAACTGTCCATTCTCAAAAGAAGCAAATTGTTTCTACATAACTGTGCATGCACTGTAGTAAAACATGATACAGTTATCCAAGCATTTCCACCACCCAACCAAGTCCATTCATAGTAACTAGCACCCCATCTAAACTGATTCAATGTCAAGAGAAGGACTCTATGCCCCCTAGTGAGAAGAAGTAGCATGGGAGAATTGGTGTCAAAGAAAGACAAGAACACAAGATGCAAGCCACATACCCAATGCTAACACCAGGTAGCAAGTACAGAACATTACAGAGCTCAAGCATTCAGACCTGCACACTTTCACTATTCACAGCTCGCTCCCTCTCCCTCTCCCTCTCCCTCTCCCTCTCCCTCTCCCTCTCCCTCTCCCTCTCCCTCTCCCTCTCCCTCTCCCTCTCCCTCTCTCCTGCTGCTCATCCTCTCCTGGGAGAACCGAAAGAACTGGAATGTCTTGAACAGGGAAGTGCTTAAGTCATGGTAGCCCTGGGGTTTCATTGTGGATGACCACGTTATCTGTACCAAAGCAGCTGCTTCCTACACTCAGAATGCAGGAGCTCACACCTCCCCCAACTCTGGGGGCGGAGGACAGTGACATTTTGAAAGTACCATAGCAGCTACTCACTGTTTCTGAAGCTTCTACCCCTCTGCCCTGAACCCTGAACTCTTTTTTTCTTTGCTAGCAGTTTTCATAACATCATTCAAACAGGGTGGATTTTTCATCAATTATGTGACATATCACATTGCCCTCATATGCCATAAATTTCATGGATTTCTCAATATCTTGTCGTGATGAACCCAAATTTAGCAATATTATCAGACAGTGGCTCTGCATATCAAGACACTTAATGTCTGTGCCAATAACCAAGATTTATCATTTCTTGAATTTAACAGCCAGTGCCAGTGGTTCTTTCAAATTGTTTCAGCGTGGGCTAAGCTTTCAGAAATGAAGAAATTATTTTGTCTTTAAAGTAAACTTCAACTACTCTCTCTCTCTCTCTCTCTCTCTCTCTCTCTCTCTCTCTCTCTCTCTCTCTCTCCCTCTCTCCCTCTCTCTCTCTCTCTCATTACTTCCACAATCAAAATATTGCATATCACTAGAAGGGTCCTTAATGAGATAAATAAATTAGTAAAGACATAAATCCAAAATCAAATGAATAACAACAAACAACAAAAATTATTCCAAGTCAGTGGAAGATGAAGTGCAGAGGTCGGTCCCTGTGAAGGCGCCGTTCGTTCCAGTGAGAAGATATTAGGGAACTGATGCTTGCATTAGCTGCTATGGTAGACACTGAAGAAAAGTCATTACAATCTGAGCAGCTCCTGCAGAACAAAGGGCTGTAGTGTAGAAAAGGAGGGAGAGAGGGAAAGGGACTTAGATTAAAAGGCAGACTATGAAAGAAACAGGAACAACACAGAGTCATAGGAAAGTTACAGCCTCTGAAAGAGAAGGAGGGAGCCAATCAATGGATTAGGTAGAGCTATCTTTTGTGCCTCTGAAGACCGCAGGGCCAATAAAGTCAATTACAAGGACAGTTTCCATAGCATCCCCTGCAGACCTGACATGTACCTAAGTGAGAGAGTGGTCTTGGTCTATCACTCTCACAATTGGTGAGTTAGGGAATACCTAATTAAGAATGCCATAAAATGGCTAACAGCCATAAAGAGGCAATTAAGGAACAAATATGGATTTTTTAGCAGAGGCCTAGTAGAGACAAAAGCAATTCTAACCCATGGTAAATCACATAAGGAGCACTTGTCCAGTATTCATGCCGGTTTCTGCACACATGCCCTCATTGGCACATACACAAACACAGATACGTACACACACATTCATAAACATTCACACCACATACGCACACAGACAACCCTCCCAGGGCCTCAGACACCTCCCAAACTAAAGTTAGTTGTCTGCTAAAACTAGTATTCAATCCAGAATTGTCTAAGTCTTATGGTGGAAAGAAAGTCAGAGTTACAGATTCCTTGTTTTGAAAGTCACATGTGTCAAAGACTTTTGAAAGCCATCCCAGGAAATAATAAAGTTATATGGCCTCTTTACTCAAACTTGACGGCATGAATTAAAGAATATATAGAGGTCACAATTCAGTGAGGTCAGGAGAAAGGAAAAACGCAGTAAAAATGGAAAACAAAGATTACTTCTTGCACTTTCATTAAACAATAAGTTTCCGACGGTAGAGACTGCTTGGCTGAGCACAGGCTGTCTGTCTGGTGTGAGTGGGTACTCTGTGAGTATTAAAAATAGACTTAAAAGATGTAACACCGAAGAGAAACAAAAGGCCATCAAAAAATGCATCTCAAAGGTAAAGATGAAATTGGTTTGGTTCCATGTAACTAAGAAATAAAAAGTAAGGTTGGTTTAAGCAAGGCAGAATTTGGTTTCCTGGTTATATTCAAATGTCAGAAGTTAAAAGACAAAAAAACAAACAAACAAACAAATCAGAGACAATTCCAACACTTGCTTTGTTCTTCCTGTATCTATCCTTGATCCTCAAGGTACAATACACTGTTACTGGAGCTCAAGTTACCACACTTTCATTACAATAAAAGAAAAGGACCAAAAGGGAATATCATTGTTTTTGAGATGTCCCACACAACACTTACAATTACACTAATTAATCCAAACTGCTTGTATGGTCAAATTCAATTATTAAAAGAGGCTAGAAAATTTAGCCTGTTAGCTAGAAAGTATTATTTCCAATTTAAGATCAATGTAATAAATATATTAATAATGGATATTAGATACACTTTCCATATCTCCGGAACCAGTTAAAATCTTCACTAAGTCTGAGAGCACCTTGGCTACACAGTATATTCTAGGCTACCTGGAGTACATAGTAAGACTTCAACAAAATCAAAGGAATTTTTAGAATGTAGAGAGAAAAGTAGAAATCACACCATAGCATTATCTTTCTGTTCAGTATTTTTCAGAAGAATAAACTAAGTTTCTTAAAATGTTTAATGACATAAATAATCAATTGGGTGGCATACTTCTCAATTATGAAAGGATACAAGAAAAGGAAAAGGTGATGGTTTCGGTTTATTTGTGTCCTATTTTAAGTCATTAAAAAATTGTAAACAGAACTTGTGTGAATTCAGGAAACTGCCTTCACAGTCGTGCTCCCCTAAATCTAGAGGTCTGAAAATTATATAGACCCTAGAGCCAAACCTTTTATTATCCTACATTCACAAGGACCTGCTCCTACTTTAAACACTTTAAATGGTACCCACAACTGCCCCCTGCCTCTGGTTGTGGGTATGGGAATGACACTTCCGTACCACAGTAAGATAGGAGCCTTGCCAGCCATATTTATCTGAGTAGTAATACACAATTCCAGTGGTCATGACAAACAAGAGTGAAAATGGATTCCAAATATTGTTTGTTTAATTATCATTTTCTCTGTTCAGGAATTTATCTGATAGTATCTAATTAATCACTTTTTAGAAAATAAAATAATTACAAAGAAAAAAACCATTGCAGTCATTGGTTAAGTCTGAGATTTTAATTAATGTCTGAAGGTTACTTTGAATGTGAAATCATGAATCAAGGAGAAGTGACTGGATATTTTTTGTAAAGCAAATAAGTTGAGGATGGAGACGAATTCAGGTGCTTCATTTTTTAAGTCTTTAATCTCCCTGTCACAAGGCAAAAATTCAAAGAGAGTCTCCATCCTCAACTTTATTATAAGGGAAAAATGGAAACCTTGCCTGGCTCAGTATGAAACAATCAAATTTCAATAATTATTTTTCTTGTGAAGATTGTTAAATGGTAGAGGATTTACCATGCTCTCTAATCAGACTAAACATCAAATCTTTTTTTTTCCATCTTTAATAACTTGAGTATTTCTTATGTACATTTCGATTGTTATTCCCCCTTCCCGGTTTCTGGGCCAACATCTCCCTAACTCCTCCCTCTCCCCTTCTATATTGGTGTTCCTCTCCCCATCCTCCCCCCATTACCACCCTCCCCCCAACAATCACGTTCACTGGAGGTTCAGTCTTGGCAAGACCAAGGGCTTCCCCTTCCACTGGTGCTCTTACTAGGATATTCATTGCTTCCTATGAGGTCAGAGTCCAGGGTCAGTCCATGTATAGTCTTTGGGTAGTGGCTTAGTCCCTGGAAGCTCTGGTTGGTTGGCATTGTTGTACATATGGGGTCTCGAGCCCCTTCAAGCTCTTCCAGTCCTTTCTCTGATTCCTTCAACAGGGGTCCCATTCTCAGTTCAGTGGTTTGCTGCTCTCATTTGCCTATGTATTTGTTGTATTCTGGCTGTGTGTCTTAGGAGAGATGTACATCCGGTTCCGGTCAGCCTGCACTTCTTTGCTTTATCCATCTTATCTGATTGGGTGGCTGTACATGTATGGGCATGCTCTGAATGTATATGTATATGTGGGGCAGGCTCTGAATGGTTGTTCCTTCTGCCTCTGTTCTAAACTTTGCCTCCCTATTCCCTCCCAAGGGTGTTCTTGTTCCCCTTTTAAAGAAGGAGTGAAGCATTCGCATTTTGGTCATCCTTCTTGAGTTTCATGTGTTCTGTGCATCTAGGGTAATTCAAGCATTTGGGCTAATAGCCACTTATCAATGAGTGCATACCATGTGTGTTTTTCTGTGATTGGGTTACCTCACTCAGGATGATATGTTCCAGTTACAACCATTTGCCTATGAATTTCATAAAGTCATTGTTTTTGATAGCTGAGTAATATTCCATTGTGTAGATGTACAATTTCTGTATCCATTCCTCTGTTGAAGGGCATCTGGGTTCTTTCCAGCTTCTGGCTATTATAAATAAGGCTGCTATGAACATAGTTGAGCACGTGTCTTTGTTATATGTTGGGGCATCTTATATGCCCAAGAGAGGTATAGTTGGGTCCTCAGGTAGTTCAATGTCCAATTTTCTGAGGAACCTCCAGACTGATTTCCAGAATGGTTGTACCAGTCTGCAATCCCACCAACAATGGAGGAGTGTTTCTCTTTCTCCACATCCTCGCCAGCATTTGCTGTCACCTGAGTTTTTGATCTTAGCCATTCTCACTGGTGTGAGGTGAAATCTCAGGGTTGTTTTGATTTGCATTTCCCTTATGACTAAAGATGTTGAACATTTCCTTAGGTGTTTCTCAGCCATTCGGCATTCCTCAGCTGTGAATTCTTTGTTTAGCTCTGAAGCCCCTTTTTAATGAGGTTATTTGTCTCCCTGCAGTTAACTTCTTGAGTTCTTTGTATATTTTGGATATAAGCCTTCTATCAGTTGTTGGATTGGTAAAGATCTTTTCCCAATCTGTTGGTTGCTGTTTTGTCCTAACAACAGTGTCCTTTGCCTTATAGAAGCTTTGCAGTTTTATGAGATCCCATTTGTCGATTCTTGATCTTAGAGCATAAGCCATTGGTGTTTTGTTCAGGAAATTTTCTCCAGTGCCCATATGTTCTAGATGCTTCCCCACTTTTTCTTCTATTAGTTTGAGTGTATCAGGTTTGATGTGGAGGTCCTTGATCCACTTGGACTTAAGCTTTGTACAGGGTGATAAGCATGGATTGATCTGCATTCTTCTACATGCTGACCTCCAGTTGAACCAGCACCATTTGCTGAAAATGCTATCTCTTTTTCCATTGGATGGTTTTGGCTACTTTGTCAAAAATCAAGTGACCATAGGTGTGTGAGTTCATTTCTAGGCCTTCAATTCTATTCCACTGGTCTATCTGTCTGTCTCTGTACCAATACCATGCAGTTTTTTAATCACTATTGCTCTGTAATACTGCTTGAGTTCAGGGATAGTGATTCCCCCAGAAGTCCTTTTATTGTTGAGGATAGTTTTAGCTATCCTGGGTTTTTTGTTATTCCAGATGAATTTGCAAATTGTTCTGTCTAACTCTTTGAAGAAATGGATTGGTATTTTGATGGGGATTGCATTGAATCTGTAGATAGCTTTTGGTAAAAAGGCCATTTTTACTATATTAATCCTGCCAATCCATGAGCATGGGAGATCTTTCCATCTTCTGAGGTCTTCTTCAATTTCTTTCTTCAGAGGCTTGAAGTTCTTATCATACGGATCTTTCACTTGCTTGGTTAAAGTCACACCGAGGTATTTTTATATTATTTGGGACTATTATGAAGGGTGTCGTTTCCCTAATTTCTTTCTCGGCTTGTGTCTCTTTTGTGTAGAGGAAGGCTATTGATTTATTTGGGTTAATTTTATACCCAGACACTTTGCTGAAGGTTTAGTAGTTCTCTGGTGGAACTTTTGGGATCACTTAAATATATTATCATCTGCAAATAGTGATATTTTGACTTCTTCTTTTCCAATCTGTATCCCTTTGATCTCCTTTTGTTGTCTGATTGCTCTGGCTAGAACTTCAAGAACCATATTGAATAAGTAGGGAGAGAGTGGGCAGCCTTGTCTAGTTCCTAATTTTAGTGGGATTGCTTCAAGTTTCTCTAAACACCAAATCTTGAGACCCCAGTGGCATGTGTCCAGGAGAGAGCATCGGGAACAAGACTCTTCCTTACTTGGGAACTGAGGTAGTAAAGATGGGAGCTGTCATCTTCCCTTGTCACTGTCTTGGAGCATTTTGGAGATGATGTGCAACACAATAACCGTAGAACAGGGAAGACACAGGTCAGAACAATAAAAGTCATCAGAAGAAGCACTAGCCTAGGGCCACCTTGGGAAACAAAGGCTCCCTAAACCCAAGTGCTAGCCTTTTAGTTTCAATGTTGGAAGCAGGTGGCAAAATAAAAGAGACCGAGTCCATCGGGTATTAGGAACCACTGTTTTCAAGTGGTTCTGTTGGTCTAGAGCATTCTAATTGCATGTCAAATCCATGCTCAACTCTAGGTACTAAAAGACCAGCTTTGTGACCACCCTGTCCCCACCATTGCTGTCCAACATCATGCATTTTTTGGAAGGCCACCTAACACCTGTTTTGCTACTTTGTGCAAATAGACAGTGTTATAAGTAGCATTCAGTAAAAACAAATCCTACTGCTTTGCTAACTATTGACAATAGCTATGATAATTGAAAGGCAGACATGAGGCAAGCATCCATGAGAATGCCCACAAGAACTTGAAGAAGCTCAAAAAACAGTCAAACAAAACCAGAGTCAATAGGGGCAGTAGGGTAGCTCAGTGAATAAAGCCAATTGCCACAAACCTATGGTAACCTGTGTTTGGTCACAAGATCACATGCGAAGGCAAAAGAAAAGATCCAATTCCACAAACTTATCCTCTGACCTCTGACCACTGGTCTGTGGCACCAGCCCAGACATCAACATTGCTACTATAAAATTTTAATGAAATGGATTGTTTTGGTTAAATGAGATGGCTCAGAAGATAAAGGAACTTGCCAACAAACCCGATGACCTGAGTTCAAGGTCAGGACTTACGGAATTGAAAGGGGAAAGTCAACTCCAGTAAGTTCTCTTCTGACCTTCGCATGTGTGTGGTGTGGCACATGTATGCCCACACAAAAATAAGACAATAAAAATTACAAATAAATTTTAAGTGCTTTTTAAAGCAGCAAACAATTTCTAATTCAAACTTGCTCTTAGCAAACATGACACATAAACACACATATGGAGGTAGAGAGAGAGGATGATGTAGACAAAAGAAAGCAGATACCCTATGGACCCATCCTCCCATGGACAAGTTCCTGATGTGTTGAGAACATCTCTAACTTTAAATGCTGCACCCTTCTTTGAATCTTATTGAAATCATCTCAAAAGGGGCCCAAGTACTAAGCGATCCCTTTAATAATCACATCAGATGGGAAACAGCTGTTTGCATTTAACTGTTAGCATTTGAATATTCACTCTTAATGAAACAGAAATATAAAACAATACAATGAAAGGAACCGTAGAGAATTGAAATGTTTGTCATCACTTTAATCCTTTCCTCTGATTGCTCCTTACTGTCCTCTGCGCAGGTAAATTAGATTGGGATATGTCCCATCTTCCAGCTAAACAGTTAAATCAGTGTCACTTTAATTCTTACTTGTGAATGTGTGTAAGTAAGATTATAAAATTGTTGATGGGGGAAAAACACTGAACAAAAAAAGGGAGACTCATTGGTAACACCAATCACAGGATTTTCGCTTGTTTAATTATTTCCAGAAACAGAAAATTCCTTCAAATAACCTTGTATATTTGATGTTTTTCACCACATATTGAATCCTTCTCCCAACTGAAGACTCTCAATTTTAATATATTTTCTTATTTGAAGACCTGTGATGGTAGAATGGATAAAGAAATTTATTTTTGCTGCTTAATCTATAATTAATAGGTCTGTTATTGAGTCAGCGGCTTTCTCATCCATCCATTCCTCATGTTCCTGTCTTATATGTCTTAAATGTCCCTTCATCTGAGCACTCTCTTCTATAATTATTTTTATTGAGGGAGAGTTCATCAGTTCAACACACACAATTCATGAAACTTAAAAGAAATAGCTAAATATGTAGAAACAATAAGATCATGTGGAGGATAAGGGGGTAAATGAGGAAGAGAAGCAGGCATGCAGACAGACGTGACTAGAGGAGCATACAAATATGAAAAGTATAGTTGCTGATACTGTACTCTGGATTCCTGCTAAATGAATAATTTTATTTACTCTTGCCACACAAAGTAAGCAACGTGAAGAACTGTCAGATGACAAATACGTTAATTTTCTTCCCTGTGGTCATTATTGTGCTGTCCCTGGGTATACTGTAACATTGTGCTCTTTACCTGCAATGTGCACAATTCAGTAAGTTTAAGATGGACAATTCCATGTTTAGCACTTGCATTATGTAGCATTCCAAATCATTACATCACCCTCCAGAAGGTAGCCTGGTACTCAGGAAACAACCGTTCCTCATTCTCCTCCTTTCCTATCCCACAGAACTACCAATGTGTTTCTACTTCAGTGGAATCATATCCTTGGGACATATAATTGTTGTTCATATCTGGCCGTTTCCATGTACTAAATGTCTCCTAGGTCCATCAGTATAGCCAGTATGTCAATGACTGAATAAGGTTCAACTCTCATATTTTGTGCATCCATTCCTTGACTGCTGAGCAGTTTTGTGGGATTGGGATACTGGGACTGGAGCTAGCATTTGAGGCAACACCAAACTGTTTTCCAAAGCTGCCAAACCATTTTACATTCCCACCAGCAGCATAGAAAGGTTTCCTTTTCTTCATATCCTCGCAAAAAAAAAAGCAAAAAGAAAAAATGCCTTCTGTAGTGGTTTGAATAAGAGTAGCCCTGTAAGCTCACAGGTTTGAATACCTGGTCATCAGTAAGTAGTGCTGTTTGACAGGGATTAAGATGTGTGGCCTTCTTGGAATGCAGGTGTCACTGGGGGTGGGTTTGGGGGTTTCAAATGCTCAAGCCAGGCCCAGTTTCTCTTTCTTTCTTCCTGCTGCCTAAAGATCCAGATGGAGAACTTTCTGCTCCTCCAGCACCATATCTGTTTGCATGCCACCATACTTCATATCCTACTGATAATGGACTAAACCTCTGAACCTGTACCCAGCCCCAGTTAAATGAGTTTCTTTTTAAGAACTACCATGGTCATAATGTCTCTTCACAATAGAACACTGACGAAGCTAGAAGCTGGTACCAAGACAGATTTGACCGTTTTGCTTACTACTAGAATGTGGACTTTGGGACTTTGGATTAAGAAAATAGTTGAAAGCTTTAAGCTAAGCTTAATGGGTCATACCAGTAGGAGCAGGGAATATGGTGGTGCTGAGAGCAATGTAGATTATCATTGCCTGGTGCAAGAGGTGTCAGAGGAGAAGA
Source organism: Rattus norvegicus (assembly GCF_021556685.1). Taxonomy (NCBI): domain Eukaryota; kingdom Metazoa; phylum Chordata; class Mammalia; order Rodentia; family Muridae; genus Rattus; species Rattus norvegicus. Next base: position 114,865,203 of record NC_141538.1, read on the forward strand.
GTATTAAGTGGCCCAGAGACCATTCTTGTGATACTTGGCAAAACATATGCCTGCTTTCTGCCCTTGTCCCAAGAGACTGCCTGAGGCTGAACTGAAGATTTTTAACTGATGATATTGGCAAAGACTTCAAAACAGTCTAGTATTGACTGTGACCTGTGGCTGTTAGTGGTCAGTATTATGCAGATCTATACCAAAAAGGGAGGCAAGGCAGCTCAGCAGGCAAAAAATACAAAATGCAGAGTTTGAGGAGAAAAGCATTGAGATTATAATAGAGCTAAGTCAAGTACACCAGAAGGCAAAAAGTTCAACAGAAAGCCTGTTTCTAAATGGAATAAAATGAGTGGTGACTTAGGGAGAGACCCTGCTCAGTTAAGCTTCCAACTTGTGAAAAGGAATTAAAGAAAACCTTAGAGCCAGGCTTGCGAAGGGTGGGGGGTAATCATACCTTTAATACCATCACTGGAGGCTGAGGCAGGCAGACCTCTGGGTTCAAGGCCAGTTGGGTGTACAGAGCAAGTTCCAGGACAACCAAGCTTAGGCACTAAAGAAAACTCTTGAAACAGAACGCTGGTGAAAATGAATTTGAACGAGACCCATGTTTCAGCTCCAGCAAGCAGCAGAATTTGGCTGCTTCAGACATGTGATTCTAGCTTTAGAATCACAGATACAAGAAAGGAATTATGGAATCTCCCTTCATTACTAGGAAAAGCTGCTGAGACCAGGTGCGTGTCAGGGATGTCCCTGTATGGAGGCCAAGAGAAGCCATTTTGTGAAGCTGTGAAGGTGAAGCCTGAATTGCCTTGGAGATGCCCCGATGTTGGAGACATCAGAGTTGTGAGATACCTTCCAAGGAGAGCTGCTAACAAGGAGTGGAACCAACCCAATTATATTACAATCTACAAAGCTGGAAGGAGTTGGAGATGTAAAAAGTGCTTTGACATCAGGCATTCAGATGCAGAGCTTGGAGTTTGCCCAGCTGGTTTCCATCCTGCCCTATTCCCTCACTATTCTCCCACCCCCCCCCCGCCTCCCGCACTTTAGAATGATAAAGTATATTGTATTCTATGTCATTGTATGTTGGAAGTACGTGATCTATCTTTTGGTTTTGAATTTACAAGGATTTACAGTTAAGAAGCTTCCATGAATTTCTGAAGAGATTTTGAACTTTGGACTTTTAAACAGCACTGAGGCAGTGATAGACTATGGGGCTTCAGAAGTTGAACTGAATGGTTTTTGAATTATGATACGGCTACAAGCCTATGAGGTCCAGGGAGTGGAATGTGGTGGTTTGATAGGAATGGCCCCCTTAGTTTCAACATTTGAATGCTTGGTCATCAGGGAGTGGTGCTACTTGACTAGGATTTGGAGATTTGGCCTTGTTGGAGTAGGCATGGCCTTGATACAGTGGGTGTGTCATTGGGGGTAAGTTTTGGGGTTTCAAATGCTCAAGCCAGTCCCAATGTCTCTTTTGCTTCCTGCTGCCTGCAAATCCAAATATAGACAGTACCATGTCTGCCTGCATGGCACCATGTTTCCCACCATGCTGATGATAGATAATGGACTAAACCTCTGAATCTGTAAGCGAGCCCCAACTAGATGCTTTTTCTACAGGAGTTGCCATGGTCATGGTGTCTCTTCACAGCAATAAAACACTGAGGCACTGTGCCCCCCTTCTTAGAGCAAGATTTCAAGTGTTTACCAACATGCTCAGCTTTTTGTACATGGATTCTGGCCAACGATGTCATCCTTGTACCTGAAAGGATTTACCAGTGGAGCCGTTTCTCCAGCCCTCCTTTTCCTATCCTTAAATTTTAAAAAAATTGCATTATTTTTGCTGAGTTATGCATATTTATCATTTTAAACCAAGATACTTGCTATTATGTCCTCAAAATGTTATTGTTTGTATGTATCTGCCTCCAAAAGCCCACAGAGTAAAAGCTTGATCCTCAGGTATGGCACTACCGACAAGCTGTTAGACCATGAAGGAGTGGTTCAAATGAAAGGAAAGAGGGTTATTTAGTGTGTTCCATGGAAGGGACCATAGGACCCTGATCTCCTTCCCTTTTCTTCTTTGTTTCATGGTCATGGTGAAGTATATTGTGGCCTTATCACAATATGCTGCTTGTCTTAAACCCAGAAGCCACTACATCAACCAGCCATGGACTGAAACCTGCAAAACAGAATCAAATAAACCTTTCCTCGTTTTAAGTTGACCATCTCAGGTATTTTATCAGAATTACAGAATGCTGACTAGCATAAAGCAGTGACAAAAATTTATAAAATAAGTTACACAAAGTAGACAAAGCAAATCAAAAATATCCACCAGCCAATTACTGCTCCCTTTGGTTTTAACATTTGAATCATCATCGTCGTCGTCGTCGTCGTCGTCGTCGTCATCATTGTCATCATCACCACACAGGAACATTCAAGTAAGGTATTTCTAAGAATAATAAAGGCTTTTCTTCTCAAAGTGACAGATGAGAAAAATCATCATTCATGTTTATATGTACCCCAAAATAAGTATAAATCACTCTGCTAAGCATTTGGATAATTAAAAATATTGCTGACAATGCTTTGAGTCTTCGTATAGTCTACTCACGAGAAGATCATTCCTGAGGGGTTTCATAGAGAGGAGGCATGTAAACTATATGGGAAAGTTATGGTTTGAAATTTACTTCACTTTGCTCTGAGTTCAGAAGAAAACCAAATTACCGAACCAGGTAGTGATCAATTACCTAACATTTTTATAATCTTTCTTCGTGAAATATCCTGTGTTAAAAAGTAAAATCTCGGCGGATCCCGGCCCGCAGCCGCTCTCTGCTCCCAGACCCGGTGAGAGAGAGACCCAACCGCCTGATCAGGTGGGCACTCCTGAGGCTGCAGAGCGGAAGAGACCACCAACACTGCTCACCCCTGCCCACATCCCTGGCCCAAGAGGAAACTGTATAAGGCCTCTGGGCTCCCGTGGGGGAGTGGCAGGACCCCTGCCAGAGACACCGCCGGACCCTGAAGGAAACAGACCGGATAAACAGTTCTCTGCACCCAAATCCCGTGGGAGGGAGAGCTAAACCTTCAGAGAGGCAGACAAGCCTGGGAAACCAGAAGAGACTGCTCCCTGCACACACTTCTCGGACGCCAGAGGAAAAAGCCAAAGACCATCTGGAACCCTGGTGCACTGAGGCTCCCGGAAGGGGCGGCACAGGTCTTCCTGGTTGCTGCCACTGCAGAGAGCCCCTGGGCAGCACGCCACGGGCAAACCTGAGCCTCGGGACCACAGGTAAGACCAAATTTTCTGCTGCAAGAAAGCTGCCTGGTGAACTCAAGACACAGGCCCACAGGAACAGCTGAAGACCTGTAGAGAGGAAAAACTACACGCCCGAAAGCAGAACACTCTGTCCCCATAACTGACTGAAAGAGAGGAAAACAGGTCTACAGCACTCCTGACACACAGGCTTATAGGACAGTCTAGCCACTGTCAGAAATAGCAGAACAAAGTAACACTAGAGATAATCTGATGGCGAGAGGCAAGCGCAGGAACCCAAGCAACAGAAACCAAGACTACATGCCATCATCGGAGCCCAATTCTCCCACCAAAACAAACATGGAATATCCAAACACACCAGAAAAGCAAGATCTAGTTTCAAAATCATATTTGATCATGATGCTGGAGGACTTCAAGAAAGACATGAACACACTTAGGGAAGCACAGGAAAACATTAATAAACAAGTAAAAGCCTACAGAGAGGAATCGCAAAAATCCCTGAAAGAATTCCAGGAAAACACAATCAAACAGTTGAAGGAATTAAAAATGGAAATAGAAGCAATCAAGAAAGAACACATGGAAACAACCCTGGATATAGAAAACCAAAAGAAGAGACAAGGAGCTGTAGATACAAGCTTCACCAACAGAATACAAGAGATGGAAGAGAGAATCTCAGGAGCAGAAGATTCCATAGAAATCATTGACTCAACTGTCAAAGATAATGTAAAGTGGAAAAAGCTACTGGTCCAAAACATACAGGAAATCCAGGACTCAATGAGAAGATCAAACCTAAGGATAATAGGTATAGAAGAGAGTGAAGACTCCCAGCTCAAAGGACCAGTAAATATCTTCAACAAAATCATAGAAGAAAACTTCCCTAACCTAAAAAAAGAGATACCCATAGACATACAAGAAGCCTACAGAACTCCAAATAGATTGGACCAGAAAAGAAACACCTCCTGTCACATAATTGTCAAAACACCAAACGCACAAAATAAAGAAAGAATATTAAAAGCAGTAAGGGAAAAAGGTCAAGTAACATATAAAGGGAGACCTATCAGAATCACACCAGACTTCTCGCCAGAAACTATGAAGGCCAGAAGATCCTGGACTGAGGTCATACAGACCCTAAGAGAACACAAATGCCAGCCCAGGTTACTGTATCCAGCAAAACTCTCAATTAACATTGATGGAGAAACCAAGATATTCCATGACAAAACCAAATTTACACAATATCTTTCTACAAATCCAGCACTACAAAGATAATAAATGGTAAAGCCCAACATAAGGAGGCAAGCTATACCCTAGAAGAAGCAAGAAACTAATCGACTTGGCAACAAAACAAAGAGAATGAAAGCACACAAACATAACCTCACATCCAAATATGAATATAACGGGAAGCAATAATCACTATTCCTTAATATCTCTCAATATCAATGGCCTCAACTCCCCAATAAAAAGACATAGATTAACAAACTGGATACGCAACGAGGACCCTGCATTCTGCTGCCTACAGGAAACACACCTCAGAGACAAAGACAGACACTACCTCAGAGTGAAAGGCTGGAAAACAACTTTCCAAGCAAATGGTCAGAAGAAGCAAGCTGGAGTAGCCATTCTAATATCAAATAAAATCAATTTCCAACTAAAAGTCATCAAAAAAGATAAGGAAGGACACTTCATATTCATCAAAGGAAAAATCAACCAAGATGAACTCTCAATCCTAAATATCTATGCCCCAAATACAAGGGCACCTACATACGTAAAAGAAACCTTACTAAAGCTCAAAACACACATTGCACCTCACACAATAATAGTGGGAGATTTCAACACCCCACTCTCATCAATGGACAGATCATGGAAACAGAAATTAAACAGTGATGTCGACAGACTAAGAGAAGTCATGAGCCAAATGGACTTAACGGATATTTATAGAACATTCTATCCTAAAGCAAAAGGATATACCTTCTTCTCAGCTCCTCATGGTACTTTCTCCAAAATTGACCATATAATTGGTCAAAAAACGGGCCTCAACAGGTACAGAAAGATAGAAATAATCCCATGCGTGCTATCGGACCACCACGGCCTAAAACTGGTCTTCAATAACAATAAGGGAAGAATGCCATATATACGTGGAAATTGAACAATGCTCTACTCAATGATAACCTGGACAAGGAAGAAATAAAGAAAGAAATTAAAAACTTTTTAGAATTTAATGAAAATGAAGATACAACATACTCAAACTTATGGGACACAATGAAAGCTGTGCTAAGAGGAAAACTCATAGCGCTGAGTGCCTGCAGAAAGAAACAGGAAAGAGCATATGTCAGCAGCTTGACAGCACACCTAAAAGCTCTAGAACAAAAAGAAGCAAATACACCCAGGAGGAGTAGAAGGCAGGAAATAATCAAACTCAGAGCTGAAATCAACCAGGTAGAAACAAAAAGGACCATAGAAAGAATCAACAGAACCAAAAGTTGGTTCTTTGAGAAAATCAACAAGATAGATAAACCCTTAGCCAGACTAACGAGAGGACACAGAGACTGTGTCCAAATTAACAAAATCAGAAATGAAAAGGGAGACATAACTACAGATTCGGAGGAAATTCAAAAAATCATCAGATCTTACTATAAAAACCTATATTCAACAAAATTTGAAAATCTTCAGGAAATGGACAATTTCCTGGACAGATACCACGTATCGAAGTTAAATCAGGAACAGATAAACCAGTTAAACAACCCCATAACTCCTAAGGAAATAGAAGCAGTCATTAAAGGTCTCCCAACCAAAAAGAGCCCAGGTCCAGACGGGTTTAGTGCAGAATTCTATCAAACCTTCATAGAAGACCTCATACCAATATTATCCAAACTATTCCACAAAATTGAAACAGATGGAGCCCTACCGAATTCCTTCTACGAAGCCACAATTACTCTTATACCTAAACCACACAAAGACACAACAAAGAAAGAGAACTTCAGACCAATTTCCCTTATGAATATCGACGCAAAAATACTCAATAAAATTCTGGCAAACCGAATTCAAGAGCACATCAAAACAATCATCCACCATGATCAAGTAGGCTTCATCCCAGGCATGCAGGGATGGTTTAATATACGGAAAACCATCAACGTGATCCATTATATAAACAAACTGAAAGAACAGAACCACATGATCATTTCATTAGATGCTGAGAAAGCATTTGACAAAATTCAACACCCCTTCATGATAAAAGTCCTGGAAAGAATAGGAATTCAAGGCCCATACCTAAACATAGTAAAAGCCATATACAGCAAACCAGTTGCTAACATTAAACTAAATGGAGAGAAACTTGAAGCAATCCCACTAAAATCAGGGACTAGACAAGGCTGCCCACTCTCTCCCTACTTATTCAATATAGTTCTTGAAGTTCTAGCCAGAGCAATCAGACAACAAAAGGAGATCAAAGGGATACAGATCGGAAAAGAAGAGGTCAAAATATCACTATTTGCAGATGACATGATAGTATATTTAAGTGATCCCAAAAGTTCCACCAGAGAACTACTAAAGCTGATAAACAACTTCAGCAAAGTGGCTGGGTATAAAATTAACTCAAATAAATCAGTTGCCTTCCTCTATACAAAAGAGAAACAAGCCGAGAAAGAAATTAGGGAAACGACACCCTTCATAATAGACCCAAATAATATAAAGTACCTCGGTGTGACTTTAACCAAGCAAGTAAAAGATCTGTACAATAAGAACTTCAAGACACTGAGGAAAGAAATTGAAGAAGACCTCAGAAGATGGAAAGATCTCCCATGCTCATGGATTGGCAGGATTAATATAGTAAAAATGGCCATTTTACCAAAAGCGATCTACAGATTCAATGCAATCCCCATCAAAATACCAATCCAATTCTTCAAAGAGTTAGACAGAACAATTTGCAAATTCATCTGGAATAACAAAAAACCCAGGATAGCTAAAGCTATCCTCAACAATAAAAGGACTTCAGGGGGAATCACTATCCCTGAACTCAAGCAGTATTACAGAGCAATAGTGATAAAAACTGCATGGTATTGGTACAGAGACAGACAGATAGACCAATGGAATAGAATTGAAGACCCAGAAATGAACCCACACACCTATGGTCACTTGATTTTTGACAAAGGAGCCAAAACCATCCAATGGAAAAAAGATAGCATTTTCATCAAATGGTGCTGGTTCAACTGGAGGGCAACATGTAGAAGAATGCAGATCGATCCATGCTTATCACCCTGTACAAAGCTTAAGTCCAAGTGGATCAAGGACCTCCACATCAAACCAGACACACTCAAACTAATAGAAGAAAAACTAGGGAAGCATCTGGAACACATGGGCACTGGAAAAAATTTCCTGAACAAAACACCAATGGCTTATGCTCTAAGATCAAGAATCGACAAATGGGATCTCATAAAACTGCAAAGCTTCTGTAAGGCAAAGGACACTGTGGTTAGGACAAAACGGCAACCAACAGATTGGGAAAAGATCTTTACCAATCCTACAACAGATAGAGGCCTTATATCCAAAATATACAAAGAACTCAAGAAGTTAGACCGCAGGGAAACAAATAACCCTATTAAAAAATGGGGTTCAGAGCTAAACAAAGAATTCACAGCTGAGGAATGCCGAATGGCTGAGAAACACCTAAAGAAATGTTCAACATCTTTAGTCATAAGGGAAATGCAAATCAAAACAACCCTGAGATTTCACCTCACACCAGTGCGATTGGCTAAGATCAAAAACTCAGGTGACAGCAGATGCTGGCGAGGATGTGGAGAAAGAGGAACACTCCTCCATTGTTGGTGGGATTGCAGACTGGTAAAACCATTCTGGAAATCAGTCTGGAGGTTCCTCAGAAAATTGGACATTGAACTGCCTGAGGATCCAGCTATACCTCTCTTGGGCATATACCCAAAAGATGCCTCAACATATAAAAGAGACACGTGCTCCACTATGTTCATCGCAGCCTTATTTATAATAGCCAGAAAATGGAAAGAACCCAGATGCCCTTCAACAGAGGAATGGATACAGAAAATGTGGTACATCTACACAATGGAATATTACTCAGCTATCAAAAACAACGAGTTTATGAAATTCGTAGGCAAATGGTTGGAACTGGAAAATATCATCCTGAGTGAGCTAACCCAATCACAGAAAGACATACATGGTATGCACTCATTGATAAGTGGCTATTAGCCCAAATGCTTGAATTACCCTAGATCCCTAGAACAAATGAAACTCAAAAGGGATGATCAAAATGTGAATGCTTCACTCCTTCTTTAAATGAGGAAAAAGAATACCCTTGGCAGGGAAGCGAGAGGCAAAGATTAAAACAGAGACTGAAGGAACACCCATTCAGAGCCTGCCCCACATGTGGCCCATACATATACAGCCACCCAATTAGACAAGATGGATGAAGCAAAGAAGTGCAGACCGACAGGAGCCGGATGTAGATCGCTCCTGAGAGACACAGCCAGAATACAGCAAATATAGAGGCGAATGCCAGCAGCAAACCACTGAACTGAGAATAGGTCCCCTATTGAAGGAATCAGAGAAAGAACTGGAAGAGCTTGAAGGGGCTCGAGACCCCAAAAGTACAACAATGCCAAGCAACCAGAGGTTCCAGGGACTAAGCCACTACCTAAAGACTATACATGGACTGACCCTGGACTCTGACCCCATAGGTAGCAATGAATATCCTAGTAAGAGCACCAGTGGAAGGGGAAGCCCTGGGTCCTGCTAAGACTGAACCCCCAGTGAACTAGTCTATGGGGGGAGGGCGGCAATGGGGGGAGGGTTGGGAGGGGAACACCCATAAGGAAGGGGAGGGGGGAGGGGGATGTTTGCCCGGAAACCGGGAAAGGGAATAACACTCGAAATGTATATAAGAAATACTCAAGTTAATTAAAAAAAAAAAAAAAGTAAAAAAGGAATGAAAATAATGCTGTTCTAAAATAATGGGTTTATAACCAGAACATTTGCAGAGTGTTAACTTTTCATGGGTCTGTCAGATGTGTGAGGGTCTTCACAGCACAGGAACATGAATTTTATGTCTTGGTTCTCAAAGAGAAACTGAGACATGAATAAAATGTCTTTTAAATATGCCAGAAGAAAAATGTGATAATGCTAGGATATTATTGAACTAGGTTTAATATGTATATTTTGTGTTTAAGGGAGAGACCTAAAGAATTAAATTATCCATGGTAATAATAACAAATAAATTGTTTCAATCGAGAAAAAAAAAAAAAGTAAAATCTCTCACTGGTGCTGCGGGATGTGGCGTCCGGATTCACCCACCCACACAGTGCCTTTGAGTTGGCAAATATTAACAAGAGCCTCTTGGGTGAATGTTTTCTTTAGATTTTCAAGGATGGCTCAAGGAGAAGTTTGCAGAAACTTGGGATAGCAAACAAATTTCAGTGTACATGAATATATATGAAACCAAATTGGAATTTTTAGATGAATAGCCTGTGGAAGAAGCCAATAAAATGCAAGAGCTGTGCATTTTATTCCTTAGTATCTAAGTCTAAAAAAATCAGCTACTACCAAAGTGTGTCAGTGCAAAGACTTGAGGATCAAGAGGCAAAATATAAACATTTCAATATGCACATTTGCAGTAAACATTTGCAGTATGGAGTAAATGGTTTTGAGCACAGACGTTGACATCAGACAAATCCAGAAACTAAAAACTACCTAAGTTTTACAGGCTATGTTACTTCATGAAAATTATACTCTCTGGAAATCATTTTTGAACCATAAAATAGGCATTAAATATGGATCTCATTTATTTGTTTGCACTTTGAACAATACCTAGATTATATGATAGTTCTGATAATTGTCTTGGAATATGATGGAAATAGCAAGTTGACAAAAATAGACTGAGGGGCCCCAGTCACAGTTAAAGAAAGCCTGGAGTCGCCAGAAGCTGAAAACCACAGGCAGATTACCTGTACAATATCAAGAAAACATGTCCTCACAATGCCTTCATTTTTCCACTCAGACTTCTAGAAATGAAATTTCTGCTATTTTTGGTACATTGTTACAGTAAACCTAGGAAACCAGTACAGCTCTCACCTCCATGTATGTTTTGAATTTTCATAGTTTGTTTATATTAGAGAAAATTAGAATCATATATTTCAACCTAGGCCATAAAAAAAAATAACCAGTAATATAAGTATACAGTCCAAGTTCTAATAAAACCTCTTTAATCAAATTGGATTAGCCCTATAAAGAATAACCTTTTTAATTACTTCTTCATCCAAAAACTATGAAAAGGAAACTATGAAAAGACACAGTCTCAACACTCAGTCTCTAAAAGGTTTTATGGAAAGATAAACATCATGAGGACAGAGTTGTGTGTGCGTGTGTATGTGTGTGTGTGCGTGTGTGCGTGCATGTGTGCGTGTGTGTGTGTGTGTGTGTGTGTGTGTGTGTGTGTGTATTCACTTCCAGGTCTCCAGGACCAATCACACAGAAGATAATTACAAAGTACTTCATTAACAAAGCCATGAAAGTGTTCATTATTGAACATGTTTATACATTCTCCATTTCATCGGGGACATCAAATGAATGTTACAGGGGAAAGGTGGTCAGTGTGTCTCCAGAGATGTACAGTGTAAATGGAAATATACCAGACATAGTAATAGTAGGCATCAAAGATGACGTTATTAGGGGTAAGGAGATGCTCAGTCAGTAAGAAATCGACCAACAAGCATGAAAACCTGAGCAGACTTGGTAATGTGTTTGTTTACCCAGCACCAGAAAGACAGAGACAGGAGGTTCCTTACTCAGCTTAGCTCTAGCATCAAGTCCCAGATCAGTGAGAAACTCATCTCAGAAAACAAGGGTCCCATTCCAGAAACCCACAACCAGTCAAAGCGGAGAGAACAATTGAATGTGTGTTACCCAACTCCAATTGCTACATCTGTAACACCTGTACCTAAAGGCCTGGGAATATTATAGAAGAGGGCGAGAAAGACTTAATATCCACACTGCGAAGATACCTTTTGTGAGATAGAGTCTTCTAGATATGAAAGGGAGCTTGTATCCACGAAATGTAACATTATGGTCATCTAAACAAACCTGAACAATGAGAAGACCAGTTGACATGCCAAGATGGTTGTCAGGGGAAGGTGAAGGGGGTCTCACAAGGTGTCATCCCTAGATGAAGAGCTGTAGGCAATTAATGGCTTCTGAGAGAGGAAAAAGTCCTCTGATAGATCATCCAATCCCAAGTGGCAAGTCCTAAACTCATTTATAGATTGTAGATAGATAGATAGATAGATAGATAGATAGATAGATAGATAGATAGATAGATAGATAGAGATATGTATGTATGTATGTATGTATGTATGTATGTATGTATGTATGTATGTATGTAAAAGGAAGTCACGAATTTGAGAGGGTAGCAAGGGGTACGGAGGAGTTGCAGTGGAAAGAGGAAAGGGGGAGAAATGTAAACATAATACTCATGCATGAAATATCTTTGTGATTAAATTTTCTGAAATATCTACTTTTTAAAAATTAAAATTAGAAATAAAAACAAGGTGAGTGTTGCTTAAGGAACAACATTGGAGATTTGTCTCTGACCTTCATGTGCACATGCACATACATGTACAAACATCCTCACATATGCATATGAAATATATACATGGGAATAGACACACATCGGAAGGAAAAGATTAAATAACAGCAAAAAGTAAAACCTAAAAAGCCTTTTATGCAATGAACTCAGCAGAGCAGTCTAGCTTTATAGACTAAAGACAGAAAAAGAACAAATAATGTACTGTATATCCTGCTTTTTGTTTGGTATGTTCCATTCTGGGGTGTCTGTGTGTGTCTGTGTGTTTGTGTGTGTGTGTGTGTGTGTGTGTGTGTGTGTGTGTGTGCATGCGTGCACACGCATGTCTGTTATGTGAATGTGATATCTGAACACATTGAAGTGTGTGCATCTGTGCACAGACTTGCAGAGATGGATATTGAGTGTCCCATTCCATCACCATCCACCTTATTCTTTTGAGGCAAGGACTCTCACAGAGCCATCTTTCCAACCCCTGTATTGCTATCTTGAATTGGCTATCTGTATTGGCTATTCTTTAAAAGATTAGTGAAAAGAGAATTTCCTATTATGTTACATTAAAATATCTGATTCCTAGGAAAACAGGCCTTTTTCATGTGTTTGGATGTACATGTATATACATTTAGCACAGGCAACTCTATATTTGCCTGGTCTAAAGAACCTTGTGCAGAAGACAAGTCTAAAATAATAGTCTACCGCTAACATTAGTCAACAGACAATAACTTAAAATTATAATGAGAGGAGAGAGGAGGAAAGCAATGTTATCATATAGAATGGTGATGGAAAATCCAATTAAAGATACTCAGTGAAGATAGACATACTCTAATAGAATCTAGGTGAGTACTGACATTTCTGTATTCTAAAAATCTCTTAAGAAATAATTTCTTCTAATGAAATTATATACCAAGGAGAGATAGGATTAGCCTTGAGGGTAGTGTCTTTAGTTATAAAATATGTTAGAGGAGGTAAAATTTCCAAAGCCTCTCAATGTGATATGCACTAAAGGAAAATTAAATAAATGTTAATAAAGGTCTGTGGATATAGCTTGGTCATTAATTGCCTGCCACAGAAGCATGAGGACCTGAGTTTGTATCTCCAGAACCTAGCTAGAAACCAAGGTGTGAACTGATGATGAGCACCTGAAACCCAGTCTCTAGGGAAGCAGGAGAAGCAAGAGAATCCCTGAGGCTTGCTGGACAGCCAATTTACTAAGTCAGTGAGCTCTAGGTTCAGAAAAACTTACAAAGTGGATAGTTATTGTGGAAGTGACACGATGCCAGCTCCTGGCCTCCACACAGTCAAACAGCACATACACACAAACACACTTACACATACACACACTTACACACACCCACTCATACTCATACACACATACAACACACAAACTTGTACATAAATAAACTCACACACACACAACATGCAAGGAAACACACACAAATATATGCATACACACATACATACAAACAAAGATATAAACAAAACAAATGTTGGGATGTTTGCTCAGCAATTAAGAGCACTTGCTACTTTTATAAAGGACTCAAGTTTAGTTCCCAGCACCCACATTGTGCCTCACAAATACCTGTCACTCCAGCTTCAGGGTGTCTCGTGCAGTGCTCTGATCTCTGAGGCTACTCACATGCATACATTACACAGTCATACACGCAGGCATGCACACACATACACTATATATATACATATATAGAGAGTCATTATATAAAGTAATAATTTTAATTGCACTAAAACTATATAATTTTATAATAAAATTATTTTTAATTATAATAGAAATTATATATAAACATAATATAACATATGGTATATTTACCATAATTCATCAAGTTTTGACCTTTTTATGTGCTTTTGCAATTTACTCAGACCTTCTGCAAAGTGCTTAAACTTTTGCGGATACCCCCCCTTTTTCCTTATTTCTGTTTGGAACAATCATTAGAATAAAAGGATGTGTGCATATGTCTGCAGTTTGAAAACTGTTCTCTCCTTCCACCATGTGGAGGCCAAGAATTGAACTTAAGTCATCCGACTGAGCAACAAGTGCCAGGTTCTGCCAAGCTGTATCATCAGCCCAAGATCATTTTAATCTTTTTTTATTTTGCAATATTTTTAGTTGTCTAAAAGCTTCATAGAATGTGTTTTGATCATATTTATCCTCCCAACTCTTCCGCAACTCACCCTCTTACCTACCCACCCAACTTCATGTTGTGTTTTGTTGGTTTGTTTTTCTGTTTTGAGGGGCATGGATATTCTGCAAGACCAATTTGTGCTGGCCAAATATTCTTGGCTATGTGGCTTTCCACTAGAGACCTTGATTTATCTTTACTCAATCTTTTCCCTTATTCTTCAACATCTCTTGTTTTGCCACATTCAAATCTTGTGTGCATGAGATATGGTATATCTGTGTGTGTGTGTGTGTGTGTGTGTGTGTGTGTGTGTGTGTGTGTGTGTGTGTGTGTGTGTGTGTGGTGTGGTGTGGTCATTCATGTGAATGCAAGTTGCCTACGTGCAGAGAACAACTTCAGGACACCTCAAGGCCCACGCACAATGATACACATCCTCCAGCAATGTTCTAGCCCCTAACAGTTCCACAGCCTTCCCAAGCAGCACAACTAGCAGGAAACCATGTATCCAAACTCATGACCCAGTGCGGAACATGTCACACTCAGACAACAACAGAGCTTAGCTTTCTACCTACTCAGGATCAATGGTCCAGAAGGTAAGTTTGAGTTCACAGTAGGGCAGGTCCTTCAGTTTTTGTCTTACTGCCATAAGTGTAAAAGTCAGGAGGAGAAGTCTAAATCTTACTTGGTGCCATACTATTCCCTGATCAAGAAGTGGGAAGCAAGAAAGGAATGGAGAAGAAGCTGTAAAGTACTGGTAACATGTCTTCACAAAAATTAGAAGACAAGGAAAAAATCTCCTGTAAGGGTTATGAGTCTTAAATGAGACATCTGGATCTTCACACAATCACTTCTTACTTTCTCTGTAACTAAAAAACCCATTTTCCAGATTTTTTTCCCAATACTCCAATCAAACCTGCTTTGTCTCCTTAACAGGAAGTCCATGGAACTTGTGCACTGTTTCCTCCTCCTCCTGTAATGTTGCTTAGAAATCCCCAGCACAGGGGTATGCTAGGGTTGTGAGGCAGGAGTGGGTGGGTAGGTGGGGACCACTCTCAGTTTTCTCACCCACAGTCGAAAGTCTGCTCCCTCTTTTCCACAATCTATCCTCACTACCACATTCCTACATCTGATAAAATTTACACTCCTCCATTGTTGGTGGGATTGCAAGCTGGTACAACCACTCTAGAAAATTGGACATAGTACTACCTGAGGACCCACCTATACCTCTCCTGAACATACACCAAAAAGATGCTCCAACATATAACAGGGATACACGCTCCACTGTGTTCATAGCAACCTTTTTTATAATAGCCAGAAGCTGGAAAGAACCCAGATGCCCTTCAACAGAGGAATGGATACGAAAAATGTGATACATTTACACAATGGAATACTACTCAGCTATTAAAAACAATGACCATGAAATTCTTAGGCAAATGGATGGAACTAGAAAGTATTATCCTGAGTGAGGTAACCCAGTCACAAAAGAACACATATGGTATGTACTCACTGATAAGTGGATATTAACCCAAAAGCTCAGAATACCCAAGATACAATTATAGACCACATGAAGCTCAAGAAGAAGAAAGACAAAAGTGTGGATGCTGCAGTCCTTAGAAGGGGGAACAAAATGCTCACAGGAGGTAATACAGAGACAAAGTATGGAGCAGAGACTGAAGGAAAGGCCATCCGGAAACTGCTTCACCAGGGGATCCATCCCACATGCAGTCACCAAACCCAGTCACTATTGGAGAAGCCAAGAAGTGCATGCTGACAGGAGCCTAATATAGCAGTCTGCTGAGAGACTCGGCCAAAGCCTGACAAATACAGAGGAAGATGCTCGCAGCCAACCATTGGACTGAGAACAGGGTCCCCAATGGAGGAGTTAGAGTAAGGACTAAAGTTGCTGAAGGGGTTTGCAACTGCATAGGAAGAACAACAGTATTAACCAACTTGACACCGTAGGGCTCCCAGGAACTAAACCACCAACCAAAGAACACACATAGAGTGACCAATGGCTCCAGCTGCATATGTAGCAGAGAATGGCCTTGTCGGGCATCAATGGGAGGAGAGGTCCTTGGTCCTCTGAAGGCTTGGAACCACAGTGTAGGGGAATGTCAGGGTGGTAAGGCAGAAAGGAGTATGTGGGTGGGTGAGGAGCACCCTAAAAGAATAAAAAATTTTATTAAAAAAACTGGCAGTTCTACAGTACAGGGCTAACGGGGCTGTAATTGAAATCGTACGACTTGTTAAAACATTGTTTCCATGTATTCTATCTTAATGGAATGCCTTGCAAACACAAATAGAATACCTGACACAGAAAAAAAAAATTACAGCCTCAGTATCTTTCAACTCTGTCTAAGTTTCTTCATCTTGGCATAAACTAGCCTCATCTTCTCAAATCTAATTCTCTGCAAAATACCTTCAACTACCATATTCAATTTAACCCCCCTTATAATAGATTTAATTTGTTCTGTGATGTTGCAGGGTCTTATGTGAGGGTGGGGCTCCGAGAGTTACTGCTTTACTGAGCATCAGTTTTCTCTTTTGTTAGTGCCCATTCAGTTTTGCTGAATGAATACAATGCCAATGTTTACTCTCATATTAAAAGGTTCTCTTTAATTGGCATTCTACATATAATATACATGGCAGGTCCCCATTGACTAGAATAATTGATTTATCAAAACTGTTTGTTGTTTAATAAGAAGAGAGAAACTAGAGGATATGTTGAGGATCAGGGGCTCAAAGGATGAACAGTAAAGAATTCCATTACAAAATAAAAACCCATCAAACTAGATCAATGATCCTTTGGTTTTGCCTTTCTGGTCACCAGCAATGTTTTGATATCCTCGGGGCTCAATTGTGTAGCTTCTGTAGGTTTTGTTTTAAGTGAGCATGGTTCCTTTCAGTACTGCTGCCTCTGTAGCAATATCTAAGTCAGCAAAACTCTCCATAAGCTTGTGCTATACAAATTTGTGTTTTCATCTTTGTAACCCCCCTAAAAGACATTCTTTATCAAAGTCATAGTTGCCTTAGATGTGTTCAAACCCACCTAAACATAAAGCATTCACTTCAGTCTGTCACATGCTGTCCTCTCTGCCTTATATGCTGTAGAGAAGTCCTTTGGTTTGAAAGCTTTGCTAGTGTTTGAGAAAGTAAATCACTTTCAAGTTCAGGGTAAATGATTTCAAAGGGACTTTACAAAGAATCTTAATAACAACAGTTTCCCTTCCTCCACCCTCTGCCCAAGTCTGATTTTAAACTCTTTCAAATCTGATATCAAGCTTTAGATTCTCAATCCAGAAGAGCTGAAAGGAACTTTGGAGTCAACCACAATTCCATCTACTAATTTTATAGTCTGGGGAGAGGAAGCTGAGGAAAAGAGCATTTGTTAAAAGCCTCAGTAAGGCTGATATAACTGAGATTTCTTCCCATGATGGTTTGGGATGTTGAACAGAAAGGAATCCATTACCCTCTGTGTATATGTCTGTCTTCTTGACTACTCAGGCCTCAGATTCCTGTTTCAACCTCATTTCTCACATTCCATAAAAGGTAGTCTACTGTCCTGTCTGTTTTACATAACTTGAGGAATCTTCTTTAAGCCCTTCTCATGGGGAAGCCACTGTGATGGAAGGGACATGGTCTAAATTGAGTTTGAGCAATGACCCATTGCCCTTGGAGATTAATGCCTCTCTACTAGAATAGCCTGGTGTTAAGAGGTGTCCCGAGATGCTCAGTTCTGAGTGGCAGCCGAGTGTCCAGAATGAGAGAGGTTTGATCTGGCTGCTCAGAGTTTAGGCTGTGAGGACAGGGGAAGGTTAGCAGAAACAGCACGGGTTGGGAACACGTGGGATGATTACGGCTTTTTTACTCCTTTCTGTACACCCTCATATACACATGCACACCCATTCACAAAAACAGCTTGAGCCACTCCCTGCCCTTGCCAGGTGCCATTTGTCTTTTTTTGCTATATTTGCTAAACCAGAAATCAGACGGGAAAGCAAAGCGATGGACAGAGGAAGGTGCTGGGAGGAAGGTATAGTGTATCTCGGTCCTATCATTCAAAATGCCTCTGCAGCCCAGAGTCGAAATGTTCCTCTCTCCAGAGCTTCTGTCTTTACTTTGTAATCTAAGAAATAAGGAACACGTGTGGGGTGAATGACAGGTCAACAGCCTTGACTTCAAGCAAACAAGAAGTTCATTTCTTGACCCTCTCCTTTGTCACCAACAAAGAAAAGAAGAATGTGTGTCTCTTTTGATGGAGAAGCTTCCTGAAGTAGCAATGCTACATTTTAGTCTCAGCTTTCCAACCCCTGTAGAGTAGCGGATGGCGATGAATAGTTACAGCATCAACTGAAAACTGGATCGTAAATGAGAGTGGCATAGGTTCCCAGCAAACGTTCACTGAAGCTAGCGATGTGTATTGCAAGGTGATATTTATTCTGAAGAATAAAACTATCAGGACAAAAAGTCCTTGACATAGTCAATATTTATCTTCAAGGTCTAGAAGCTGACTGCTCAGCTGTCTTCTCCATATACAAAATCACTTAAACAATTCAAGTCAGGTTGCTGTCCTGGTGCATAAAAATTGATTATGGGGATGTTCCTTTTTGCAAAGAAACATTCTGAAGGCAAAAGGCGTGTAGAAAGTGATTATTCTATTTCTAAGAATTGAGTACAATTATAGCTAAAGCAAACAATTGCTACAGAGCTCAGCAGCAGCCAATGGAGAGAATGTGCTTCTTATGTGAATGGACTGCAAAGTGCCATTGATCCTACATTGTGTGAATGGCAGCACGGCTATCTTCTATGCCATTCCCCGTCAGAAAAAAAAACGAAAAAGTTTTTCATTGCCATTGCTGTCATCATTGTAGTCACCGTTAGAGGAAAGACTCCATACTGTTTGAAAGGCATCCCCTCCAGATTTTCTCATTCAGACAAGAAACCAGGAAGACAAAAATGGTTCAGAATGGAGTGGCTGAAAACCCTAAGATCCAAGTGGCAAGGTCACATGATGTATCAAGAAGAATAAAAAAAAAAATCAATGTGAAACCAAGACTAGAACTGTGCATTTGTAACTACTTGTATACAAAAAAAAATGGGAATGTTTTACTAGTGGCATTAGAATTGCTGCCTGATGGCTATAAGACAGAGCAGTCCCACATTTCAGTTTTGATATTTGTCAGCCTTGTATAATCAATCTATTCCTTTACCATTGTACTAGAAGAGAACTATGGCTATGCCCACCCCAGATGAAGCACTGGTTTTTAATTTCCCTTTAGTCTGACTATGATGTGTCTGCTAAAGCGGGCAGCCATGTAGACATGAGAAAAAGGAAAGAAGTTTCTGTCTGTGGCCAAGAGTTAGGAGAACATCCCCACTCCTCATCCAGACTCGAACTGGGTCTACCTCCTTAGTGGTTAGACCTAACTTGTAAGTCAAGGATTTAGTCAGGGTAACAAAGGAAAGCAGAGTTATATTTTGGTTGCTGAGCTTCCAGATGACTAAAACGTCCCTCAGTGGATACATATCTTGGAAGGTCTAGTTAAGCTTCATCTACTGTATCAGAAATCAAGGCACTGGCAATTGAACATTTTCCCAGTAACCATAAGTATATGAGTGAACATTCTGATAAGCAGAGAAGAGAAAGAAAGAGGGGAGGAAGGAAAGGAAAGGAAAGGAAAGGAAAGGAAAGGAAAAGAAAAGAAAATTCCAGAGATTTCCTGTCTTGAATCATGTACAGTAATGAAGAAACATGTCCTTCTCATTAAAGCATTATTGTCATTTCATTAGCAAGCAGTTTTTCCACTGGAGTTTCACTTATGTACTCATGGAAAGAAGTAATGAAATTGGCAGACTAGCACATAAGCAAAAGTAGGATCAAAAACAGAACTGCAAACTGAAGTACCTAATAATGACATCATAAGGTAGCAGGGATCATAAGAAATTCCTTAAATGCACACTACAGAACTTGGCTGGAGGCAATGTCTATAAGCATGACAAGCAAGAGTCGAAGCCAAAGAACCTGGCCTGGTCTACATGGCAAGTTCCCTGCCTTTGAGGGCTGCATAATGAAACTGTCTCAAGACAAGAAATTCACAATGCATAATCCATCAATGAAGCACCCACAGTGGGTTGGCCAGCTCCTGGTATCAGAAGTTTTATTTCACTTTCCTAAGTAAACCATTGTGTCAACTACCTCTTGGTTGAGTTATTTCACTGAAAAGACAAGAATGGAAGAGAACTCCATCCAGGTAACACCATCTTGCTTCAACACAGCTCCTTCCAGAGAAATCTGCCCTGCTTGTTTCTTGTGATTACAGGCTCTTGTTAGTAAAAGTTATTAAGAAAAAGGATTTAGGAAATGGAGGAAGTCCAGGGTAAGCTTTCTAATTGGAAAGAGATTTGTGCCATGTTATGATCCAAACATAAACAGCACAGTGGATTTGAGGATATACAGAGGGCTGAGGACTTGGGAGTCAAGGACTCCTCTGGAAGGCACTTGGTGAGAAAGATTTGGAAGAAATACCTAAGAAGGCACTGAGCTGTGATTTAAAAGAACCTGGCTCACTTGAGTTGTATTGCTTCTCTGACTATACTTCAGTCAGTAAAGCACTCTCTCTTGTTTAGTAAGACTGAGGAGAACACAAAAGAAGGGATCAGCTACAAATATGCAAGTGACTCCTATTTGATCAGTGAAATTAAAGATGGACTAAATCTTGTAGGTCAGTTGTCTCTACCAATTTTATAGAGCAGTTTTGACAGTAAAAGACTTTATATAGGCAATGTGTCCTAGGGTGTTGACTATATATATATGTACTGCGTTGACTTTGGTTTAAGTGTATTAATTCAGTGTCCATGTAGCTTCTTTTAATTAATGTTACAATTAATGTTAGTAATGTCTGTGGCCTTTTCAGTGGCCTGGATTGCCAGGATCTGTAATTACGGTGCCAACTGAAGTGCATCTCTGTTTGGCAAGGCATGTTCACAGGAGCCCTGGGTGTGATATGTCCAACTACATGTGTGATACACACATTGGTCTCAAATGAATGTTCAAGAGTATAACATTTTGGTGAGTCCACATGGCTGGTAAATCACTGTCTGCTCAGAGGCAGGGTGGGGGACCTGCCAGTGTCTGAAGGCTTTACAAACAGGTGGAAAGTTTTTGTCATTTAGCTTCTACTGTTGCTATTATAAACATCCTGACATGAGCAAGAAGAGTTTCATTTAATTCAAGGTATTCGTATCATAGTGAAGAAGTAAAGGCAGAAAGGGATAGAAGTACCTAGTTGTGTACATCTACCATCAGAAGAGAAAAAAGAATGCATATGCTGCTATTCTGCTCCCTTTCTCTGCCTATAAAGTCCAAAATCCCAATAAAGGCTTGGTACCACCCACAGTAGGTGGGAATCCACAACTTAATTAACATAGGCAAGATAATCTCCCAGAGATACCCCCAAAGGACTACTTTCAGGTGATTCTAGATTCTACCAAGTTCACAATTAACACTATCAAAAAAATGTCTACCCAGCTATTTTCTAGGACTGAGAATGAGCAGGACAAAGTGTTCCCATGTGCCAATCTCCTGAGAACAAACACCTTAACTGCTTCTTATGGCCATAGGAGCTCAAAGAATTGCTTTGTTCATTCCCTTGCAGGATTGTAGGTAGGTCAGCAAGCTTCTTCAGTTTATCTAAGCCTCTGGGGGACGAACCACGCAAGTCTACTTACATGGCTATATTTTGACAAATGAACAAGTCCACTTACCTGCTCTAGAACATCAGTAGAATAGGCAGAACTACAGAACTACTTTTTGGGCCAAGAAGTGGGTGTGTTGAACCACCTGGATATTTTTTAGACACTGGGGTCGAAAGGGCTAGCCAGCCTCCCATTTGGCTCATGGGACAATGTCACCCAATGTGCTAAGCTATTCCAGCTGATTCCCCTGAGGATCCCATATGGTTGTTGTACCTAGACAGCTCCAGGCAATGAAAGCCAGAATGAAGGAGAGTAAAACATAAGATGGTTCTTTCTCCAGGACAATTATAAGTGTGCAAAAATAACAGCTCCCAAAGTGGGGATTCAGTCCTATAAAGGCCTTGTGGTTCTTGTGCAGTAAATACATCAGGTGTCTAGAGTATGAGGACAGCATATCAGTAACCTCATGGATATCCTTTCCCTACTGAATAAAGTCCTAGTAGGTTTAGGGATGAAATGCAGGGATGGGACAGTAGATGCTTTGTGCTTGGCTATGGTATAGTCTCCCTGTCTGCCATATCTCAGAGGCATCCCCCATTTGTTTCTATCACTCAGGTGCAAAAGCTTTTTCTTTCAGCATTTCTGTACTCTGTGTGGTTTGAAGTGCATTTCTGGACATTGCTAATGTCCTCCTTCATTTCCTCACAAGTTTGACAAATATTCATTATTGGTAGCATTTCTTCCAGCAATTTAAAAATATTACCCTGCTTTCTCCTGTCTCGAACATCCCATTGAGAATCTAAAAGGGATTCCTTATATATAACAATCTTCTTTTTCTCAATGCATTCAAAATGTCCACATTTTTATTTTTAGTAATCTGATTTTTGTCAGTGCCAGTGACATCTTTGAGTGGAACCAGCTTGGGACCAGTTTAAACCTCATGTACCTGGATGCTCATGTTTCTCCCATGATTTGTGAAGTTTACAAGCATTGTTTCCTTAAAGAAAGCTTCTGCTCTTCCTATTCTCCTTTTGTTACTTTTACATTGCATGCATTAGCTGTCAATAAGTTCGTTAAATGATTTGTATCTCTGTTTTTCAATTATTTTGTTCATGCATTATTTCATGATTTCATTGGGTGTTTATCAGTGTCTTTTTATCCCTTCCTGAGCTTCCTTAAAACAATTGTACCAGGTGCTTTGTCCAGCTATTCATATATTTCAACATCTTTGCAGTTGGTTACTAGAAAATTACTTTCAAGGTAAGCTGTTCTCAGGCCACTCTTGCTGTTCCTCAGGACTCCATTCCTCAGGCTTTTTCTTAACATTCCAACAGAACACTATATGCAGCCTCACTTCCCCCTCCCCATTCACATCTGATGTGGATCCCAAAGGCCATTCCCCATTGCTGTCCCAGCCTCACTTCCTCCACTCATTACTGCACTCCACCCTATAAGCAAGCATTCTTTGTGAACACATCAGCTGAGCAGGTCAGTAAAATATGCAGCACACAGCCATTCCAGCCATCATGCTCTCCAAAAATCCAGAAAAAAAAAAGAGAAACCAAAGAACAAAACACCCACCCAACAAAAATAAACCCAGAAATTGGTACCTAGACTAATAATCAATTTAAACACAGATGCCTAGAATATAAGAACACAATTAATAACATCAGGACAATGTGTTATCACTAGAGTACAACCATACTACCAAAGCAGAACTGGATATTTCAAAATAACTGAAGCATAACAAAAAGATCGCAAACCTCATTGTATGAAGATGATAGAGGTCCTTCAAGAGAGAATGAATAAATCCCTTAAAGAACACAAAGAATAAACAAACAAACAAACATTGAAGGAAACAAATAAAATTTTTCAGGCTCTGAAAATGAAACACACACACACACACGGGGGGGGGGTGGGACTGAGGGAATCCTGGAAATTAAAAAATAAGGAATTTGAACAGGAACTACAGAGGTAAGCTTCCCCCAACAAAATATAAGAGATGGAAGAGAAAATTTCAGACATTGAAGATACAATAGAAAAAATGGATATATCAGTGAAAAAAAATAAAACTTCCCTGACACAAAACATCCACAAAATTTGTGACATTATGAAAAGATCAAACCTAAGAATAATAAGAATAAAAGAAAGAAAAGAAATCCAGCTCAAAGGCTCAGAAAATATTTGCACAAAATCATGGAAGAAGTTTTTTCTAATCTTAAAAAAAAGAGATGCCCCCACACCCGCGGATCCCGGCCCGCAGCAGCTCTCAGCTCCCAAACCCCGTGGGAGAGAGACCTCACCGCCTGGTCAGGTGGGCACTCCTGAAGCTGCAGAGCAGAAGAGACCACCAACACTGCTCACCCCTGCCCACATCCCTGGCCCAAGAGGCAACTGTATAAGGCCTCTGGGTTCCCGTAGGGGAGGGCCCAGGAGCGGCAGGACCCCTGCGCCTGAGACACCGCCGGAACCTGAAGGAAACAGACCGGATAAACAGTTCTCTGCACCCAAATCCCGTGGGAGGGAGAGCTAAACCTTCAGAGAGGCAGACACGCCTGGGAAACCAGAAGAGACTGCACTCTGTGCACATCCAGACGCCAGAGGAAAACACCAAACGCCATCTGGAACCCTGGTGCACGGAGGCTCCCGGAAAGAGCGGCGCAGATCTTCCCGGTTGCTGCCGCCGCGGAGAGGACTTAGGCAGTACCCCACGAGCAAACTTGAGCCTTGGAACTGCAGGTAGGACCAACTTCTCCCCTGCAAGAAACCTGCCTGGTGAACTCAAGACACAGGCCCACAGGAACAGCTGAAGACCTGTAGAGAGGAAAAACTACACGCCCGAAAGCAGAACACTCTGTCCCCATAACTGGCTGAAAGAAAACAGGAAAACAGGTCTACAGCACTCCTAACACACAGGCTTATAGGACAGTCTAGCCACTGTCAGAAATAGCAGAACAAAGTAACACTAGAGATAATCTGATGGCGAGAAGCAAGCGCAGGAACACGAGCACCAGAAACCAAGACTACATGGCATCATCGGAGCCCAATTCTCCCACCAAAGCAAACACGGAATATCCAAACACACCAGAAAAGCAAGATCTAGTTTCAAAATCATATTTGATCATGATGCTGGAGGACTTCAAGAAAGACATAAAGAACTCCCTTAGAGAACAAGTAGAAGCCTACAGAGAGGAATCGCAAAAATCCCTGAAAGAATTCCAGGAAAACACAATCAAACAGTTGAAGGAATTAAAAATGGAAATAGAAGCAATCAAGAAAGAACACATGGAAACAACCCTGGACATAGAAAATCAAAAGAAAAGACAAGGAGCTGTAGATACAAGCTTCACCAACAGAATACAAGAGATGGAAGAGAGAATCTCGGGAGCAGAAGATTCCATAGAAATCATTGACTCAACTGTCAAAGATAATGTAAAGCAGAAAAAGCTACTGGTCCAAAACATACAGGAAATCCAGGACTCAATGAGAAGATCAAACCTAAGGATAGTAGGTATAGAAGAGAGTGAAGACTCCCAGCTCAAAGGACCAGTAAATATCTTCAACAAAATCATAGAAGAAAACTTCCCTAACCTAAAAAAAGAGATACCCATAGGCATACAAGAAGCCTACAGAACTCCAAATAGATTGGACCAGAAAAGAAACACCTCCCGTCACATAATTGTCAAAACACCAAACGCACAAAATAAAGAAAGAATATTAAAAGCAGTAAGGGAAAAAGGTCAAGTAACATATAAAGGCAGACCTATCAGAATCACACCAGACTTTTCGCCAGAAACTATGAAGGCCACAAGATCCTGGGCAGATGTCATACAGACCCTAAGAGAACACAAATGCCAGCCCAGGTTACTGTATCCTGCAAAACTCTCAATTAACATAGATGGAGAAACCAAGATATTCCATGACAAAACCAAATTTACACAATATCTTTCTACAAATCCAGCACTACAAAGGATAATAAATGGTAAAGCCCAACATAAGGAGGCAAGCTATACCCTAGAAGAAGCAAGAAACTAATTGTCTTGGCAACAAAACAAAGAGAATGAAAGCACACAAACATAACCTCACATCCAAATATGAATATAACGGGAAGCAATAATCACTATTCCTTAATATCTCTCAAGATCAATGGCCTCAACTCCCCAATAAAAAGACATAGATTAACAAACTGGATATGCAACGAGGACCCTGCATTCTGCTGCCTACAGGAAACACACCTCAGAGACAAAGACAGACACTACCTCAGAGTGAAAGGCTGGAAAACAACTTTCCAAGCAAATGGTCAGAAGAAGCAAGCTGGAGTAGCCATTCTAATATCAAATAAAATCAATTTTCAATTAAAAGTCATCAAAAAAGATAAGGAAGGACACTTCATATTCATCAAAGGAAAAATCCACCAAGATGAACTCTCAATCCTCATCTTCGATTGGTTTATATACAAGTGTGCAATTTCTAGGCTTGAAAGTAAAATGATGCTATCTGGTGCTGGATAGAGGAGCCTTATTTTTTATTATGGCAGCTTGCTATTTTTGTAACATGGAGATTTGGTTGAACACAATAAAGTACAGTAGTAACTGATCTCCCCCTCTTCCTGGATGAGTGAGGAGATGATTAAATGTTGATGTCAGCATCCATGAGCATATTCAGATGAGCTTCTGCTTCTGTTGAAAAGGATGCTGTGTTTGATTGTGGTCCGAAGCTTTGAAGCACTACTTGGCATCTCCTTCCTTGGAGGTCTCACTGTTTAAACATAACAGATTTGATAGCTTGTTGGTAAGGTGAGGTCCAGCTTGTCTCCACTAGGTCATCTTCATGTGAATCCGGTGGTTATACGGTTTTGTTCTAGGGATATTTCATTTTTTTTAATAACGGTTTTAGCTGACATTCATGGAGAGAATGAATCCTTAGAAGTGTGCCACTAGTGAAAGGAAATCCTGTCTAGAATCTGTTTCTTTACAAAGCTGTGTCACACCATCCTTTGGGCCCTCTGCTGGAAAAGTAGAATCAAGTCTCACATAATGCCTTTTAAATTGTATCCTCTAGTATTATAGATGTAGGACAGTACTGTATCATACCTCTGTGGATGTAAAATAGCTTGTACCTGCTTTATGATACGTAGTAGTGACCGTGCTTTATCAGAGCTGTTTTTAATGATGTTGCTCAGAATGTTTTCTTTCCAGATGATGATTGAGAAGCTAATTTAAAAAAAATGGTGCCAGGTACCACAAGAGTAACAGAACTGTGCTGTTTTCTCGGGTTTTGTTTTTTTACTTTTTTTTTTAATGGAGTGTGCTGGATGTCTCTACAGTTTTGTTCAGATGACTGCAGAACCTGGAAAAGCTGTTGCTGCTGTTGATGCATAACACACTGCTATTATTGGTCTTTTTATATAAATATAAATATATATATACAGATATATAATTTGAATTTTTTGAAACTTTACCTGTGCTGTCAACTTTCGAAAAAAGTATCCCCGTTTACTGTGCTGAGTTGGCACTGTACAGAAATTAACAGCCATATTGGTCTAGAAATGTTGAACTTAAGTTTTTTCCATTTGTACAGGGGTAACACACTGTATTAAATATGTAAGGTCTTATATACGTGGGTTTGATTACAAAAACTAATAAAGTATTCTCTAAATTAAAAAAAAAAAAGAGATGCCTAAAAGATAAAAGAAACACACAGAATTCCAAATAGATTAGACCAGAAAAGAAAGTTCCCTGGTCATATAATAATCAAACACTAAAAATACAGAACAAAGAAGTAATAATAAAAGCTGCTAGGGAAAAGGGCAAGCAACATATAAAGGCGGATCTATTAGAATTGTACCTAACTTCACAATGCAAACTCTAAAAGCCAGAAGGGCCTGGACATAAGTGCTACAGACTCTGCAAGACATAAGATACCATAATAGACTACTATGACTACCAAACTTTTCAATCACCATAGATGGAGAAAATAAAATACTCTATGATAAATCAAATTTAAATAATATCTATGAATCCAGACCCAGAGAAGATATTAGAAGGAAAACTAACCCACAGAGGTTAACGAAAACACGTAAATAATCTCATATCAGCAAAATCAAAAAATGGAAACATACACACACACACACACACACACACACACACACACTCCACCACCACCACCATCAATCACAACAACAATCAGCAATCATTGATCCTTGATATCGATCATTGATCCTTGATATCGATCATTGATCCTTGATATCGCTCAACATCAATGGTCTCAATTCCCCAGTAGACATAGGATAACAGAATAGATGTGAAAACAGAATCCAACATTCTGTTGCATATAAGAAACACACCTCAATATCAAGGATAGACATTACATCATAGAAAAAGATTGGAAAAATGCAGTCAAAAACATGGACCTAAAAGGCAAGCTAATGTAGCCATTTTAATATCTAACAAAATAGACTTCAAACTGAAGATGCGAAAGAGATGGCAAAACACACTATATTATTTATCAAAGGAAAAATCCACCATGATGACACAAGGGTACCCACTTTTGTAAAAATGAGCATGAGTACAGCTTAAATCACATATTGACCATCACACACTGATACTGGAAGACTTCAATACCACAATCCCACCAATGGATATGTCATACAGTCACAGAAAAATTCTGGAACAAAAAGACATTATAAGCCAATAGACCTAACAGCTATTTACAAAATATTTCACCCAAACACAAAAGAATATATCTTCTTCTCAGTTTCTCATGGAACTTTCTCCAAAATTAAAAGTAAATCTCAATAGACTCAAGAAATTTATAATAACCCCCTGTATCCTATCAGACCACCATGGATTAAAACTGGATATCAACAACAACAGAACAGAAAAATTGTAAGCTCATGAAAACCAAACAATTGTTTAAATGTAAACTGGGTCAATAGAAATAAAGAAATTAAAGACTTGCTAGAATTAATGAAAATGAATGTACAATATACCCAAACTTATGGGACACAACAAAAGCCTTTCTAAAAGGGAGGTTCATAACACTAAGTGCCAACATTTAAAAAAATTATAGAGTTCTCATACTAATAGATTAGCAACATACCTGAAAACTCTAGAACAAGAAGTAAGCACACCCAAGAGGAGTAGGCAGCAGGAAATAATCAGACAGTTGAAGTCAATAAAATAAAAACAGAGTTGGTTCTTTGAGAAAATCCACAAGCTAACAAATTCTTATCAGACACTAACCAAAATATGCAAACAGAACATCAAAATTAACAAAATCAAAACTAAAAGGGGGGAACATTAAACAAAAGACACCAAGGAAATCCAGAAAATCTTAAGGGCATACTTTAACACCTTTGCTCAATTAAGTTGGAAAAAAATCAAACAAAATGGATAATTTTCTCAGTAGTATCAAGTCAAGATCAGCTAAACAATTTAAATACACCTAGTGAAGTAGAAATTGTCTTTAAAAGCTCCCTCATCCCCAAGACAAGCAAAGCCCAGGGCCAGATTTTAGAAAGCTTCCAGACTTTTAAAGAAGAGTTGATTGATGTCGATACTTTTTAAATTATTCCACAAAATAAAAACAAAGAATATTGGCCAATTCATTTTATGAGGCCACAGTGGCCTTGATACCCAAACGCATAAAGACTAAACAAAGAAAGAATTACAGACCAATTTTCCTCATAAACATAGATGAAAAAATACTCAACAAAATGCTTGCAAGCTGAATCCAAGAGTACATTAAAAGGATCATACATCATAATCAAGTAGGCTTCATCTCAGAAAGGCAGGGATGAATTCAATATAGGCAAATCAGTAAATGCAATCTACCATATAGACTTGGAAAAAACTATATGACTATCTCATAAGATGCCAAAAAATTGACAAAAATACAACACCATCCTGATAAAAGGCTTGGAAAGATTAGGTAAAGGGTAGATACCTAAACACAATATACTCAATTTACAACAGGCCTATCTCCAACATCAAGTTTAAAAGAGATAAAATCAAAGCATTTCCGCTAAAATCAGAAACAAGACAAGGATGTTTATCCAGTCCCTCAACTGAATAATGGATAACCAAAATGTGGAGCACATTTGCACATTGGAGTCCTATTCAACTGCATTTTAAAAAAAAATGGCATCATGAAATTTTCAGGTAAATGGACAGAGCTAGAAAAATCATCCGACGTGAGGTAACCCAGACCCAGAGAGACAAATATGGTATATATGCACTTATAAGTGGCTATGAGTCATTGAGTAAATGGTAATAAATCTATAATATATGCACCCAGATTGTTTGGGTAAAAAAGGTGGACTCTGTGGTGGGGAATGCATGGACCTCCCTCAGAAGAAGAAATAGATTTTTAAGGTGGACTTGGGTCGGATGGGAACAGTAATGGGAGGGATCTGGTAGGGGGATGGGGTAGAGGAAGAGAGTGCAGGAAGAGAGAGCTGCAGCTGAGGGAGCATTTAGGGGAAGATAGAGAAACTTCCTGGAATCTGTGCAAGTGATCCAAGAGAGGACTCCTAATAATGGTGAGTATGGAGTCTGAATTAGTCATCTCCTTTAACCAGTCAAGGCTCTCAGTGACAAGACTGGGTTGTATTCAACTGAGTTGCTGCCTGACAGAGTCCCATGGATAATCCCCAAACAACCCTGGCTGATGCTAGGAGATCTCTGTTGTTCTCTGCACACAATCATGGTGCCCCATTCCCAAAGACAACACCCATACGGCTTATTGAACGCATAGAGGGAGAACTGGTCCTGCATGGAAATTTTTTTTAAATTTATTTAATACTTAATAATAATTCTTTGGTTTCCGGGCAAACATCCCCCTCCCCTTCCTTATGGGTGTTCCTGGGCTCTTTTTGGTTGGGAGACCTTTAATGACTGCTTCTATTTCCTTAGGAGTTATGGGGTTGTTTAACTGGTTTATCTGTTCCTGATTTAACTTCGGTACCTGGTATCTGCCTAGGAAATCGTCCATTTCCTGAAGATTTTCAAGTTTTGTTGAATATAGGTTTTTATAATAAGATCTGATGATTTTTTGAATTTCCTCTGAATCTGTAGTTATGTCTCCCTTTTCATTTCTGATTTTGTTAATTTGGACGCACTCTCTGTGTCCTCTCGTTAGTCTGGCTAAGGGTTTATCTATCTTGTTGATTTTCTCAAAGAACCAACTTTTGGTTCTGTTGATTCTTTCTATGGTCCTTTTTGTTTCTACTTGGTTGATTTCAGCTCTGAGTTTGATTATTTCCTGCCTTCTACTCCTCCTGGGTGTATTTGCTTCTTTTTGTTCTAGAGCTTTTAGGTGTGCTGTCAAGCTGCTGACATATGCTCTTTCCTGTTTCTTTCTGCAGGCACTCAGCGCTATGAGTTTTCCTCTTAGCACAGCTTTCATTGTGTCCCATAAGTTTGGGTATGTTGTATCTTCATTTTCATTAAATTCTAAAAAGTTTTTAATTTCTTTCTTTACTTCTTCCTTGACCAGGTTATCATTGAGTAGAGCATTGTTCAATTTCCAAGTATATGTGGGCATTCTTCCTTGATTGTTATTGAAGACCAGTTTTAGGCCGTGGTGGTCTGATAGCACGCATGGGATTATTTCTATCTTTCTGTACCTGTTGAGGCCCGTTTTTTGACCAATTATATGGTCAATTTTGGAGAAAGTACCATGAGGAGCTGAGAAGAAGGTATATCCTTTTGCTTTAGGATAGAATGTTCTATAAATATCCGTTAAGTCCATTTGGCTCATGACTTCTCTTAGTCTGTCTACATCTCTGTTTAATTTCTGTTTCCATTGATGAGACTGGGGTGTTGAAATCTCCCACTATTATTGTGTGAGGTGCAATGTGTGTTTTGAGCTTTAGTAAGGTTTCTTTTACATATGTAGGTGCCCTTGTATTTGGGGCATAGATATTTAGGATTGAGAGTTCATCTTGGTGGATTTTTCTTTTGATGGTATTCAAACCATTATATTCTCAGGGATTTTGGTCAAAACATTCTTTTCTCAAGTATTCACTGACTTACCTCCCCTTACTTCTTTGATTGTCCAGTGTTTCTAATACCGCCACCACTTGGAGAAGTTGCTCAGATGAAACAACTGCTTATAACGATAACAACACCTACAAAATATTTTATTTTATTTTTAGATTTAATTTTTAATTAATTTATTTATTTTATGTATATGAGTATACTGTCTTTAGACACATCAGAAAAGGGCATCCATTTCATCATGTGGTTGCCAGTAATTGAACTCAGGACTTGTGAAAGAGCAGTCAGTGCTCTTAACCACTGAGCCATCTCTCCAGCCCTGTCTTTATTTTTATAAGGGAAAATTTTTTATTTTCTCTTTCTCTCCCTTCCTTCTAGTCCATTAAATCACATCTCCTTGCATTGACTTTATCAAGAGGTTATTAGATATCACTTTGCTAAAGCAGAGAAATGATTCTAAATTCAGTAAGATACACATTAGAGTATGTTATCTATAAAATCCGGCCCACGTTCCTGAACATCATATGTATGTAGCCCTTGCTCGCTTCTCTAGCTTTATTAAGTGATCACCCCTATGGTGGAAGCCACACCATGTAATCCTCAGCAAGCATGCTGTTACTTCTCATTTCTAAGTCTTCTTTACATATTCATTTTCTCTGTCTTAAATGCTCTTTCCCATCTAATTGGCCTGAGAATACCCTTTTCATTCCCCCACATCTCAGTTAGAAGCCTTCACTAGGAAAGCACTCATCTACTGGACCCTGGCACTCTGCTATCACACAGCCATTTAAAAAAAAATAATCTGCTATGTATTCTGGAATTTTTCTTATCTTTTTATATCCATAAGCCATCATAACATGTATTTCCCTAAGAAACTTTCATAAATAGATGAGTGATAGAATGAATGAACAAATGCCTCCATTTCTTTTTGGAGCTGAGTAAAATTCAAAGTCATTTAAGCCTTTTTCCTGAGACCTAGAGAGCCGAAAACTCTGCATCGTCATTATTAAAGTCACGTAGGTTATCTGATTCCATGCAGAGAAAATTAAAATAACAGAAGCAAAGATCTTATCCATTAGGAAATGTGTGTAGTGCTGACACTCTGATATTTATCTTGCTCACTTCTAATTTCTTCAGATCCCTCACATCAGAGTAGTTAAGATCTTCCCCTTTCTTATCTCTGAATAAATTAAATTTCTGATTAGCACCAAAGGAAACTTTTGCACAAAGGAGTCTTTTTAAATGAGAAAATTCTTACAGGGCTGATTTCAGAGGTGGGTCCTCGACTGCAACAGGACACTGTGTCACCAACCTTTAAATTCAGTAGAGCTCACCCTCTTCTACACTGATGGTGTGGGGGTTATAGGCATCCTATTGAATGCCTTCTCTCGTCTATCCAAGTCTCCAAGAATAAATAGGAAAGCAATAGATTTTAACCACTCAAATTATTATTACACAGTCATAGCTGAGCACGCTCGCCCTCACAAACTACTCTCTCTATACTTCTATGGTCAAATCACTTGTGGTGGATTAAGGAATAATTAAAATTTTTAGAAGAGATAGTCATGGACTGGTATAATCATATCAAATATACTGTTTCTCTAAGTCACTAGAATAAAGGAGAGATTTACAGCTATGGAAAAAGAGAAGATAATCAAGAAAAAGATATCTTTAGAAAAATAGGATTTCAAAATCCAAGTAGTTTGAATGAGAATGGTCTCTATAGGCTCACATATTTGCGTGCTTGGTTCCCAGTTGGCAGAGTCTTTAGGAAAGATTAGGAGGTATGGTCCTATGGGAGGAGGTGTGTCACGGGAGGTGGACTTTGTGGTTTCAAAACTCACACAAACTCCAGTCTCATTCTCTCTGCCTCCTGCCTTCAGGCTAGGATATAAGCTCTCAGCTACTGCTCCAATGTTATATGCCTGCTGCCATGCTCCCTGCTGTAATGATTATAGAATGACACCCTGAAACCATAAGCAAGCCTCTAATTGGATGCTTTTTTCTATAAATTGTGTTGGTCATGGTGTCTCTTCATAGCAGAAGAATAGTAAATAAGACACAAGTGATATTTTGGTAGATAATTTCTGCCTTAGTCTTCAAACCCTGAACAAATAAAACCTCCATAGGTCCAGAGACTTAAAGGCCATCAAGAATCAAATATGAAGGATCTAAGGATACTTAGATCTTGGGAGTAAACAATAGCTATATAATTGGACATGAGGCCTGTTCAATGAGAGGGAATTCATGCCTGGTACTATGAGCCAAGACATGAGCTGGAGAGATCATAGACCCAAGAGGAGAACGGACTAGTGCCATTTTATACTTTCTAATTGTATTCTAAGTAGTTATTTGTTGTGGTTTGCCCTGAAGTTACTGTATTTTGATGCTAATTCCACTGCCCCAGGGACAGCTCCCTAGTCAAAGACTCAGAACTCAGGTGACTTCACCAGAACCACCTCTCCATTGAATTTGTAAAGTACTGGTGAGGGGCAGGTACAGGATAGAAGGAGGCCTGTCATTGGAGAAGGAAGGATGGGCAGGAGAGAAGTTTGAAGAAAGAGGAGGAGACTAGGACTAGAGGAGAGACAGGAGACGGAGAGAGGGGAGAAGCCATGGCAGGTGATGTTAAGATTCTGCTCTGTGTATTTACAGGTTGTTATTAATGTTCTCAAGGGATGGATAGTACCGGGCTTTGTATGTTTAAGTGGGCAATTATATCTTACCAATTGGATCTAAGATTATTGTGTTGTGTGTTCTTTTACGTGAGGGTTTGAGTGTAGGAAAGTGTGCGGCTGGGCTGTGTTTCCGCCAAGATATCTAGCAGATATCTTGGGCACTGTGGTGCAGACCTAGCAGATAAAGGACAACCATACTTTTCTATTTTATATATTTTTACAACAACAGTTATTCTTATACCCACAGTTAGATACATCTCTTACCTCTCATCAAAAGAAAAAAAACTCATTTTTGCAGCAGATGGAGGCTACAACAGAAGTCTACAACTCATCAAAAATACATATAAGCAGCACGGAATGCCCAGTCCCAGTTGGTACATCTACAACACAGCCCTTACACCTAAGGTTTGTCAGGGTACCTAGATACCTACTGCATGATGGTGTCTTCTATACAGAGAAGCTGTACTCATGAAATCTCAACAGTATAGTCACCTACACAAAACCTGAAAAATGATAGTATGAATGGATATCCACCTCATGATACAATCAGAGCCATTCTCATCTACCTGTTATGTCCAATTATTATGAACATAATAAAGGAAAAATCCCTATGAACTAAGGTTCCTACTAGATTCCAATATGGAAAACCAGTAGTTTAAAACAGTCATGATTATGGATGGGGCTAAAAGTATTGTTTAGAAAATCTATTTATAGCTCATCTTTTCTGTGAGTCTAGTAGTGGCTAAGTAATTCAATCTGTGTCTATGGTTCCCACATTGAAGCAGTCTATTCATATGTAAAGGGAAACATTCAAAATGAATGATCAACCTAGATAGAAATGGGTCTAAGTTTGATGTCTTGGCAGCTTCAAGACAGAAAAAGGTCCTCCCCAAGAGTTTCACTATCAGAGCTTCCCAATGCAATATAGTAGCATCTCAGATAAGGGTGATCATTACAACAGAATTCAGGGTCAGTCTAATTTAAACAGGCAAAGTAAGAGAAAAGGTAAGAGAATAGTTTGCTAACTTCTGGACAGGAAATATATGCTTAGCAAAAGTCATGGGATACTAAGATAGTTGGTCCAACATTATTCTTGGTAAATACCTGAAGGTATTTCTAAACAATACTGACATCTACTCAGACTGAGTAGAGAAAATTATCTTTCCTAATACACAGCCTGGACTAATCATATGAAGACCTGACTAGAAAAAAGACTGAGGCAAAAGGATGTTTTGGCTGAGACAATGGTTTATTCCGACTTTAGTCTCAAACTTACACTAATGGCTCTCCAAAAACTCAGCATCAATAATTAATTGCATAACTAACAATTACATGAACTAATCTCTGTGTCTCTGTCTCTCTCAAGCACACACACACACACAGACACACATGATTATAAGAGACTTTTATGACTAGTCATCTGAGCACAGTAGGTAAGCACAAACTCTTGTGTAAGATTACATTATGCTACTTGATTTACATTTTGATCAGCACAAGTCTTACCAAAATAAAGAAAAAAAATGTGTCAGGATTGAGATGTCCAGATTCCAAGATAGTTTGATTCCCAGACAATTGGAGACCCTCCAATCAAAACTGACATTCACATTAGCCAATTATCTGTCCCTATCCAGAGACAACAGCTTTCATGTTAGGCATCATTCTCCAGAACCTGAGTAGAGGCCAGACATTCTGGTACACAAGCATCTGTCTGCCCAATGTCCCCATCATCCAATCTTGTGGGGTATCATAACCCTCAAGCCTCTTCAGCTGCAGCTGCCCCAGTAGAGAGTCATGCATAGAACACTACTCAGTGTCTCTATCTAGGTATCAACTAACTCGAGAAATTTTATAGTTTACTGATCTATCATTTAGATAAGGAAGTATTGCAGGAAAATGATTTTTGGAACATTTGAAGTGGGAAAACAGCATCATTTCTTGGGCTTTTAGTAAACCTAATTCTGTAAGCCACCCTCCCAGCAGAAGTTTGAAGTAGAAGTAAATTGTATTCACTTTCACAGTTTTTAATATTTTTAAAAAGATAAATTTTAATGACATCATTTCTCCCTCCTCATTCTGCCCTTCAGCCCTTCCAGGCACCACCCTTGTTCTACTGGAAATTTATGGCTTCTTTTTCCTTTAATAATAGATATATAGATACAAACTGCACAATCTATATAAAGTTATTTGTGCATTAAGATATGTGCATGATCTTAATGCTGGTGTCTTGGAATTGAATAACAAGAATCATAATAGAAGAGGGACCAGGGAAACTGTAG
This sequence comes from Rattus norvegicus, assembly GCF_021556685.1. NCBI lineage: Eukaryota > Metazoa > Chordata > Mammalia > Rodentia > Muridae > Rattus > Rattus norvegicus. The sequence goes on from NC_141538.1 coordinate 114,901,840, forward strand.
GAGTGAGAGGAGCAGGAAGTTTCTTGGGAGATTTCATCTCCTCAAAATATTAGAGAAACCGCACACACAAAGCCTCATCAATATGGCTGCCTCAACAATACCTGAACAAGGATGATACTAACAGACACGCTAACACAGAAGGGTAAAAGTTCTCAAGGCCTCAACCCTGAACAAAATACTGCAGGCAACTAAGGAAAGCTAAGAGAGGAAGAAATGGTCTTCCCCATGGAAAAGCCACCAAATTTGTATTTATTTTGGAAGAAATAAGGACCGTCATTTTATAGTCTCATTCCTCATAGGTCAATACCAATGAAAAAGTCTAGTATAGTTTTAAACTTTATATTATGTATGCACCTGAGAGCAATGAGGTGTGTTCAAGTAGATGGTAGCAAGTGTAAATATACTGAAGAATTAGAAGAAAACCGCAGAAGCCACTTGTGTAACATATTGATGAGGAACAAGTAAAATACGTCAGATCCAAGATCACGAATGACATTCCTATTTTTCAAGATAATCATGCCGGATTGAAACATCCACTGAATTGTATCATTCACAGAACTCTGGACAACTCCGGGTCAGTTTGAAAACTAGGATTCTCAAACTAGGTTAAATCCCAGATACCACCAAGCTGACAGAACCAAAGTCCAACTCATCCTGTCAGTACGAAACATGTTTTTAAAGTATATGGGGGGGTTGTAATTTTTAAATAGTCTTATCCTGAATTGTGAATTTAAAAACCAGCAGCTCCAGCATACCTATTGCATTTCTTCACACAAAAAGAACAAAAATCTGTTCTGATTCATATCAATGCTAAAAATATTGCAGTGCCATCCATTTAAAATGCAATAGGCAAAAGGTAAATACATTAGTGAGCATGCAGATCATGGGATCACAGCAGAAATAATCTAGCATAGGCCAGTTGCATCTTACCTGAAGTACCACACTCTGTTCTTAGCACCAGATACCAATGCCACTTTAGTAAGAACTTACTTAGCTGCTGGCCAAACCAGCTGCAGGAAGGAAAAACCTTTTCCTCAGTCCTTGCTTCAATAAACTCAGCAGCTGGATAGAAAGGGCAATGGTGTAGCTGAGCTGAGAGTCCTCCACCTATCCCTCATCCAGAATGGTAACTGGAGATAGTAAGAGGAAAATATGTCCAGAATCTTGACTTTTGTAGTAAAACTCCACATATCTTGTACAATAGAAGAGAGATGGTGTCTCAAGAAGAAACGGGGGTGGGGAGGGATGTTGAGTCACCAAAAATGTGCTGCCAATATATGTAATAAGAACCATTTAGGTAACTACTGGGAAACTGAATTAATAATTGCCATTGGTGTTTCTTTCCTTACAGTGACCAGAATGACTTTGAGAATTGATAGACTTCCCAGTTTCTGGTTTTAACGCTTCATTTTGTGCCATGTTGTTAAGTATCTACTTACTAGCAGGCACAAAGACCACTGGGGACAACACCTCCCCCCAATATGGTCAACATCCTAAAAAACAAAGACTAGAAGATCAAGATGTTTCTGGTCAGGAGACTGAATGGTATCTCTAATCCTAGGAAAAGTTTATATCTTAAATTATTGATACATGACCGTAGGTTGATGTCTATATGCAGGTGAAGGCTGGCACAAGTTAAGACGAGGCCTGTAAATGAACAGTAAAAAGTAAGGTGGGGAAAGAATTTTTTGTAAGGCAAGGGAGAAGAAGGAAAAGGGAAGAACCAAGATGGAGGCAGTGGAGGATGACCCAGATCCATGTGGCCTTAATTAGCCAAAGGTAGTTATGAATATTTCTTAAGAATGGATTATTATTGGTCAATTTATGTTACTTACGTGGGTGGTTTATATCATTATTCAGTTGGCTCTGAGTTTATTGTGTGGATTACTGTGGATTGAGAATTTAACATATAAATTGCTGAACTATAAGCTTTTTGAGTCTTGATTTTAATGGGTTGCTGGGAGTTTATACTATAACCATTAGGGGGTGGGTGCTGGGAATGTGAGCAGAGTCCACAGTAAGAGAGGCTTGAGATAGGCTGCCTCTGTATGAAACTGGCATGGCAGCAAGCTGCCTTGGGGACTAGATGGATAGAGAGATTGCTGCTGGGCTCAGAGAGTAGCCATAGGCAGTGTGAGATGTGATGGAACTTAGCCAGTGAGACGCTTTGCTGACTGAGATGAAAATACTACACAGATGCCAAGTGACCCTACAGTGCCAGCACTAGCACAGGATAAAAGATTCGTTTTTAATAATTACCACAACACATGACTATTAACCTGTCTCTGAGTCCTAACCCTTATAAGATTATCAAACAACAGGATACCTTCTTATCAAAAAGAAAGACACCAGTATGCCCTTCTGATCTAGAAACATTCCAAGTAACATTCCTGTCAGTCACCTGAACAGAGTGACACACCTCAAGAAAAAGATGTTTGTTCTAGAAAGCCTTCAAAAGAGTAACATAGAAGTCTGTCTAGGATGTAGATTGAGAAAAGTCTTTTGGGCGCCTGTTGGCACTCATCCTATTTCACATGCCACGGTTTCTGTTTCTCACCTAAATACCTCCAATAGATATTTCAAGAACCAAGAAGATAAGCAGAGCCCAGAATGAAAGCCCAGGGACATGTTAACATTTTTTCATCTTAATCCTGGTAAGAGGTAGACTCACCTTCTTGGGTTGAACCAAAGAATTCCCTGCTTCTTTATTGGTGCAGGCTATCCCTTCCTTTCCTTACTTCAGAATTGTATGCCTCAGATAACTCATTCCTGTGGTTTGTACTCCCATAGCATATTGCCCTCTAAGTTTATCAGCTCAGCTACATTTTCAACATATCAGCTACTTTGTGTAGTGTTTTCTGAATATGTATCATTCTGTTGCTTCCTTTGCTACTTTTGTTACTAATAAAAAACTCAACTGGTAGGCCCTATATGGTTATCTTCCTTAACTCTTTTCCCTGTGTGTTCTGTGGTTATTTTTCATATAGACCACATATTAATTTGGTAGAATCCAATCTTTACTCTCCTTTGTGTATACTCGAGGCTAATTTAGTGGGATAGTCATTCCTATCTTGTGAAATATGTTATACCTTTATTACATGTCCCTGTCGCTATGTTATTAAGTCACAGTAGTTTCCATTTAGGATTGAGGCAGTAATACCAGATCCTTAGTAACAGGTCTCTTTGTTGTATCATTTGATTGGTTTTTTATTTGTTTTGCTTTGTTCAAGACAAGCTCTCACTATGAAATCCTGACTGGCCTGGAACTTCCCAAGTTGGACTTAAACTCACAGAATTTGATTCAACACCACACTCAGCCTGGGCCTATTTTTGAGGCATGTATTTTACTTGATGCGTCAACCTGAAGAGGAAATTACAAACTCCCATGGCCACTCACCTCCAATACATTGTAGCCTGGGTTTGCAGCTCATTTTGCTCAACCTTCAACTCTATCTGCAGATTGATATTTCAAGTTTCTTTCAGGAAAGAAGTTTTGCTGTACCCAAGAGGGAACTCATGACTACACTGCGGACCAGAAGAATAATTGAAGTATTGAATGTAGAATTTCCTTCTTAGGCATTCTACAAATCAGAAAAGGTATGCTATGTACAACTCTCAGGTTTTCAAGTAAAAGAACACTCAGGCAAGAAGAAGGGTTGCCTACACCATAAACTTCTTGTGTTCAATGGTCAAATAGGTAACTATCCTTCAATCTCTATTGATTTACCTCTCAGATGTATCCTTCATAATTGATCCCCAACCATTAGAAAGAAAGAAATTGGCTTGTCCTAAAACAAGATTTATGCAGATAACATAAATTTCATCCATAACCATAGCTCTCATAAAATGGAAGCCAGTTGGAAAAAGTTGTCTTTGATATTTGAGAGAAATCCCTTTGATAGAGCCTCTTCCTGATAAATCTCAGAGACTAAAACCTTTGACAACATCACCACCTACTGGAAATGTAAGTCCTGTTCGCTACATCCAGGATCTTACTAACACTCGTAAGACACCTGCTCAGATCTATTCCCTCCATGCTCTTAGGGATGTGAATTCATTACAGGAGAATACCTCTAATCTATGTAAAGCTTTGAGCATTTGAAGCATGATTTGGGTAGCTTCTCTGATTATTCTGATAAGTATATAGAATTTATCAACTTTACCAAAATATAAATTATTTTGGAAGGATGTTGATGAAACTATGGCACAGAGCGTTTCTGATTCTCAAAGAATTAGAATGATTCAAAGGTCTAGATGATGGACAAATTACCTACAAACAATAGATCCTAAGCACTCCACAGGTCCTGAAGCAGGCTTGATTCCTGGTGATGGATTGAAACACCTAGGATGATGGGTGCTAATGTGCTGTTATTGGTGTACTAGAGACTAAGTAGTAGTAAGTTAAAATGAA